>NC_057862.1:21827500-22142500 GCF_019393635.1 Dromiciops gliroides
ATCTCATCTAGTCAATCTTCACTTCTATTGATCTACCCATGGGCTCCTGGGCTGGTCCTAAAAGGGATTAGCTAAAGTTTCTAAAAAAAACCTAAGCTTTCTGGGTCTCTGGTCCCCCCCCCCGAAAAAACACCCATCATTAATAATTATTTTCTCACACTACCAAGCAGCTGTCTTGCATAGTGGGTTTAGTCTCATGGAATGAGTCACAGACCTGACTGCTGTGATTAGGGTGTACAATATCAATACCACCAGCAAGGATGACTTGACCCTGAGGTTCCAAGCTATAGATACAATGTTTTTTATATCTCCTCTGGCCAAAGGCTAGCTTCTCCCTAAAAAGTCCTAGAGGAAGTTTCCCAGTATGATGAACAAATTTTTCAAAGGTCTGTAGAAGAATGCAGACAAGAATCACACAGGATTCAAAGGAAACTATAGGGTGCAATCTGCACCAGTGGAAAGAATGATCACATTCATGAGATTATAGATGTATGGCAGTATCACAGAACTGAATTTTCAGAATTAGGAGGAGCTTTGAAGACTCTCTAGTCTGGCCCAAAACTTCACATTAATCTACTTTATAACAAGCCTGACAAGTGACCATCCAGCCTCTGTTTGAAGTTACCAAATGAGAGGGAACCAACCACCACTCCATTTTAGGAAAGCTAATTCTTGGGAAGTTTTTCCTTACATTCAGCTTAACTCTGCATTTCTAATAACTTCTTCCCATTGCTCTTGGGATGTTCTGTCCTCTGGGCTCAAGAAAAGTAATAAGTGTGACTCTTTTTCCAGATGACAGTCCTTCTGATAGTTGAGAATATCTTTTTGTTTGGTTTGGTTTTTGGTTTTTGTAGGACAATGAGGGTTAAGTGACTTGCCCAGGGTCACACAGCTAGTAAGTGTCAAGTGTCTAAGGCCTTTTTTTAACTCAGGTCCTCCTGAATCCACAGCCAGTGCTCTATCCACTGTGCCACCTAGCTGCCCCCAGTTGAAAATATCTAAAGTCTACTCTTCTCTAAGTTGAACAGCCCAGTTCCAAGCTAAAGAACTTATTGAAGTTTGCTTCAGTGCTCTGCTGTTCAACTGCTGAGCATCCACCTGCACTATAGGATTTTAGAGTTGGACTTTAAATATGATCTAGTCCAATCCTCTAATTTTACAGATCAGAAAACTGAGGCCCAGAAAAGGAAAGGTCCTGCTCGAGGTCACACAGGGAGCAAATGGGAGTTTGGCTTTGAACCCAGGATATCTGACTCCATTGCTCACTACTCTAGAAGAATAATTCCCATTCCTTGTTTTATGACACTCCACACTACCAGTGATACCATAAAGTTCTCAAAAATATTTTAAGGTCAAGTTAGTTTTAATTCCTATCATGGAAACACATGAAATCCACTCAAAAGTGTTGTGCAATTTGCCAACATTAGTCTCGCAGGTCATAGATGTGACAGAAATCTGTAAAGGGCATTTTCATGGCAAATGGAATTTTCATCCCACAGCAAATATGGAAGCCAATTCTGTCTGCTGTGGGAGGAGAATTTTCCTTTTTATCTGTAGCAACCATGTCTTCTTGGTCAATGGATTTAAAATGAGAAAACATCACAGAGCTGGGTAACATCGTTGTGCTCTGTGGCGATAACTTTGCCTTTTGATACTATTTGCAGATTATTTCTGTCCCCACACTTGATTAACCATATTCTAGAGAAATCATTTTAGGAGGAGAGATACCAAATCTTCCAAAACATTGGAAATGGCTGCTTGTATAGAATTTGAAAATTTTGTTACTGGACTATCATCTCTTCAAGAATGAAAGAATGTGGGGGGCAGCTAGATGGCGCAGTGGTAAAGCACCGGTCCTGGATTCAGGAGTACCTGAGTTCAAATCCGGTCTCAGACTCTTGACACTTACTAGCTGTGTGACACTGGGCAAGTCACTTAACCCTCACTGCCCCGCAAAAAAAAAAAAAAAAAAAAAGAATGAAAGAATGTGTGGGGCAGCTAGGTGGTACAGTGGATAGAGCACTGGCCTTGGATTCAGAAAGACCTGAGTTCAACTCTGTCCTCAGACACTTTGACACTCACTAGTTGTGTAACCCTGGGCAAGTCACTTAACCCCCATTGCACCACAAAGAAAGGAAGAAAGAAAGAAAGAAAGAAAGAAAGAAAGAAAGAAAGAAAGAAAGAAAGAAAGAAAGAAAGAAAGAAAGAAAGCATATAACAACAAATAATAATGCTATTTACTCACATTTCTTTAACATTTTAAGGTTTTCAAAGTGCTTTGAAAACATTGTCTTAGTATAATGATAAGCGTTTGATGGGATGTGGGAAAACTGGGACACTAATGCACTGTTGGTGGAGTTGTGAAATGATCCAAACATTCTGGAACTATGCAACCAATTTGGAACTATGCCTAAAGGGCTATAAAACTATGCATACCCTTTTTGATCCAGAAATACCACTGCTGAGTCTGTATCCCAAAGAGATTTTTTAAAGGGTGTGTTCGTGTGAAGAATCTATTTGTACAAAAATATTTATAACAGATCTTCTGTGATAGCAAAGAATTGAAAATTAAGGGGATACCCATCAATTGGGAAATGGCTAAACAAGTTGTTATATATAATTGTAATGGAATACTATTGTCTTATACGAAATGACAAGCAGGATGATTTTGGAAAAACCTGGAAAGACTTACATGAACTGATGCAAAGTGAAGTGAGCAGAACTAGGAGAACATTGTATATAGTAACAGAATCATTGTACAATGAACTGGGAATGATTTAGCTTTTCTCAGCAATACAATGATCCAAGACAATCCCAAAGGACTCGTGATGAAAAATGCTATCCATCTCTAGAGAAATAACTGATATTGATTGAATACAGGCTGAAGCATATTCTTTTCCCCTTTCCTTCTTTCCTTCTTTCCTTCCTTCCTTCCTTCCTTCCTTCCTTCCTTCCTTCCTTCCTTCCTTCCTTCCTTCCTTCATTGCACATGTATAACCTATATCAGACTGCTTATTCTCTCAGGGAGTGGGGAGGAGAGGGAGAAAGGGATAGAATTTGGAACTTGAAACTTAAAAAAAACCTCAATGAATGTTAAAAACTGGTTTTACATGTAATTAGGTAAAAAAATAAAATATTTAAAAAAATAAAACATTGTCTCCTCATGTTTAATTCCCAAAATTATACTCACCATACAGATGAGGAAACAGAAGCTCATAGAGATTAAATGACTTTCCTAGTGTCATGCAGCTAGTAAGTATTAGAAACAGGATTCAAACACAGTTCCTTCCTCTTGATTTGAAGCCTAGCATACTCTTTATAGTCTGCTACATTGCCTCTCTAATTTTCATCATGTAAGTACCTAGCATGGTTTTCTGAACATGGTGGATGCTCAATGAATGTTTTAGGCATCACTAGCTAAAGAAAATACTCAAATACATGTGTAATTTCCTCAATTTGGGAGTCCCTCCATTGAGGAAGACCATAACTCAACCATACCTACCCACCATGTGCAGCTCCCATCCTCCCCAAATTCCCCTACAAGGTCTCTACCTAATGTTCTGGGGGTCTTTCTCATTTTCTCTCAATGTCATAAGAGTACCAGGATTCTCTCTCTATCACCCCATTCTTTGAAGACAATCTTTACTCCTGTTCTTTCTCAGAGTCACTATTATGCTGCCTATTCACACCCACCATGCACTTTTCCTCGGGGATCTTTAGCTCTGGAAAGATAGCATTGTTCCAGATCTCAATGTCAGACAATGACACCAGTAAAATGTTTTTAGAGGCTGTTTTTAGGGGTTTTGCTGTTATGGGGAACTTAGAGTGAAAGTTAAAATACTTGGCAATTTCCTAAAAGCAATCAGAATTTGTAATGCTCATGAAGAAAGAATAGAATAGAGGGAAAAAGATGGCAAATAATTAGGATTTAACCCCTGAGCTGGTGGCACATACCTGTGATCCCTACCTCTGGGGAAGGCTGAGGCTGGTGGGTGGCTTAAGTTCAGGAGTTCTGAGCTGCCATGAAGCTAAAACCAATCAGGAGTCTGTACCAAGTCTGGTACCAAGATAGCGAACACCCTGGGAGCCTGGGACCATTATATTATCTAAGGAAGGGCAAACTGGCTCAGTTCAGAAATGGAGCAGGTGGTCAGCAGTGGGGTTGGGCTCATGGGTGGCTGCTGCCTTTCCAGCCTGGGAGAAAGAGGGACACCTGGTCTCAAAAAATAATAACAATAATTCTGAACTTTTTAAACAAGCTATTGAAAATCAAAGATGAAAAAATTTTGTTCTATTAAACAAAATGAAAATTATTTTTAAAAAGAAAATAAAAATGGAAAATAGACAGGAGAAATGATATTGATTCTAACTATAATAATTTCATACAGAATTTATAACAATAAAATTAATTGCTACAACGAGGAGACCAAAGGAAGCTAAGTAGTGCAAACATCTGACTTACTTGCTAAATGGAAGGGGATGGATGCCAAAAAGCAACTTTAGCCTGGAACATAAACATCTTAAAAATCTTATGAAGAAAAATGATGAATGATCATAAGCAGCACAGGGTATTTCAAAAGGCTGAATATAATTTAAAGATAATCAAATGATTAAAGCTTCCAATTGCATTGAGATTTTGGAGGCACCCTGTATTTTCTCACAAAGCGGCAAGCATCGGGGCAGCATAAAGCCTGTCTCAAGAGAGTTTGGAAAGATATTGAACCAAGTAAAGGGAATTCATGGGTGAAGTCAGGCAAGGGAGTACAAACAGAAGAAAAATAGAGAAGATTTGAAAATAATTATTACATCAAATTTTTATCCATCAAGGACAGTGGAACCATCCTGTTTGGACCTTAATATCTCAGTCTCACAAGCCCCAACAGAGGAAGTAGAAATGTCTCTAAAGAAAAAAAGGAAAGGAAAAGTAACTCAATTGGATCAAACAAACATAGATCCATCCTGGTGGCAATATAATTGTGACAGTGTTGAGGGACCAGTTTACAAGGATCTGAAGGAGAGGAAGATATTATGGGTGTGTGTGAGAACCTCAGAAGTTATTAATATACCCCCCAAGAAAAGGTGACCCCAAAAAAACCTGAACAGCTACTGACATGTATGCCAGTCCAAACTATATCTGATTAAGAGTCCTCTCTCCAACATTCCCAACTTTTGCTTGGAAACCTCCAGTGAAGAGCCAACCTTCTCCTTGCTGAAGTAGCCTGTTTCACTTTGAGAGAACTTTCATTATTTGGAAGTTGATCCTGATATATGACCCAAATTTGCCTCTTTACAACTTCTACCCACTCTGTTTGGTTCTACATACTGGACCAAATCAGAACAAGTCTAATGCATCTTCCCTAAGGCACCCCTTCAAGTTGAAGAATCCTATTGTGTGGGGCAGCTAGGTGGCACAGTGGATAGAGCACTGGCCCTGGATTCAGGAGGACCTGAGTTCAAATCTGACCTCAGACACTTGACACTTACTAGCTGTGTGACCCTCGGCAAGTCACTTAACCCCAATTGCCTCACCCAAAAAAAAAAAAAGAATGCTATTGTGTGTTTCCGTTTTCTTCCAGTCTTCATTTGTCTAAGCTAAACATGTCTAGTCCTTGAATTGATTCTCCTCTGTCATAGACTCAGAACCCTTCCCCATTCTCACCCTCTAGTTTTGTGTTCAATGTAGCATCAAGACCTGAACGCAAAAATCCACGAATGTTTCTGACAAGGGCAGAGGACATTTCTCCTCCCTCGATTTAGAGATGATGAAGAGAATTTCAGATTCTTTCAGCTTCTAGGGAATGGAATGACTCAGCATTCTTTCTTCTCCTCAGCATTTAATAACCTAATGGTTGAGTGGAGATCTTGATGGCAGATACCCTGACTCTGAACAACTGATATGCTAATTACACACCATTCTCACCTATTCATTAAGGTATCTTGAGCCTTATCTTGTAGGCAATGCTGTTTACCTTGTCCTAATAATTACTTATACTTCGGAAGTCATAAAAGTATGTGTTCCCCCCTAGAAAGTTCTATATTTCAGAATTGTGTGACGTTGACCAAATGACCAGCCGTCCTCTGGCCTTGGTTTGTAGAAATGAGGGGTTTTGTTTGCTTATGTAAATTTAGATGAAAATCTTAATTTCCTTCCAATTCTAAATCCTATGACTTAGGAGGTGATAATTCTACCACTTGGTAGAGGCTGGATCATTATGATCATCATGGGGGGAACCTCAAACAAAATCCCACTGATGTCTCTATGTAGGCAATAAAAACACCCTGGAAGGTCAAGAACAGAAGAAAGTCATTAGTACATTCTCAGTGGCCTCCATGACAGAATGCTTTTCAAGCACAGAGCCTTTCCAATGACATGTGGCCATAAGCCACCTCCAAGACCTATTCCACTTGAAGTCTTGGCTTCTTCCTGTAGAGTAATGCATCTCTGGACCTTCTCTACTGCCTGTGGTTTTTCCTTTGATTGGAGCCCAATAGCTGGCACTGCCCCATTTCAGCCCATGGCTCTCTCATTTTCCATTAAGCCTTGGATCATTACATTGCTTACTTTGGTATTTCATCATGTTTAGAAGTGCAGCAGCTCAGTTTGGTTGAAAGTTTAAAACCCACCTGTTGACTTCCTCCAGGCACCTGAGCTCCCCATGTTGGGGTGGGAGAAGGAAAAAGACTGGAAATCCAAGATAGCTGACACTATCAGCTGACTCCTTTAGATCCAGGAGTATCTAAACTCATTAACCAGAGAGGGAAAAAACCAGTATATTTATTCATTCATTCAGAAGTGTTTACTGATGTCCACCAAAAACTGACCAAGAAACTCTACCTCCAGTGAAATTTGCCATTGGTAGAGAAATCTCTGGGCTGAGAATAAGAAGTCCTGTATTCTAATCCTAGCTCCAATATTTATTAGGTCTATGAACCTAGTCATTTAACTCCTGTAAGCCTCAGTTTCCTCATCTCTAAAAAATGAAAGATAATTTGCTTTGATCTACAATCTCAGTGTGGCTCCTCCCTCCAACTGTGCAAATACCAACACATCAATTCCTTCTCACTTTGTGAGACTTTTGTCCTTGGGGACCTTTCTCTAGAAGGATCAGTAACATTTAGTAATTTGAGTATGTGCTCTGTCTTACTTGATTTAGGGTATATGGAGTTCTCTAGGAGGGCTAGCACCTCACCGTCAGCAAGTTAGGGGGATATCTACCCCAAGCATGTGAAGACCTCCCCTGGCAGAATGTGAGGATGAGAACAATTTGTTCCAAGGGTCAGGAAGGAGGCTGAAGCAGGAACTGTGGAGCTTGGTTGGACGTCAAAAATGCCAAGACCATCCACTACATCCTGGGCCATTGCCATTCATCTTGACTTTTGTCCTGCCACTGGACTTTGATGACACTGGAAGAAAAAAATGAGGCTGACAACTTTGTGCAACTCTGCCTCACTTGAACCCTATTCATGTGTAAGTCAAGATATCACCCTGTGATGTCATCGGTCCTCTTCAAAAAAAATGGACAGAACAAAAACAACAATTTGATTGTCATGTTGATTGGAAGAGAGAGACCAGGACTTATACTCCCCAGAGAACCTTTTTAAGTGTGGGGTGTGTGTGTGTGTGTCTGTGTGTGTCTGTGTGTGTGTGTGTCTGTGTGTGTCTGTGTCTGTGTGTCTGTGTGTGTGTAGGAATGGATGAATATGATGTGTAGTTAAAAATGTTCGGTTATAGTGAAAACTTAAAATCTAATACCAAGTCATGGAACAGCTAACAGCGAAGACCTGGGGGGATTTGAATTCATCCTGCTTCTGTTACCTGTGTCCTTGAGTAAAGAATCTGTCTGGGCTTCTGTTTCTTCCTCTGTAAGGGAGGGGAGAGGTTACATGATCTATAAGGTCCCTTTCAGCTCTAAATCGATGATGCCGCCTCCAGAGAAACAGGGAGTTAAGGTGAGGGAGGAGCTAAGTTCTAGGCACCATTCTTCAGGAAGGGCATTGCTAAGTGTGCAGGTCGACAGCTTTGACCTCTTTGAGCCTTAGTCTGAGTGTTCTAGATGCCACATGCTATAAACCTTAATGTGCTGATTTATCAGGTCATCTGAATGCTGGGAGGGTGTGGCTTCTCTGCACCTAATCCCCATGATGCCTTCTAGGCACATGGCCAGATGCCCTGAGATTCTCAGGAGCATTTAGCTATTCTCCAGAAAATTGTCTTATTGCCTCACTGAGTTAAATGAAGAAGCTCATGGATTTTAAATTAGAAGGGACATTAGAAGCCATCTTGCCCAACCCCTGCATTCTCCAAATAAGGAAACAGAGGCCCTGAGAGATTAAGTGACAGTTGGTAGCAAGGAAATACCCCCAATGAAAAGCTTTATTTTAATTAACCCAATTGGCTGCCACAGACTTTGGCTTTTGGAGAGCCAGGACCTGCCTCCAATCCTGATGAGAGCCACCCTGGCTCTTCCTTCCATAACTGCTCAACACTTTTTTTTTTCCATGAAAAGTCCATGTGTCCGGGGGCCTCATCAGTAAAGCGTCAACCCTCCTAAAGGAAAACCTGAGTACCCCATTTTACACGGATTCCTTTGCTGCCAAGGTCTGAGCCTTGGGCCCAAGCACTAATTGTGTATTGGCAAGAATCATAGACCGTCAGCGTGTTCCCCATTGTACCACACTGCCTCTGAGACAGAACTCAGCTCTGGAGCTCCGAGAGAGTCACAGGATTCCTTCTTGGTTTCCAAATCTTCCCCCAGACACCTCCCTCTGGTGAGCAGCCCTTTCCTTTGTCTAAAGTCAAGGAGATTCCTCTCCTTTCTGCTGAATCCTCCCCCCCACTGAGCCCCAGTGTTTAGGAGTAAGACTGGCGGGGCGGGCTGGGCAAGCAACATTCCACAATCCCCATCAGTGAAACCATCCCAGGGATCCCAAAAAGAGGAAAGCTGAGAATACATGGCAACGAAGACCTTGTGGAACAACACAAGCAGCCCAAATTGCATCCGGGACAGTTGCAGGCAAATCAGCCTACGAGGTGAGCAGCAGGGTGACAGATGTCACAGGCAAACCGCCCGCTCATCTTCCGAGTCAGCGGCCGGATGCCGCTGAGACTCCCAAATTGGCTTTTTGGAAGATAAATCGCATTAGACCGAATGAGCAGCGACTGTGGGATACGGAGCGCAACACTGACACCCGGTGGAAGGATGCGGGAGCTGCATGCCAATGTTTGTCAATAACTATTTATTAAGTGCCTACTATGTGCCAGGCGCTGCTCTCAGTGCTGGGGATGCGAAGAAAGGTAAAAGACAGTCCCGGATCGCAAGGAGCTCCGGGTCCAGTGGGAGAGACAAGAGGCAAACACCTGGGTACAAACCATATAGAGGATAGGATGGAAATAACCACTAGAGAGATGGCACTCGAATTAAGGGGGATTGGGAAAGGCTTCTCCTAACAGGTGAGATTTGAGGGGGGATCTGATGGAGGCCAGGAAGCCGTCCTGCGCTCAGGCACTAACTGGCCATTGCTAAGTCATAACATGACAGCCGTTCCCCATCATGCCTTTCCGCCTCTGAGCCTGAGCCAATGAACATGCCTCTCTGGACTGGGTTGGGGGGCAGGGTTTCATAAGGGAGAAAATGCTCCAAAGAGGAGCTCTTGGGAACTAAATTAAAAGGCTCCTCAGAGGGGCAGCTAGGTGGCGCAGTGGATAGAGCATCGGCCCTGGAGTCAGGAGGACCTGAGTTCAAATCTGGCCTCAGATCCTTAACACTTACCAGCTGTATGACCCTAGGCAAGTCACTTAACCCCGATTGCCTCACCAAAAAAAGAAAAGAAAAGAATAAAAAAGGCTCCTCAGAAGCAAATCCTCTTCCTCCCTGCCTCTTGTTTCAAATTTTACCTGAGGTGCCATTTTCTCCATCTTCCCTGATTGGCCAGATGGAATCCATCTCTCCCTTCTCTACTTGACCTAGGTGGCAAGAGGCAGTTATGTACTAACAAGAAAATGGTAGCTCTGTGGCACAATGGACAGAACACTGGCCCTGGAGTCCAGAAGACCTGAGTTCAAAGCCTGCCTCACACAATTCCTAGCTTTGTGACACAGGACAAGTCACTTAACCTTTGTCTCAGTTTCCTCAACTGTAAAATGTGGGGTTTAGTAGCCCCTTCCTCTCAGGGTCATTGTGAGGATCAAATGAGATAATATTTGTAAAGTGTTTAACACAGTGCCTGGCACATAGTAGGCACTATTTAAATACGAGCTATAATTATTAACCTAGGTCAGTTGGTCCGGAACTTTCCACTGCCACCATCATGTCCTACACAGCCTGGTATTTATGCATGTCCATGATGTAGCTTCCTTTCCTCCCTTATTTTAGACCATCCATTTCTGGAGGACAAGGATGGGGTCATTTTCCATTGCTGTCTTCTCAGCACAGAACCTTGCCCTGTTGAGTGCACACAATAAATGACTGTGGAATGAATGAATATTAAAAGATACTTGAGAACAAGGAAATTATTTATTTATAATCAATGGCAATTCATTAGTCCCTGTAGGACAGCTCTCAGTATTTTTATACTTTTTATTCCAGGTCTCATTTTCCATGAGAGACAGTAGGGGATGGGGTCCTGGGGGCCAGAAAGACCTAGGCTAAGATCCAGCCTTTGCTACACTAGTTTATACACCATCTGTTGTCCTCTTTTCAGTGTTCTTTGAGACTAAATATCAGAGAAGGTGCCACACATGTCTTGGTGGATAGATTCCTCTCCAGAAGTTCTCTAACTCAGTGAACTCAAAGGGAGAGTCCCTAGCCCATTTTCCATATTAAGGAGCAGTGTGGTCTAATGAGTTAGGTGTGCAACTTGTCACCAGAAGACTCTGGGTTTGTTCCACTTTTGAGATGTACTAAATCTGGGACATCAGCCAAGACAGCTAACCTCTCTGAGCCTCAGTTTCCCTCATCCACAAAATATACCTCTCTCAAGGTTGTTGTGAGCACACACGATATTAAATAGGAATTGATCACTTTTTGACCATGAAAGTCACAAGTAGTGACTTTCAAAGTAGTAAAGCATGTGTATTAAAAACCCAAACCAGCAGACATCACTGGAATCACATTTAACTAGATTCCTCAGACCAGTGAATCCTGTTCTTGGTCCCAAGTACTGTAAAGGTTATGATTGACAAGTGCATAGAGAGTGTGAAGAGGGGGATAGAGCAGGGGAGATATGACTGTGTGAGCAAATAATAGTAGGTACTTCACAAATTCTTGTTGACTGACTAAATGGGAAGGAACCGTAGAGTTCATCCAGTCCAACCCCACTGTGAAATCAAATGAGATAATATTTGTAAAACAGCGCAGTGCCTGGCACATACTAGGTGCTTAATAAATACCTTTCCCTTCTCTTCTTTCACTTCACAGAGAAGGGAACTGAGGCTCAGAGAAGTCATTTAGTAATAGGCAGAGCTGGGATTTGAACCTCAGCCCCTGTGCTCCCAAATAAGAACTCCTTACCTTGTACCATGAGACAGTATCTATGTTTTCATTAGTCACTGATAATGCCAAACCACATTGGGACATTCTGCTATAGATACCTCCCCTTCCTGGTGTATACCTATGCATCAATCATCACCCTTTGGGCTGGGTCATTCAACACAACCTTTCTAGTCCCATTTTTTCCTCTGAAAGCTGGAGAAGGCTGGCAGTTCCACAGCCGCCTGTTAATTCTGTCAATCAGGGCTGCCAGCCAATTAGCTTGGGGCTGTGTGTGTGGCCAACATGTTTCCTGTGAGAGAGGGGGCTTCTGGAAGAGAGAAGGGAAGAAAGATACATTCTGGCATGAGCAGTGGAGGAAGTGAGACGCTGGAGTGCTGTGCAGCGGGTTTCTCTTTGAAATTGCTGATTTCTGGGTGGTGGTGAGTTGTGGACTGTATCTTTTTCCTTCCCCATTCCCTTTTTTTCTTTATCCCTAGTTCTAGTAGTCTTATTTGTGTTTTAAGTTTGTTCCCATTAATAAACCCTGTTTTGTTTTTTAAAGAGGCTGTTAATCTCCTTTCTTACCCCAATATTACATCGAGCCACCTAATTAACACTCCTCATATTAAATTTGGCCCTTACACCTCTTGGGATCTCTTTCAAGAGGTGATTGGTGGATTTTTTCAATTTATATTTTACCTTCTGCTTCTAGAATATCAGGGCAATTTTCCCTGACAATTTCTTGGAAGATTATGTCTAAGCTCTTTCCTTGATCATGGTTTTCAGGTAGACCAATAATTTTCAAATGATCTCTCCTGGACCCATTTTCCAGATCACCAGTTTTTCCAAGAAGGTATTTCACATTGCCTTCTATTTTTTTTAATTCATTTAGATTCGCTTTTTTGTGTCTTGGTTTCTCATAAAGTCACTAGCTTCCATTTGTTCAATCCTAATTCTTAGACAATTATTTTCAGAGAGCTTTTCCATTTGGCTTTTCAAGCTGTTGACTTTTTTCTCCTGTCTTTACTGCTTCACCTCATTTCTCTTTCCATTTTTTTTCCTCTACCTCTCTAACTTTATCTTCAAAGTCCTTTTTGAGCAACTCTATGGCCTGAGACCAATTCATTTTTTTCTTGGAAGCTTAAGATATAGGGGCCCTGATGTTAGCATCTTCCTCTGAGGGTGCACCTCAACCTTCCTTGTCACTAAAGAAACTTTCTATGGTCCTCACCTTTCTCTGTCTGCTCATCTTGCCTCTTTTTTACTTGACTTTTAGCTCTTTAAAGTGGGGCACTGTTTCCAGGCTGCACTGTCCCAAGCTTCAGAAGTCCCAGGTGGTATGATTTTAGGAGGAGCAGGTTCTTCCCTCACCTGGCCTGTTCCCTGGTCCATAAATGAGCTCAGACCAACTTGCTAATCAACCAGCTTTGTGTGTTGTGGTTTTTAGCTCCGACAAGACTGTGCCCCTCCCCCACCTGGGCCACTGCTACCTAAGTCTACCTCCTTGTTCCCAGCAGGGGTGAAAAACCCAAATTCTGCCTCAGCACCAGCATAGACCCCTGTAGTCTCCCCCCTGCCCAGGGTTCAGTCCTCTCACCAGACTGTGAGCTTAGTTTCAGATGACACTGGCGCTGCAGCTGATTCAGAGGTTCTGGGGGTCTCCTTCTCTGGCGAGGGCTTCCTGGGACTGGATCTGTGTCAGGGTAACTGTGGGGTTGGGCTCCACTCAGCACAGCAGCTCCCCCTTCTGACTTTCCAAGCCGTCCTTGGTTGGAAGATGATTTCAGCACCTTCTTCTGTGGGTTTTGCTGCTCCAGGAATTGTCCTATAGCATTATTTGGATGTTTTTTGGAGCGATCATGTTGTGAGTTAGAGAGCTCACTGCCTTTCTTCCGCCATCTTGGCTCTGAACCAGAAGTCCCAACACAACCTTTCTAAACACACCCAATTATGCTATTATCTAGGGCATAGGCCTCGTCTTGCCCACAAGGATGCCATGAAAGACTCTGCTCAATGTTTTGCTGCAATCTCTCTATATTTTGCCATTTCCTTGATCCTCCAGGCAAATAATCCTGTCAAAAAAGATTTGCTTCTTTTAATTCGTTGCTATTATTTTGGGTTTGGTTTTTTTTTTTTTAGTATTTTAAAACTGTTCAAACCAGATTAAAATGCTTCCAACTTGGCTTAAACCAGTATTGAAGGATTTCATCTCTTTGAAAATAATTATTATTCTTTTTTAAGTTTGAGGTCGTCTTTTTGCAGTCAGTGAGGGAGCATAATGCAGGTTCACAGTTAAGGTTAGCATGGAAAATGATCTCAGGTTCCCTTTGACCTTCCCTGCTTAGTGTGGTCCTCTCTTCTAGAGCAAATCCTGGATCAGAATGTAACAAAAATCAGCTTATCTTTATCTGGGGGTGCAGGTAAGTGTCAAAGTGGAGAGTGTTGGACATGGAGTCTGGGAGGCCTGAGTTAAAATCCTTCCCCAGATACTTACTAGCTGTGTGACCCTGAACAAGTCACTTACCTAATGTCTGCCTCAGTTTCTTCATCTGCAAAATGGGCATAATAACAGTACCTACCTCTTAGGGTTGTTCTGAGGATCAAAATGAGATAACATTTGTAAAGTGTTAGCTCTTCTTCTCATCCTTCTTTCTTCCCCTTCCCCTTGCCTTTCTCCTTCCCTTTCCCCTTCTTCTTCTTCTCCTTTCCCTCCTCCTCCTCCTCCTCCTTCTTCTTCTTCTTCAACAAACTTTAATCCTAACTCTCACTTGATGTGACCATGCCCAATAACTATTGTCTTTATATCTCTCTTTTCCTTCGTGGCTCAGCTCCTTGAAAAAGCCTTCTACCATTGATGTTTCCACATTCTTCCCTCTAACTCTCTCTCTCTTTTTTTTTTTTTTTTGGTGAGGCATTTGGGGTTAAGTGACTTGCCCAGGGTCACACAGCTAGTAAGTGTTAAGTGTCTGAGACCAAATTTGAACTCAGGTCCTCCTGAATCCAGGGCCGGTGCTTTATCCACTGCGCCACCTAGCTGCCCCACCTCTAACTCTCTTTTAAACCCTCTGCAATCTGGTTTCCAAAATCATCATTCAAATGAAGCTGCTGCTCTCCAGAGTTACCAGTGGTCTCTTAATCGACAAATGCAATGCCCTTTTCTCGATCCTCATCAGTCTCTAAAACTGCCCAGTCTCTTTTCCTGGACACTCCTCTTTAGAGTCTTATGGCACTGCTCTCTCTTGGTTTTCCTCCTACCTGTCTGAGTGCTCCACCTCGGTCTCCTTTGCCAGATCATCAAATCAATAAACCTTTATTAAGCATCTACTATGTGCCAGGCATTATAACAAGTGCTGAGGATATATTTAAAAATTTTAAAAATTCTGTTCTCAAAGAGCTAGTGGTATAATGGTTGTCATCCATGTCATACCCACCAACCGTGAGCACCTTGAAGAAAGGGAGAAAATTGGCAAAGATAACAGAAAATGGGATTAGTCATTTGGGGGGCATGTCATGAAAATACAGACACTAATCCACTGTTGGAAGAGCTATTAATTAGTAGAGCACAGTCCCTGGTATATAAATGGGCACTTACTAAATGCTTGTGGGTTTCCAGACTGATGTTGACAATTTGAGGTGGGTAAAGGACATTCAGATAGAAATATCCAGTGGAAAGGCAGGATTGGGCCACAAGAGGAGAAAGAGGCAGGAAACAATTTAGGAGTCACCTCCTACAAGGAGGTAATCATGAGAACCTTAGAATGAATGAGATTGCAAAGGAAGATGATGTCTATAGAGAAGAGACCTGAACTCTGAGGGATGCCCATCTTTAGAGGCTCACAGGAAGAGGAAAAGAGAGTGAAACAGGGCACAGTTGGATGCATAATAGGAGAATTGGGATATAAAGTGTTGTTGAAGCCAGGGGAGGCGAGAGTATCCCAAAGAAAGGGGTGGCCAGTAGTGGTTTTTCTTGACTACTGAAAGATCTAGGAATATGAGGGCCAAGAAGAGGCCTTTGGTGTTGGACAGCAGGATGTCATCAGTGACTGTGGAGTAACCTTGAGTGTTTGAAGCCAGACTACAAGAACTTGAGAAGTTCATGGGGATGGTGGAGGAGGGAAAATGGGTAGTAGATATAGTCAGCTCTTTACAGAGAGTTAACAGAGAAGGAAAAATAGAAGACAGTAGCTAGAGAGAGTGACCAAGTTAAGGGAAGCCTTTTATTTATTTATTTTAAGATTACATTGAATATCTTTTGGTTTTACATCACCTACATTTCCGATATATCCCTCTCCTACAAAGAGCCATCCTTTATAACAAATAATTTTAAAAGGAAAAAAACCCAGCCCCAAAAACCTAACCAATACACAAACCAAGTCCAAAGTTATCTGTAGTGTTCCATACTCCTAAATCCCCCAATACCAAATCCCTGCAATTCTTCTTTTAAAAAAATCTTTGTTCATATCCTTAGAGTACTTATTTGTTAGGGAATGGGCTTTGGTTTCATACACTTCTGTCAGTTGTCTGTAAGCATCTTGGTTATTCATATATTAGGTATCATAACCTTACTGGAGATATTAGATGTGAAAGATTTCCCCTTAATCAACCAAAGGGAAAGCTTTTTAAAGAAAGGGAAGACCTGAGCATGTTTGTAGGCAAAGAGGAAGGAATGAGGAGAGAGAGAGACAGAGACAGAGAGAGACTGAAGATGGAAGAATAGGAATAATCAACAGTCAAGCCACCATATTTGAACAGAAAAAAAAAGATGAAGATTAGCCATGTAGCAAGACCAAGAGATAATATATACAGCCCCAATGGTGTATTTTTATCTACCAAATATGAAAAGATGCTTCTTGAATATTAGGAGGGTTTCTAGAAGGATCACAAGATCATAGATAAAGGGTGTGGTGGTCCCTCAGAGGACAGCCAATCCACCCCCTTTGATCAGTCAAAAACATTTATTGAACTGCTATTGTGTGCCAGAATATGGGCTAAGTGCTGAAGATAAAAAGAAAGCAAAGCAAAACAAACAAAAATGGTCCCTGCCTCCAATGAATTCACATTCTAATGGAAGAGACAACATGCAAAAAAAACTATGAACATAAGATAGAGACAGAGGAGATGAAAGACTGCCTCAAAGGGAAGGTACTCTAAGTTAGGGGGACTGGATTTGAGTTATGTCATGAAGAAAGCCAGTGGAATCAGGAGACAGGTTGAGGAGGGAGAGAGCGTTTCAGGAGTTTGGGAGAACCAGTTAAAAGGCAGAGATGGGAGAGGGAATCTAGAGTGTGAGGGACAACCACAAGAAGGGACAGGACGGCTGATTTTTATGTGTTTGGAGAAGAGTCAAGCATAAGAGAACTGGAAAGATAGGAAGGGGCCAGGCTGTGAAAACAGAGGTGTTTATATTTGACCGAGAAGGTAAGAAGGAGCCACTGAAGTTTACTGAGTAGGAAAGGAGCAGGGTCAGAACTGGGTGTTAGGAAGAGCACTTTGGTAACTGAGTGGAAGAAACTCTGGAGTGGGGAGAGCCTGGAATCAGGGGCCCCAACTGAATCAGGGGCTGCTTCAATAGCCCAGGTGTGAAGTGAGGAGGGCCAGGACTTCAGGGCAGAGGCTCATTTTGCAGATGCAGAAATGGAGACCTGAGAAAGCTAAGCGACTCATGCAGGGAGTAAATGTCAGAGTTAGGATTCAAACCCAGGACAGGAGAAAGAGGGAAACATGAGGAGGAGGCACCAGTAGATTGTGACGCAGGGGCTGGGATGGAAAGGGGTAGAGGAAGTGGGAGAACCCAGATCGTGACTCTCTCTGAGCATCCAAGGAAGAATAGCAACGATAACCCAAGGGCGATAATGACTGCAAGGTTAAAGCAGATGCTGCTTCTATTTCTCAGCCACCCATAACCTGATCCAGAAGCTCCGCTTTGTCTTGGTCACAGTTTTCCTTTTCTTTCCTTTCCTTTCTCTGTGTTCTTTGCGGGTTCTTATCTGCTCCTCTGAGATTCAGAAAGCAGGCTTTATTTTTTAAAACCATCCCTTTGAATACCAGGTCCTCTCAATGGAGGTTATTTGTTTACCTGTTAATATTATTCAAGAGTTCTTGCAGCTCCCCCATAAAAGGACTGGGAAATGGAATAATTTTTTTTACAGCAAACACAATCAAGGTTTGCTTTCTTTTCTTTTTTTTTTTTTTATCAGTTTGATTAGCATTTGAAAGGCTTCTACCAATGAAGGTAGATTAGCTCTTGAAACAAAGTAGGGATGCTGGCAGAATCACCTTCCCAGAATGCAGGCTTACAAGATGCCTCAGAGGCATCTGGTTCAACCCAGATCCCAGCCAGATTCCCCTCTATAATAACTCTGACATAGTGTCCCCCAAACTCTGCTTGAAGATCTTCTATGAAGGGCACTGGAATGAGTATGCTTCTGGACTCAGGGGATCCAGGTTCAAATCCTAACCCATGCAATTGAGGGGAAGTTATTTCATCTCATGGGACCTCGGGTTCCCAATTTGTGAAGAGGAGACTTGCACTTGCTGCTGCTGCTCTCTCTCTCTCTCTCTCTCTCTCTCTCTCTCTCTCTCTCTCTCTCTCTCTCGGGACAAAAGTGTTGAGTGACTTGCCCAGGGTCACACAGCTAGTAAATGTCAAGTGTCTGAGGCAAGATTTGAACTCGGTTCCTCCTGAATCCAGGGCCAGTGCTTTATCCACTCTGCCACCTAGCTGCCCATTCCTGGTTTCTTTTAATTTTGAACTCATCATCACCTTACAAGACAGCTCAGACCATTTGGGGATCATTCTGGTGGTCAAAAAGTTGTCCCTTAGAAGCAAGACAAAATCTACCTAGGCTGCTAGATGATACAATGGGTCAGGAAGACTAGAGTTCAAATACAATCTGAGACACTTGATCCTGGGCAAGCCACTCGACTTCTGTATGCCTCAGTTTCCCCAGTGCTCAAATAGGTATGCTAATAGCACCTACTTCCCAGGGTTGTGAAGATCAAAAGGGATCATATTTGCTCTTAACATAGTAGGTGATTAATGAATGCTTATTTCCATTCTTTTTAGGGATTCTCTTTTCCAAACTCAATATTCCAGTTCCTTTAACCAGTCCCTGTTTAGCACAATCTCCAGTCTTCTTATCCTCTTAGTTGCTCCCTTCTGGTGGTCACCAGGGTGTCTCTGTCCTTTCCAAAATACTGAGGTCAGAACCAAGCATACTAATAACTGTGACCTGTTCAGTACAGAGGAAACTAGGTTAAGTTGCCTCTCTCATTCTGGACAAGTGCTTCTCTCTTAATGGAGCCTCAGTTGACATTGTCTCTGGGAGATGCCATGTCATTGTTGACTGGCATTGAGTTTGCCATCTGGGAAAACCTCTTATCTTTGTTACAATGAACCAAGCCCTCAACATAAAAACCCAGATTCTGTTTGCCAAGTTCTATAGGGTGGTACTCCTTTGGAACTGGGAGTACAGGTTCCCATGGAAATGATGCTGCTGATGGTAGATGGGTTCTTTGGCTACCTGTGACATGGAGCTGCCCTAGGAGCCAGGAAGGCTTGGGTCTGGGTCTCACTTCTGACACATTTGTGTCAGCTGTGATCCTGGGCAAATGCTTGAGCTCTCAGTACCCCCAGACTACTCTCCAAGATGACATGTTACAGAGGAGGTGCTGACCCTCACTGGTGGAAGGAGTTTTCTCACCTGCGACTTCGCTCTACCAATAAAATCAATAAAATCACAGGTTGGGGCAAAGACAGAAAAGCCATAATGAACCTGATATATTGAATTGTACCAATATAATCTAACCACTGGGCTATAGGAGAAAGAGAATTGAAATCAAAGGACCTGGATCCCTCACCATGGTCCTCCTGGACGATCTACCCTGTCAGTCACTAAATGGTGATAAATACTTTCTGAGTCACTGGAACTTTCTAGACAAGTTTCTGTTGAATCTTTTAGAGACTCGGGATGAAAAAGCCACATGGGGACAGACACACAGCACAGATTTCTCGGCATCGGCCTTGTCTAGGTGTAAGCATCAGTCCCTGACTGAGAAAAGAGCTTCTGTCCAGAGTCCACTGGGCACTCACTGAGCACTGGTCGGGGCTGCTGAAGTCAGAGGAGGCTCTCTTCTCAGAGAGCCAAATGAGAGCCCCATCTTTGGAACAGGGAATTGGGACAGAACTTGGGATTTCTTTGGGAACTCCCAGATAAGGAAACTCCCTCCTCCAATGCAGATCAGCCCTTCCTCTGCTTCTTTTGGTCTTAGAGCATTTCCTAGAGCAAACCGTTAAATGTCAAAGGAGGGGCTGGAACACAGGTTGGGTTGGTTTGGTTTGATTTTTTTATCTTCTAGGCTGCCCTCCCAACTCATCATGATTTATATCATTTGGCTGACTCATGGAATTTGCAAACCACAGGAACCCTCAGATGTTTTTGTTTCTTTCAGAACAGTGATACCTAATCACGCCTCTCTCACTTTGTACTTGAGAAGTTGATGCTCCATAATCAAGCTGAACACTTTACCTTTGCCCCTCTTGAATTTCATCTTGCAGGCAGATTCTGACCAGTGTGCTAGCCAGTCCTATTCCTTTTGGATCCTATCTCTGTCATCCACCATTGGCAGGTCTGACTAGCCCAGGATCTGTGCTTTTATCCAAATCATCAATAAAAACATTCAGCAGTGCAGGTCAAGCACATATCCCTGGGGTCCTCCCCTAGCAATGTCATTTTACAGATGAGCACACTGCAGCTCAGAGAGGTTAAGCCACTTGTCCAAGGTCACCTGCCTTTCCATCACATCTTACCTTGAAAACAGTCATCAGTACTACTAATGCTTTTGGAAAGGGCAGTACTCCCAAGGGCTCTTGGGCTTCACTCTGAACTCTGAGCCTTAGGCCCAAACTTCCTTCCCAGACCAGCACTCCCCTATGTGGGTAGTCTCACCCTAGTCCCTTGTTAGAATGTAAGCTCCCTCCATAAGGGCAGGAACTCTCTCTTTTGTGTCTGTACCCGTATTCTTAGAGCAGTGTGGCACCTAGAGGCACTTAATCAGTGTTTTCTCATTCATTCATTCATTCATTCATTCATTCAGGCATGCATGTTGATTTCAGATTTAAATAACACTATATAGGCAAAAACACTGAATAATTGACTGAATTTATTAGTTTTTTTTAAATCCATTGTTAAGATCTCATATAGACAAAGGCTATGCACAGAGAGTGCCCCTTCCATAGTATTCTCCCTCTCCCTGTTCACCCCTGCAGGTTGGCTCCCCATGTGGATGACTACCCCCAAAGCCAAAGGGAACCTGGGAATCTCCATTCCCCTAAAACTACATCTTATGAGCCACCCTGCCCCCACCCCAATGTATTTGCCTTTTATAATGAGCTAGAAGACATAAAATGCTTGATTAAAAGACTTCTTGAGGGGCAGCTAGGGGGCGCAGTGGATAGACCACCGGCCCTGGAGTCAGGAGTACCTGAGTTCAAATCCGGCCTCAGACACTTGACACTTACTAGCTGTGTGACCCTGGGCAAGTCACTTAGCCCCAATTGCCTCACTTAAAAAAAAAAGAACAAAAACAAAAACAAACAAAAAAAACACATTAAAAGACTTCTTGAGATAGCACCATAAGAAGAGAGAGTATAAAACACACCTTCTATGAACCTGGTACATATTCTCTGACAAAGCTATGTAAGCTTAGTGTGAACAGTGAGCCCACATCTAGAACACACTAGAACAAAGGCCCACACCCAGGGAACCCGTGCGGCCAAGGTAACTCACTGGGGCTGTAGGGTCGCGGTGGCCCTTCATTCTCCTCAGGTGTCACAAATCTACTGGACATACTGCTCTGCTGGGCTCCTTGTGGCTGCTCCTTGAACACTGGCTGATGGGAAAGGGGAGGGGAAGGCAGGATTCCCTCTCCATAGCTAACCTTTCTCTCAGTGTCAGAGCTCACACTTAGCAGAGCTGTCTCCTGCTCAGCTGACTCCTCAAGAGTGTGTTTTGTTCCTTAAAAAACTATCCCCAGGAATGTGGATGAACCTTTAGCATGCTGATGGTTAGCTGCCCCCTAATTCCATCAAAGTTGATACAATTTCCTCACAACTCATAAAGACTGAACACAATGCAAATACTTGCTCGCATCTTTAAGACCATCATCCCGACTCCTTACATTCTGTAATTTCATCTTCTGGGCACGGGGCTATCATGGGAAAAAGAAATAGTCAGAACAGTGATAGAGAAGGGAGACTAGCCTTGCATCAGAGAGAAGGGGGAAAAGCTGCCCAAGCCCAATCGAAAATGTTCTTCAGTCTACCCATGGGACTAAAGCTATCCAGAAAGTGGCCAAAGAAATCTACAAATAATGGCTCAGAGACCCTGTGATCCCATGCTTAGGACCAGACCCTAAGGATGTGTGTGCATGTATACACATATATTGACATGCTTGGGGTATGGTTCTATGTCTAAATATATACACACATGTATACATATATGTGTGTGAGCCAGCCAGTAATACTAGGGACTTTCTTCTAATTCTCTTGCTATTGTGTAGATGCCAATGGAACATCCAAGCCATCCACCAGTCTTGGCTCACTCTTGCCACGTGCTAGCTCATCTCCCTTTCTGATCACACATATCTCTAATATCTTCTACCTATCTTCATTTGTGCAGTTCTTGATTGGTCACATGGAGCAATATTCCCACATCCACTATACGTCTTTCTATTGCCTTATATCCTTAGAGATTTAAAGAGTTTCCAAGGCTCACAGATACCTTTGGCTAACAATAAGGGGTCATCTTTGTTTTGTTTTTGTTTTTTCGAGGCAATGAGGATTAAGTGACTTGCCCAGGGTCACACAGATAGTAAGTGTCAAGTGTCTGGGGCCAGATTTGAACTCAGGTCCTCCTGAATCCAGGGCCAGTGCTTTATCCACTGTACCACCTAGCTGCCCCAAGGGGTCATCTTTGGTGCGGGGGTCTTGGGATCAAGAACTTAAACTCACAGCTTGGTTGAAGTATTAATAATTTGATTGACTGCTGAATTAAATTAAAAGCAATCACCTGTACAAACCACAAGATGAAAGAATAAGAAAGGTCCTCAAGGACCACTTGGTCGAACCGATATCTGAATAAGAACGCCCTCTGACATGTTGGACAAGTGGTCATCACTTGCTTGAAGATATCTGGTGAGAGGGAACCCACCACCCTTGGAGGCTACCCATTCCACTTTGGGATAGCTCTGCAATGGAGTGCTGCCATACCTCAAGCCGACGTTTCCTTCTTTGCCTCTTCCATCCATTGCTCCCGGTTCATAGGATCATAGATTTAGAGCTGGAAAGAAAGCTAAACCCCTCCTCCCATCTTATAGAGGATGAAACTGAAGCACAAAGACCCTTTCTCAAGGCCACATAGGTAGTGACTCCAGTAGGATTTGAACCTGTCTTCTTCACTCCCAGCTTACTGGATCCACTGTGCTAATTGCCTCTGAAGTCAAGCAGAGCAAGTCAAATCTTTCCTCCATGTAACAGTCCTTTGCATGTCTTTCCAGTGGTATATGGCTTGGTATAGAGTTTGCAAGGCCAATTTATCCATGGCCAACCATATGCCAAAGGGTATTTTGCTACAGCTATTTCTTGTATCCTTTGCTGAGATGGTGTAATTAACTCCAATAAATAGGATGTTATAAACAAGCTTTTCACAGTGAAGCATTCCTTCAGAGCATAACAAATGAAAACAAAATTTCTGAAGTAAATAAAGTGCTCTGATTACTTCTTAAACACCAGTAAATTGGAGTGGGGTAGAGAACCAAGTTAAAGAGGTTGATATTAGACAATTCATTGGTTATTGAAAAGTTTTAACAGATGCCAATGATTTTGTTTTTGGTTTTTTTGCAGGGCAATGAGGGTTAAGTGACTTGCCCAGGATTACATAGCTACTATTAACTGTCTGAGGTTGAATTTGAACTCAGGTCCTCCTGATTCCAGGGCTGGTGCATTATCCACTGCACCACCTAGCTTCCTGATGCCAATGACTTTGAAATGCAACAGTGACAGTAATGAGCAGAGACAGCCTGGGACAGTGGAGAGATCCAAGTCATATATTCCCAGGGAATAGCAACAAGCCTCATCAAATCAAGAGGAGGCCCTTCTGCTTGCCACAGCCAACCAGCCAATTTTGTGCTCTTGATCCAACTCCTTCCTATCCATCCTTTGAGCTCATCCCTCAATTGTTCCTTCTCTTTCTCTCATTTTCAATTTTTCCTTAATGTCTGACTCCTTTCTACCACTTATAAACCTGCCTACATCTGCCCAATTCTTAAAAAAACAAACAACTTTTGACCTGATCCTGACATCATCTCAAGCATTGTCCTATTCCTCTTCCTTTCATAGTTAAACTCATAGAAGGGTTTTCTATTCATTCTACTTCTCCTTCCTCATGTCCCCTTCAGTTCCTAATCCCTCTTAACCTGGTTTACCACCCACCATTCCACTGAAACCCTACCATAGAAATTCCCCTCTCCAAAGTCAGCAACAGTTTCTTAACTGCTATTTCCAAAGGCCTTTTTTCTCACTCTTCATTTTAACTTGAACTTTCTGTAGCTTTGACACCATTGACCATCCCTTTCACCAAGCCATTCCCTTCTCTCTTTTCTTCCATGTCGGTTAAGTTGCTTACCTTGCTGATTGTTTCTTTGCATTCTCTTTTGCTGGATCAGCATTCATCTTTCATCCACTGAGTTTTGGCACCCATTGAAGCTCTTTTTTAGGCTTTCTCTTCTCTCCTCTTCTTCTCTCTCATCATTCTCAACTGGTGATATCATCAGCTCTCATAGATTCAATTAGTCAATTCATCTTTAGGAAAATACTTTTCCAGATATATACATGCAGCCTTAAATCCCTCATCTGAACTTTGGTCACACATAACCAACTTCTTGGTTGAATGGATATCACCATCTGGTCGTGTAATAGATATCTCAAACTCAACATGATTAATTTATATTTTACCCCAAACCTCCATCTCATCCATACTTCCCTATTTTAGGTAAGGGTAAGATAATCCAGGGTTACAACCTTGGAAGCATCCTTGGTTCCTCCCTTCCCCTCCCCATGTCTAACCAGTGGCCAAGTCTTACAGACTTTACCTCCAGAATATTCTCCCATACATCCTTTCTATCGATGCACACAGCCACTGACTTTGTTCAGAACCTCCTACCCAACTGTCTTGATAATTACAATGGCCTCCTAATTGTTCTCCTTCCATTCTCTCCTCTTTTCTATCCATCCTCCACACGAATACCATAGCCCTAAAACACACATGACCGTTTAAATTCCCTATGAAAGTAATTATGCCCAAAGGAGTATAAAACTGGGCATACCCTTTGACCCAGTAATACCACTGGTAGGCCTACATTCTAAAGAGATTATAAAAAAGGGAAAGGATGACATGTACAAAAATATTAATAGCTGCTCTTTTTGTCATGGCAAAGAATTGGAAATTGAGGGAATGTACATCAATTGGGGAATGGCTAAACAAGCTGTGGTATATGATTGTAATGGAATATTATTATGCTATAAGAAATGACAAGGGGCAGCTAGGTGGCATAGTGGATAGACCACTGGCCCTGGATTCAGGAGGACCTGAGTTCAAATCCAACCTCAGACACTTAACAGTTACTAGCTGTGTGATCCTGGGCAAGTCACTTAACCCCAATTCCCTCACAAAAACAACAACAAGAACAACAAACAAAAGAAATGACAAGCAGGATGACTTCAGAAAAACCTGGAAAGACTTACATGAACTGATGCAAAGTGAAGTGACGAGAACCAGAACATTGTACACAGTAACAGCAATATTGGTTGATAAAGAATTGTGAATGGCTTAGCTATTCTCGGAAATACAATGATCCAAGACAATCCCAAAGAACTAATGATGAAGCACACTATCAGCCCCCAGAGAAAGAACTGGTATTATTTGAATACAGACAGCATGCTATTTCTCACTTTGTTTCATTCTTTTTCTTTTATTTGTCTTCTTGTACAAAATGACTAATATGGAAATGTTTTTCATGATTGTACATGCATAACCTATATCTGATTGCTTACTGTCTTGGGAAGGGGAGAGGGAAGGGAGGGAGGAATAAAATTTGGAACTCAAAAATGTTTTAAAAACCCTCACATGTTTAAAAAATTGTTTTAACGTGTAATTGGGGGAAAATAAAAAATATTTTAAAAATTTTTAAAGAAGCTTCAGTGACTACTACCTTTTTCTCCAGTCTTATATATATATATATATATATATATATATATATATATATATATATATATATATATATATATATATATATATATTGGCCAGGCAATGAGGGTTAAGTGACTTGCCCAGGGTCACACAGCTAGTAAGTGTCAAGTGTCTGAGGCCAGATTTGAACTCAGGTCCTCCTGACTCCAGGGCCGGTGCTCTATCCACTGCACCACCTAGCTGCCCCACTCCAGTCTTATTCCATACTATTATACATCACACTTTCTCTGTTCTAGCCAACAATCTAGCTATTCCCCATACATCACAGTCCATTTCCCACCCCTGTGCTTTGGAACAGGTGGTACCCATTTCTTGATTCTGTTCCCTCCTCTGCTTTATGTTTAAGAATCCCTAACTTCCTTCATAGCACAGTTCAGGATTTACCTCCATATCCTCCTTATTCAAGACTTTTCCTCATCCCCTCCCCCCATCCCCAGCTTTTAAAGTCTTCTCTCTTGAAGTTACTTTGTACATTTGTAATTATATTCAAATTTACTTGGAATTTGCTTACCTGAATACATGTCACATTGCCCAGTGGAATGTGAGCTTCTTGACGGTAGAGACCATTTAATTTTTGTCTTTATCTTCCCCCTAGCACATTGACTTACACATATCAGGTGCTTGATGAATGCCAATTGAATTGATCCCTTGTCTATGGGCACTTGGTCATTAAGGATGAAGATTCAGTCCTCTGGGCTATTATGTGTCAATTGAATTGTGTAAGCCAGTTCCAGGTACTTAGATTTAAATGAGGCCTTACCAAGAAAGGCTCAGTAACAGGAGCTTGGATATCAAACAGATCAATGGGAAGAACTAAATGTCAGACAACAAGACTTTGTTCCTTCCCACTCTCCTGACAGGAGACCGAGGTTTCATGTGTTATGTAGTTGTGGGTGTTAGACACTCGGAGTGCGGCAGGTGGAAAAGAATTGTCAACCATGTCTCAGGGGAGAATTGGCCCTTACTGTGTGACTCATGCTAAAAGCACTGGGGAATTATAACCTTTCAGCTCCACATTAGTCTTCGTTTTCCAATTTATACATAGCACTTTTAGACTTCAGGACATATTGGAGCAGTTGTATAAAAGACATATTTATTATATACCAAGGATTAATGATAGATGCCATTTGTCATTCCCCTGGAGGAAACACCACAGAAGGAGGGCCCTCATTCAACTAACTGCAGAAGCAATCAAGGGAGCCATGATATGGCATCTACAGCATGCTGATTCTGTGTGATGTTGTATACATTATATGTGGATAGAGAGATAAGCGAGGAAATTATCCCCTCTCCCTCTCACATTATAGCTACCACTGCTATAGGTAAATAGAGACATATTTGTGTAAGACTTCAAGGATCTGAGACTCATAGATGTGAGTGTGAGTGTGGGCACTGATGCATATCACAATCCCAGTTGCTATGGCCAAAAAAATTCATCATCCCAGAGCCAATATCATGATGGTCACTAACCCTGATTCAAAGCTTCTCTAACTTGATAGGACCAGCTTACCATAGACTTTAAGAACCCAGATTTACCTCCAGGACAGGAGGAAGTCTCAAAGGAAGAGGTTAGTGGAGTAGAGATGGGGGAGGAGGCAATGGTGAGAGAAAAGGAGAGGAAGAAAGAGACAAAGACAGAAAGGAGAGGGTGAGCTATAAATATTTTTGGTCAATATTTTTCCTGCTTTCTTTCATCTCTTTGGGGCATATACCTAGTAGTGGTATCATGGTATCAAAGGGTGTGTACAATATAGTGACCTTGACATCTATCTCACATCTCTGAGCTGTTCCACATGCTGTTCCCCATGCTTGGAAAGCACTCCCCTCTCATGGATACCATACTGTGTAAGTGTTAGAATAGTGAACCTAAGATCAGGAAAACCTGGGTTCAATTTCTCCCTTACATCTTGACTAGCTAGGTGACCCTGAGTGACTCATCCAAACTCTCTCAGTCTCAACCAGACTTGGCAACTGAATGAATGTGAGAAGGGGAAGAGGGAAAGAGAAGATTAAAGGATGAATGGGAAGTTTTGAACCCAAATTACTGGAATGATAGTGAAGTCTTCAACTGGAATAGAGAAATGTGGAAGAAACTCAAGTTTAGAGAAGACAATGAGATTCATTTTAGACATGTTGAGTTTGACATTCAACTGAATGTGAGATAGCTGATGTTGGTGATACTGTGTTGGCTTTTTTAGATTGGACTCGTGATTTCGATGGTGAGCTCCTTGAGGGCAGGGACTGTTGTTTTTTTGTTTTTTGTTTTTGTGGGGGTTTGCCTCTTTTTGTAACCCCAGCTGTTAGACAGTGCCTGGCACATAGTAAGTGCTTAATAAATGTTTAGAGATTGATTGATTGATTGATTTCTTTAGTGTAAGAAACTTTCAGAGAGAGAGCTCTTTCCATCACTGCCTAGTGGCTCCTTCTCTGTGGGTTATAGTCAAATAGAATGACCTGGGACACTGTCCAGGGTCACACAAACCAATATATGTCAGAGATGGAACTCAATACAGGTGTTTGCTCTTGAAATGGAGAGGCGGTATAGTGGACAGAGTTCTGGTCTTGGAGGTCATCTACCTCAGGCACTTGTTAGAGATGTGACCTGGATAAGTGGCTTAATGGTTGTCAGCCTCAGTTTCTTATCTGCAAAATGGGGATAATAATAGCACTTACCTTCCAGCTTTGTTGTGAGGTTCAAATGGAATGTTAAAGCACTTTGTAACCCTTAAAGTGCTATGTAAATGTAAGTAACTTTATCATTATTCTCTTTCTGACTCACAAGCCAGTATTCATCAAACCACCATCTACACAGATGAGTTTGGGGGTCATCGGTGTAGAAATGATCACTTATCCCATGAAAACAGATAACATCTCACAAAGAGCATGAAGAAAGGGTTATACACATATATGTCTGACTGGTTTTCAGATGTATATAGATGTTCTCTTTGTGAATAATCAACTTCCTGTCAATGAAATATGAGGTTACAGATCTATTAAAATATTGATCTTTCATCCAATTTTGGTCTGTGTTCTTCTAGCCCGCTGAGATTTTGTTTTGTATCCTGTTTCTGTCACCCAGTATATTATCTCTTTCCCAGCTTTGTCGTCTCATTGTCAAATTCATTTAAAATTCACTTGCTGGTTCAGTACAAATTCATTGAAAATATTACTCAATGCATAGTAGTTTTTGCACATATTTCTTCAATTAATGGAAATTTAAAATACAACTAATATCAGCTAGGGGAGGTCAAGAAATTTTTCATGAGGTGAAAAAAGAATCCTCATACTTCAAAAGTTTAGAACTCAGTGCAAACCCATGAATCAGGCAGGGATCACTCCAGGGGACTAGTGGGGCCTTCCCAAACACCATCTGTGCTATTAAACCTTCAGCCATTTATTTGTTCATAATGAGTTCAAAGGGCTCCCAAGGAAGGATGGCCTAGGTGTGTATAAACACAGAAATGCCTCTGAGGGCATTTCTGGCCTCAGAACTCACCAAGACACAGCCAGGAGCATGCCCAGATATGCTCAGGGCGCAGGCTTTTCCCAATTCCCAGCCCCTTCTAAACTCAAGCCAACCACCACAATTATTCCAAGAATCTGGGAAATGAAACAATGATCAGAACTTTACACTCCCTTAACAATAGCTCTTACCTAAGCAGGACCTTCAAGGTCCCTGCCAAAGGCTCAGGAACCTGGTGTGCTGAGCAGTGAGCAGGTAGCTTCCCCAAGCTCATCTGCCTGGGCTCCCGAGGATAAAAATTGGCCATGGATTCAGAGCTGGAAGATGCCTTAGAGATCACTCTTCACTTTCTTCATAGGAGAAGGGGCCTAGAATTGGAAAGGAGCTCAGAAGACATCAAGGCGATCCCTTTCATTTTATTTTTTCTTTGAAGTAATCAGGGTGAAGTGACCTACCCAGGGTCACACAGCTAGTAAGTGTCTGAGGCCAGATTTGAACTCAGGTCCTCCTGACTCCAAGGTTGATGCACTATCTACTCTGTCACTTAGTTGCCCCTATCCCTTTCGTTTTACAGAGGAAGAAACTGAGGCATGGAGTGGGTAAATGACTTATTGTGAATCCCATGACTAGTGAGTTGGGCTTTGAACACAGGCCTATTCTGATTCTATGCTCAGTGTTCTAGCCACTGTGCCACTCTAGCTCTAGCAGGTACCAGTGCCAAGCTCTCTCCCCTGAGTCATTTCCAGGTTATTTGTCCATCTCACTGCTGTCTCAGTCTCTTTTCTAGGATTATTAATTATGTCCTGCCCCTTATGTGTAGTGTCCAAGGCTCTGTCCTGGGCCCTCTTCCCTCATCCCTTCTCATGTGTAGAACGACAATCACTTCCTAATTGGTCTCCTTGCTGTCAGCCTTCACACTGGTACTGACCGATACACCCAAGGGATGAGTCTGACCTTAAGCATCTTTAGTAGACTCCCTATTGCCTCTAGCATAAAATGTGAATGCTGCCCTGGACAGCTAGGTGACACCATAGTGCATATAATGCAGGGCCTAGAGTCAGAAGACTCATCTTCCTGATTTCAAATCTGGCCTCAGACACTTACTAGCTGTGTGACCCTGGGCAAGTCATTGAACCCTGTTTGCCTCAGTTTCCTCATTTGTAAAATGAGCTGGAGAAAGAAATGATAAACCACTCCAGTATCCTTGCCAAAAAACAAACACCCAAATGGGGTCATTGAGTCAGACATGACTGAAAATGATGGAGTAACAATAGCTACAAGTATTCCAAGCATCATGCTCCATGCTAGGAATACAAATACAAACAGAAATAAGAATAGTCCCTGCCCTCAAGGCTCTTACATCCTAGTGGGTATAGACAACATATAAAAAGGAGTTTTTCAAATCTTATATGCAAATCTAGTTTCTATACTCTACCTATAACCCAGTTTTGAATGTCAGGTCAACTTCTCCACTCTTCCAGCAGCCCTCTTGTTCATCATAGATTACTGACAATAGTTCCCCAATTACATCTATTTTTTCAGTATCCTGAGATATAATTTACCTGGAACTACAGTCATTTATGTCTGTCTGTGTTGGTATTTAATTCCCTCTTACCAATGTCTGCTCTCTACTTGGCAAAGTCATCTCAGCTTGACACAAAACTCAAAATGTCTTCATTTTAAAAAATAGTTATAATCTCTGGATGAGCCCTCTGAATGCTGCAGATGAGTGTCCAGGGCCAGCTGGGGGGCCAAAGTCACATCTAGGTAGAGTGAACACACACACAATCTCTCTCTCTCTCTCTCTCTCTCTCTCTCTCTCTCTCTCACACACACACACACACACACACACACACACACACCAGAAAATTGCAAATGACACATTTAAAATCAATTTCCTCACACATAATACACATTGCTTGGTTCAGAGCATTTTTTCTGACTGTCCCCAATGCCTGGAATGATCTCACTTGTCATCCCACCTCCTAGTTTCCCTGGTTTCCTTTGGGTCTCAGTAATAATCACACCTTCTGCAACAACAAAAACCAGGAATACAACAACAACAACAAAGCTTTTCCCAGAACTCCTTAATTCAAGTGTCTTCCCTCTGAGGTTTTCTCCAGGTTTACAATGTATATCTCATTTGTACAGAGTTGTCCCATGTTGTCTCTCCATTGGACTGAGTTCCTCAAGAACACAGACTGTTTTTCATTTTTCTCTGTAGCCCCAGCACAGTACCTGGCATGGGCAGGAAGAAAGGCAGGAAGGCAGGGGAGAAGCATTTCTTTAGTGCCTACTATGTGCCAGGCAACTGTGCAAAGCAATTTACATGTATTTTCTCATTTGATCCTCACAACTACCCTGGAAGGCATGAAAGCAGGCACAAGTTAAATGACTTGCCCAGGGTCACACAGCTAGTAAGTTTCTGAGGCCAGATTTACACTCAGTGCTGTATTCATTGCATAACCTAGCTGTTTTATTTCTTATTGCTATAGGTAGCATTTATAGTATAATATTGAATAATAGTGGTGATAATGGGCAACCTTGTTTCATCCTGATCTTATTGTGAAAATTTCTAGAATTTCCTCTTCTGAGTCCTACCAAATTCCTTTTATGACACAAATATGGTGCTGATACATAAACCAGGAAGAACTAAAACAGAGAAAAAAACTATAGATCAATTTCTCTAATGAATATTGATGCAAAAATTGAAATAAAACACTAACAAAGAGCTTATAGCAATATATCACAAGGATCATACTCTATGACCAGGTGGGATTTATACCAGGAATGCAGGGATGGTTCAGTATTAGGAAAACTATCAGTATAATTGACTATATCAGTAACAAAACCAACAGAAATCATATAATTATCCTCATGGATGCAGAAAAAGCCTTTGACAAAATGCAACACCTATTCCTATCAAAAACACTAGAGAGCATAGGAATAAGTGTAACTTTCCTTGTGATAAGTAATATCTATCTAAAACTACAGCAAGCTTGGGACAGCTAGGTGGCACAGTAGATAAAGCACCAGCCCTGGAGTCAGGAGGACCTGAGTTTAAATCTGGCCTCAGACACTTAACACTTACGAGCTGTGTGACCCTGGGCAAGTCACTTAACCCCAATTGCCTCACTAAAAAAAAAAAAAGATTAGGGGTGAAGTAAGGATGCCCATTATCACCACTATTTTTCAATATTGTACTAGAAATGCTAGCTATAGCAATAAGATAAAAAAGAAATTGAAGGAATTACAATGGGCAAGGACAAAACAAAACTATCACTCTTTGCAGATGATATGATGGCGTGGTTAGAGAATCAAATAAAAAATACTTGAAACAATGAACAACTTTAGCAAAGTTGCAGGATATAAAATAAACTCACATAAATAATTAACATTTCTATATATTACTAAGTCCAGCAGCAAAAGATTGAAAGAAAAATTTCATTTAAAATAACCATGGACAATATAAGATGCTTGGAAGTCTACCTATGAAGACAAACCCAGGAACTATATAAACACAATTATAAGACACTTTTCACACAAATAAAGTCAGATTGAAACAACTGGAAAATGTTAATGATTAATAATATCAAAATTAACTATAAAGGACATATGAAGAAAGATGCTATCTGTATCCAGAGAAAGAACTGATAAATAGAATTGTGTATATACAATAATTTCTCACACACACACACACACACACACACACATACTTATTTGTATCTAATGGTAGCCATCTCTAGGATTGGGGGGAGGGGAAAGAAAGTTACATAATAATTTTGTTGTATTTTTTAAAAGGAATGGCAAGTTATACATAGTAGATTTGCAGTTTCATGTTCAATCTTTTTTATTATACTATGTTTTGGAAATGATTGTTTTATTCCATAAATTAAAAATAAAATAATTTTTAAAAGAAAATACATTAATTGTTCTTGTGTAGGCTGAACCAATAAAATACAATGTCAATAAATTTGCAAACTAACAAAAATTATTTTATAGAGCTAGAAAAATTAATAAAATTCATCTGGAAGAACAAAAGGTCAAGAATATTAAGGGAGGGGCAGCTAGGTGGTGCAGTGGATAAAGCACCGGCCCTGAATTCAGGAGGACCTGAGTTCAAATCCAACTTCAGACACTTGACACTTACTAGCTGTGTGACCCTGGGCAAGTCACTTAACCCTCATTGCCCTGCAAAAAACAACAACAACAACAACAAAAAGAATATTAAGGGAACTGATGGGGGAAAGTGTGAAGGAAGGTGGCCTAGCCACACCTGATCACAAACTGCATTATAAAGTGGCAATCATCAAAACAATCTTGTACTGGCTAAGAAATAATGTGGAGGATCAGTAGACTAGGTTAGGTACACAATACACTGTAGTCAGTGACCACAGAACTCACCATTTGACAAAAACTGCTGGGGAAACTGGAATATAGTATGGCAGAAACTAGGTATAAACCAACATCTCATAACATATAAGGTCAAAATGGGTACATGATTTAGACATAAAGGGTGATAGTATAAGCAAATTAGGGGAGCATGAAATAGTTTACCTGTCAGATCTATGGAGAAAGGAAGAATTTATGACTAAACAAGAGATAGAGAGCATTACAAGATGTAAAATAGATCATTTTGATTATATTAAGTTAAAAAGGTTTTGCACAAACAAAACCAACGAAGCCAAAATTAGAAGGAAAGCAGAAAACTGGGGAGGGGTGGATTTTATAGCAATTGTCCCTTATGAAGACATCATTTTTCAAATATATAGAGAACTGAGTCAAATTTATAGGAATACAAGTCATTCCCCCAACTGATAAATGATAAAAGGACATGAACAGGCAGTTTTCAAAGAAATCAAAACTATTCTATAGTCATATTTTTAAAAAAATCTCTAACTCACTACTGATTAGAGAAATGCAAATTAAAACAACTGAGATACCATATCACACCTATCAGGTTGGCTAATATGACAGAAAGGGAAAATGACAAATATTGGAGAGGATTGGGAAAATTGGGAAACTAATGCACTGTTGGTAGAGTTGAGAATTGATCCAACCATTCTGGAGAGCAATTTGGAACTATGCCCAAAGGGCTATAAGATGGTACATACCCTGTGATCCCACAGTACAAACACAGTATCCTAAAGAGATTTTTTTTAAAAAAAGAACTGATATGTATAGAAGTATTTATAACAGCTTTTTGTGGTGGAAAAGAATTGGAAATTGAGAGCATGTCCATTAATTGGGAAATGACTGAACAGGTTGTGGTGTATGATTGGGTTGAAATACTAGTGTGCTATAAGAAATGATGAGCAGGGGGCAGCTAGGTGGTGCAGTGGATAGAGCACCAGCCCTGGAGTCAGGAGTACCTGAGTTCAAATCCGGCCTCAGACACTTAATACTTACTAGCTGTGTGACCCTGGGCAAGTCACTTAACCCCAATTGCCTCACTAAAAAAAAAAAAGAAAAAGAAAGAAATGATGAGCAGGATGCTTTCAGAAAAACCTGGACTTACATGAACTGATGCAAAGAGAAGTGAGAAGGATCAGGAGACCACTGTATACATTAACAACAATATTGTACAATGATTAACTGTGAATGAGTTAGCTATTCGCAGCAATACATTGATCTAAGATAATTACAAAGAAGTGATGCAAAATTCTATCCACCTCCAGAGTAATAACTGATAAGAGTCTGAGTGCATAGTGAAACATATTCTTTTCTTAATTTTATTTTTCTTTGTTTTTTTTTGGGGGGGAGGGTCTGTGTTTTCTTTCACAACATGACTAATATGGAAATATATTTTACATGACTGCACATGTATAATCTATATTATTGCTATATTATATTGCTTTCTTAATGGGGGACAAGGGAAGGACAGAGGTAGAGAATTTTGAACTCAAAAAAAATTTTTAATGAATGTTAAAAATTGTTTTTACTTGTAATTGGAAAAATAAAAGATCAAAAAAAAATAAGAGAAATGAAAATCAAAACAAACCTGAGATTTCACCATATACCCTGAAAATTGACAAAAATGACAATCGATGATAGTAATGTTAGGGGGTTGGAGAAAGGCCAATTAATTAATTAAAATGCATTGTTGGTGGAACTGTGAATTTGTATATCCATACTGGAAAGCAATTTGGAAATGTATGCAAATGCCAATATCCTTCAACTAAGAGATTCTACTTATAAACATATACCCCAAAGAAGTCATTGACAAAATGAAAGGCTCCAAGTATACAAAGATATTTAAGCAGCAATTTTTATGGTAGAAAAGAAGTGGAAATAAGGTAGATGCCATGAATTGAGGAATGGCAAAAACAAATGCAAATGAATATAATATTATATGACAGTGTGGTAAGAAATGGAAAATGTAATGAATACAGAGAAACACAGGAAGACTTCCCTGAACTGATGCAAAGTGAAGTCAGTAGAGTGTGATAAACCATATACTTTGTTTTTTTTGTTTTTGTTTTTCTGGGGCAATGAGGGTTAAGTGACTTGCCCAGGGTCACACAGCTAGTAAGTATCAAGTGTCTGAGGCCACATTTGAACTCAGATCCTCCTGAATCCAGGGTCAGTGCTTTATCCACTGTGCCACCTAGCTGCCCCCATAAACCATATACTTTGTGACTGCAATAATGCAAATAGAAAGAATAAACAGCGGCAGAACAATCAAAACTGAATGCTGGGAAACTATAAAAGCATAGGTTTGGCCCCCAAGAAGCATAATAAGACACTTTGCTGCTTCCGTTGCAGAGGCAAAGTCCATTGAGGCAAGGGGTATGTCTCACAAATGAAGACAATCTTGTAGTCAAACAAGTCCAGGACTTTAGTGTAAGTAATCTGGTAATCTACATCCTCCCTGATTTCACTTGTTGCACACATTCACTTGTGTGTGTGTGTGTGTGTGTGTGTGTGTGTGTGTGTGTGTGTGTGACAAGAAGCTCATGGTACAGGAGAGAGAGACCCAGCCCTAGAGCCAGATCTGGGTTCAAGTTCTGTCTCTGACACATACTGTTATATGACTCTCCACAAGTGATTTCACTTTTTAGTGCCTCAAACTGAACACAAGACTCTAAATTGCAGAGAATATCCTCATCATGGGACCCCCTGCAGCAAAGAAATTACAAACCTAGTGTAAAGAATGTGTAAATATATGAGTATGTCATATACATATAGGAAGGCCTGGCTTACCCAGAATGCTCTAGGAAATTCAGTCTTCTGCTTAAGCAGAAAACATTTTTTTCTACTGTTGAAAAATCTTCCTGAAATGTGTTAGCCTCCTTTCCTCTGGTACTTGACTCCAGAGACATAGATACAAAACTATATTTGTATATTTACATATGTATATGTATATGTATCATATATAGTAAAATATTCATAGCAGCCTTTTTTTTACTATAGTAAACAAACAAGAAACCAAGAGGCAGCCCATTGTTTGGGAAATAGCAGAACAAATTATAGTCTATGAATGTAACCTAGTATTATTAAGCCAGGGGGAAAATGATGAATATGAGAGATTCAGAGAAACTTGGGAAAAATTCACGAATTAATGCAGAGTGGATGAAGAACCAAAAGTACGATAAACACAGAAAGCCTGGTTCTGCTGCTTATTACCTGTAGAATCACAGGTGAGTCAATTAATTAACTTCTGAGTTTAAGTTTCTTCATACGTAAAATGAGGGGATTAGACTAGATGGCATCTGAGGTCCTTTCTGGCTCTAACTCTATTAGCCTATAATGGAAATGAATAAAACACTAAAAGGAAACCAAATTCTGGTTAATTGTAATAAACATTTGAGGGGACTGGCCGAAGAGCCCAGAACTTAGGACCCTGCATGTAGCTCTTGGTTGTTGCTGTGTCTAAATGAACTTTGGAGCATGTGCAGACATTCCATCTCTGGTTCTGGCCTCCTAGCCATGTGACCAGGAACCTTATTGCCGGGCTGCATAGCCACCATGGGGCAGGGGGGCGGGGCACTCAAAAGGCACTAATTGACCAGAACTTCTTCCTTCTTTTGGTGAGACTTCTGCTCCCTGGAGATGTTCTGACGAGAGAAGAGAGACAATGTTGTAAGGGGAAAGGACTCAGGTCCTCCCTATAAGAGGCCAACACATAGCCCATAAATATGGACCGTGGTGCTTTGCCTTGAAGGTATTTGTTCTTTAGTTTTAAGGTGAAGGAGATTGGAGGCTACAGCCTTATGAGTTTTGGAAGGTAAGGACATCTGAAGTAGAGTGAGAGCCTATGTTTGCAGTAAGCTCATTTAGTGTTTAGCCCCATGGGGTGAGGGGAGACCTTAGGGACCCAGCCTAATGGTAGCTGAGACAAGGGCTCATCCAGCATCAATGCTCCATGTGGACGCTGTCTTAGTGGGACCGATGTTATAGAAAGACCGCTAAATCTGAACCCAGTCTCCTCAGAGATGGGGAGAGTGCATAGGGTGTTCAGAAGGCACTAGCACCTGTCGTGTAAGGGCTGCTGAGCCTTTTTCAGGGCAAATCATCTACCTTTGGTGTCCCCCTGACACTCAGCTCTCACCGGTGGCTCCAGGAAGCTGTAGCATTTACAGTGGCCACTCTGGCTAAGCCAGGTTGAAGGTCACCAACAGACCCCAAACTCATCAGAGAGTTAGGGGGACGTCTATCCCAAGCATGTGAAGGTTTCCTCCCAAGGGCCAGGAAGGAAAAAGAGAGCGGCCGATGACTGTGCAACTCTGCCTCGTTTAAATCCAATTCATGCAAGAGTTAAGACATCACCAAATGATGTAATTAGTCCTGGAAAATGAAGGACAAACAACAAGAACATGGGGAGAGAGTGGCCCTAAGGTACTGGAAGACATTTTTTTTTTTAACTTTTGTCCTTCCTGTATATTTTAAGCAAATTTCCCTTTGTAAAGCTAATTGAGGTTAATTGGTTAAATGGAACTGGAACAACAGTCAGTAACAGTAAGAGGAACTCAGAAGCTCAAGCTGATGATGGCTTTAGAGATCTTCCCAACCTCTCAGGCACACTCCTAGAACCCTGAAGGGGAAATAAAGCCAGACTTACTCTCTGTTGTACTTACCTCCTGAAGGAATACAATGCCTGCAAATTCACTCAATTTAAGCAACCTGGAGCAAAGCCCTATTTTCCCCACCCTGGTTATATCACTGCCTTTTCTTACCTGGATGATTTTTTGTGAGCTTTGTCGGAAGCATTGAACATACCCTTCTGTCTCAAAAACCTGAGATAGGAGAGAATGAGATGTTTTTAGGGAATATGGTAAGAGGTAAGACCAATAGTAAGCAAGAACCTCAGAGTATTCTAACACCAAGTCCCAAACACACACACACACACACACACACACACACACCAACAATTGTACAAAGTAGGTATTGAAAGCTGTGGCATATGAGGAATATTTCAGATTTTAACACTTTCCACCAAATAATGGCTGATGAGAAAAGCTGAGATTTGAGAAATCATTAACCTGAAAAGAAAGTTACATAATCCACGTGGCCTTGCTCATTTCAATTATCATTACTGTGAACATTTTTCAGAAACTTTGCTCCTGTTAGAATAAATTATTAAAGTCTAAGACACAGATTTCTTTTTTAAAGGTAGTTAGTGTCTTTGGACTTCCTTGGGAGATTTTGTTTTGGGGTTTTGGGGGGTTTTTTGCTGTGTTTGTTTGTTTGTTTTGGCGGGGCAATGAGGTTTAAGTGACTTGCCCAGGGTCACACAGCTAGTAAGTGTCAAGTGTCTGAGGTTGGATTTGAACTCAGGTCTTCCTGAATCCAGGGCCGGTGCTTTATCCACTGCACCACCTAGCTGCCCCACTTGGGAGACTTTGAACATCATACTAAATCTGTATATTCCCGGGCTTCTGTTGCACAGGCCAAAGAAGAATGATGTCATCTGGCTAAGCTAAAGATCCCCACCCCCTTTTCCAAACACGTTTCTCATGAAAACAACGGTAGGGAGAGCCCCTGTGACTACTGACACTACTTATGAGCAGCTCTAGTTATCATTCTTCATTATTTCTTAGTCTTCACAATTCCCCTCTGGTGAGGGCCGTAATCCAGCTCTGTGTCAATTTGCTGTTGAATTAAACCATTCACTCACAATAACTCATTTCATCGTTGTTGGAGGCAGAATTTGAACCCCAAACCCCAAATGGGGTTATGAAGTGTTGGACATGACCGAAAAGACTGAACTTCTTGGTTTTAACCCCAACATGACAGTCAATACACCTGCTTGCAATGCTGCCTCTTGCCTAGCTGTGGGTAGGAAAATAAGGTCTGGGTTATACCCTGGATACCAGGGGGCAGAAAGGATCGAAAACCGCTTCCCTTCACACTAAACCCCCAGAACTGCAGGGATGAGTATAGGAAATCTTCCTGTAGAACTAACATCTCTGAGAGAGGCCATATTCAGGTATTCTCCCACCTTTCAGTATCTGTATTTCAGCAGGGGATAACCCAGACTCAATTCCCTCAACTGTGACAAGAAGGGATTTGGAGGGGATTCAGGTTTCTCAAATCCCAGGGCCCCAGCAAATTTTTAATCTGCCTGAAAAGTGGAGCTGCCAAAAAATCTTGACTTTTGCACCGTGACCAGATGAGAACTTTAGCTCAGCCCCTACAGTAAACAGCGAAGAAGCCAGGTCTGCCATTAGGGCCAAGCTGTCTGTGGACATCTGGACATGAGTGAATAAAAAGTAACAGCAGTAGCAGCCACGGTCACATTTTGGGCACAGCTGTGTGGGTATCGGGATCTGATTGGCTACACGGCCTGATTGCACAGAATGCAATTTAGGAGGAAAGAGGAAGTTCAGCCTCAAATCTGATTTTCATTTAGGCTGGAAGAGACTGAGGACCCTTAAGCCTCCCATTAATTATATTCAGGGTTATGTGGGGTGTTCAGGAGGGCTAGCATGTCTGGTGTGAGGGCTGCTCATCCACAATTGATGTCCACCTGATTCACCCAGCTCTCACCTGTGGTTCCAAGAACCTGTAGAGTGCACAGGGGCCACACCCTGGTGAAAACCGTCTTGTCAGATGGGCTAAACAAGGTTGAGGGCAACCAACAGCCCTCAATCCATCGGTGAGTTAGGGGGATGCGTGCCCCAAGCATCTGAAGACTTTCTCCAGTGGAATGGTGGATGAGAACAATTTGTTCCAACATCCATGAAGGCGGCTAAGCAGTGCTTAGAGCATGGTCAGATGTGGAAGATGCCAAGATCATCCGTTGCATCCTGGGCCGTTGACAATTGTCTTGATTTTTGTCTTGCTGCTGGACTTTGATGTCTCTGGAAGAGAAGAGTGAGGCTGATCACTTTGTGCATCTCTGCCTCACTTAAATCTAAACCGTGTGCAAGCTGAGACACCACCCCATGATGTCATCGGCCATGTTTGAAAATGAAGGAAGAACCCAAAAAATTAATTAAAAAAAGAAAAGAAAAGAAAAGAAGAAAAAAAAAAGAAAATGAAGGAAGCACTCCAACAATTACATAAAATGAGAGCAAAATGGATGGGTGTAATTTCTGAACTTCTACATTTGGCCACCAGGTGGTGGTGCAGCCCTGAAAAATGCTTCTTCAGCCCCATAGAGCTACTGCCCCCTGGTGTTGGCCAACTGCCTTGATTGAAAGGTAACGAGAAAGCTCAATTTCTCTGTTACTGAATGAAAAAATCAAAAACATAATAAGTCAGAGCTGCTCGTGCATAACCAGTGTTTCATTTGCTCCTCTTTAAGAGGGGGAACAACTTCTCCCCTACGCCTCAGTCGAGACACAGGAGCTATAGATGCAGACGGCTGCTCGATCCATCTGATGAGTGTATTTATTGATCAGTAAACATTTATTGAGCACCAGGCACTGTGCCAAGCATTGTGTTGGGGGCTGGGGATAAAAGAAACCCAAGTCACAGGAATCAATTAAGCCCAATAATCCCCCCTGCAATTCCAAGCAATAATAAGAGAATTAACAATTAACTTCAGGGTTGAATAAATCTCAACATAAAGTATTGAGACTCAGTAATCACTTGAGTGATTTCTATTTACAGAATCTTGAACCACAAAAATACAACAATCTCTGACACTACCTGAGTGACCTTGTTTAAGTCTCATACTCTTTTTTTTTTTTTTTAGTAAGGCAATTGGGGTTAAGTGACTTGCCCAGGGTCACACAGCTAGTAAGTGTTAAGTGTCTGAGGCCAGATTTGAACTCAGGTACTCCTGACTCCAGGGCCAGTGCTCTATCCACTGTGCCACCTAGCTGCCCCAGTCTCATACTCTTTTGATCTCAGCTTCCTCCTATGAAAAAGAAGGGGGGTAGACGAGATGTCCTCTCCAGTGCTAAACCTATTATCTTGGCACAAGAAACGCGTCTCATCACATTTAATGGAAGGGTGGATGGTCATGTAGGCCACATAAGTTCAGAGGATCCTGAGAAAGGATACATCTCTCTTTCAAGATCTTAGGGATACCTATGAGGAGTTAAATGATAGTTCACTCATATCTTTAGCATGAGCCCTAACCACTATACTATGAGTTAAGAAATAATTTAGCCACTTGGCCTGAAATAGCTTTAAAAAGGGGGTATTTACTATGGGGTACAGTACGTGAAATTGGTACAAAACATTTTCCCAAAGTCTTTAACACACTCATCCACAATTACATAGAGAATCCAGGGGAAAGTGGTCATCAAAAGCAGCCCTCTCATTTTACAAATGAGGGCACTGATGCCCCCAAAAGTCAAGTATGTGTCTAAAGCAAGATTTGACGCCAAGTCTTCCTGGCTCCTAGTCTAGAATTCTAACGGCCGGATTTGGAGTTAGAGCCTGGACCCAAATCCTAGCTCTGTCCTTTGTAGCCACTGGCAATAACCAGCCTGACCTTGACTCCCAGTGTAGATACTGTTGTCAGGTGGTCTGGGCTTGCATTTAGGTGCCTGATGGGAAGATTGCAAGTATTTCTTTGAAACTTCTTTCAGCCCTGGGTCCTGATTCGCAGGACTCCATTCAATTCAATAAGTATTTACCATGCACCAACTACCTGCAATGCATTGTGCTAGGAAGACAAAACTGAGATCATCTCTACCCTGATGCAGCTCACATTCTATTGCGGGGATGGTTTTGAGACAATAAATAGAAATTTTTGGAGTGTTTTATAAGATAAGTTTGCCTTCCATGGTTCTCAATTCCCTACAAAATGTGTTCAGTCGGGGAGTATAGCCACACAGCCTGCAAAGAGTCATCTACCTCGAGGAATCTCTCTCTCCTCTATTCAGTGAACAGCCAACATGGTCCTGCTCCAACCAGTTCCACTCTGTCATACCTTCTTACAACAACTCCCAGGACTGTTTCTAATCATTTCAATCTTCCCATGGCTCCCTCTGATATCTAATCATAGCCCTTGGTCTCTTGAAAGCAAGGCCAGTGGAGCCCACAACAACAACAACAAAAGGAAAACAAAGATAAAAATTCTTTTTGTACTTTTCGGCCCCACTGCAGGAGAACTTTGAGAGTCTAACAGGGGACAAAGGAGTGAAGGCATGCTATGTGGACATGAGCTTGGCTCTGAGACAGCCCAAGACAGTTCAAGGAGTTTGAGGGAATAGAAACTAGACCTGTGATTTCACTGATATGGGGAACTCGTGGATGAGTAAGTTCTGTCCTTTAATACAGATCAGAACCTTTTCTGAAACTTCTAAGTCTTAGGGGAGTTACTTACCTGCAGGACGGATCACAGCAACTATGTGTCAGAGGAAAGACTTGAACCCAGGGCTTCTCGATTCCAAGGCCAGCGCTATCCATTAGCCATGGCTACAGTAATTTGAGGGGAGAAGAGAAAGAGTTGATCTGAATTTTAGTTTCATTTCATAATAAAGCTGGGGATAGGAAACTAAAGCCTTAGCTTTTGGTGTTGAGGTAGCGGGGACCATGGATTGGAATCCAGAGGACTAAGAGTCCAAATATCAGCTCGGCCACTAGCTCACTGTTTGACCTTAGTCAGCTCCCTTCCTTTCTCTGGGGGTCAGGATCCTTCTCTGTAAAAGGAGAGGCTTGAATGAGACAACTTCCGGGATGCCTTCCAATCCAAGAGCTATGACTTGTTGGTGTCTAAGGTCCCGTTCACCTCCAAATCTATTCTCTCTGCTGGGACATAGGCAGTGAAAGCAACAGAGCCAACTCACAGGATCATAGACCGAGTTCTAGAAGGGATCTTAGAGGTCATTGAATCCAACCCTCCCCAAGATTGTTCATTGTTGTGCCTAGGACCTCCGTGTCTCAAACTGCTAAGTTGCATTTAGGAATGGAGTTGGGAGACAGAAACAGAGTTATCTAACCTGTCCTCACTCCCCACTAAGAGTATAGTAAACATCTCTCCACTGAAAAGCCCAAAAGGCCGGCAGCAAGTCCTCCTTTGAGAAGGTAGCCCCCCCATACCCACACCCACACACACACACATACACACACACACACACACACACACACACATCAGCTCTGGGTTCGCTTGGATTACTGGAGTTAGTACCTGGCACATTGGATGAGAAGCGCACTTTGTTTGGCTTGAGCCCCTAGCCTAGCTCAACTCAGACCTTCCACAGTCATCTAAACTCAGATTGCACCAGGATAAGAGACCAGATAAGGAACATGCATTGAAAAATTAGAACATTCAACTGGGACTAAAACAATTAACAAAGGCATAGAAAACACCTTCAGCACACCCACTGCAGAGACTCAACCAAGTCATGGAAGAAACTCTCTCCCCTGGTATGTGAACAGCTAATGTCTGTTCTGTGGCCAGAATAAAAGTGGAGAAGCTCCTTTCAGCTCATATGTGCACAGAATTGAGTCCCTCCCTATGGCGGCTCTCTTTCTGTTTCTCTCTGTCTGTCTGTCTCTCTGTCTGTCTCTGTCTCTCTGTCCCTCCCTCTGTCTCTGTTTGTCTGTTCCTCTCTCTGTATGTCTCTGTCAGTCTGTCTCTCTGTCTTTCTCCCCTTCACCTGCCCTGACTTTGCAAGAGGTCCAACATGTTCTCAAGCTTCCGTTCTTTTTGCACCAGTCACTACCACGATCCCCACGTAGATTCCTCTTTCTTTTCCAAAATCTCTGCCTTCCCCAATGCAGTTACCCCATGTTTTAAGTACAGTCTCACAGGAATTGAAGTCCTCATAATTTAAATCAATATCATCCTTGAGGAGCAAAGCCTCAAAAAACCCCAAAAAACCCTGCAGCTCCTTCTTTCAAATGTATCCCTATCACATAAATATTTTAGTAAAGAAAAAACCAAAGAACTCCATACAGTATGCAAAAATTAATGTAAGACAATCTATGATCTCAAAGATTCCACAATGTTTCTCAGCATTGCTTACAGCCCCAGCATGGGAGGTAGTAAGCTCCACAGAACTGGAGAATTTTTAAAATGCATTATAGATAGCTTTGGGGGGTTGTTTTACATTGCCACCATTTCCCAGAACCACCCCAAGAACTTCCCTTTCAACAAAAAGTCAAGTTAAGCAAAACAGACCCCTTGAGCTCTTGAGAAGCATGTTCTCCAATCTGCATTTTTACTCCAGCCTTTCTCTACAGAAAGACAGAGACAGAGATAGAGACAGACACAGACAGAGACAGAGAGACAGACAGAGACAGACACAGAGAGACAGAGACAAACACAGAGATAAAGAGACAGACAGACACACAGAGAGATATGTTTTATTATTACTCAACGGGAGTCAAGGTTGCTCATTATGTGTGACGTGCTGCAGGGTTTGTTTTGCTTTATGTTATAGCTCAGCTTGTGTCTATTGCTCTCTTGGCTCTGCTCATTTCCTCCTGTGTCAGTTGTTATAAATGTTCCCAAGTGACTCTGAATTCTTCTTATTCATTGTTTCTTTTGACATAAAAATGTTCCAGCACCTTCACGTGCCACATCCAACACAGTCGCCTCCCAGTCGATGGAGCACCCACTTTCCTTGTGAATGTTTGTTTCCACGAGAGGTACATCTGTGACCTTGTTCCTTTTATTCTTAACTTGCTTGGAATTAATGCTTAGCAATGACTAAACTGTTTATACCTTTTGGCCTGGCAATACCACTGCTGGACATTTACCCCAAGGAGGTCAAAGAACAAAGAAATGGTTTCCCATGGACAAAAAAAGAAAATTTCCAGTAGTTCTTTGGAATAGAGTTTGAAGTCTGGTAAAGCTAACTGCTTACTTCCTGCTTGTCTCATTATTTCTCCATCGGAGATGTTGAAGCAAAAGTTAGATGACCACCTGTTAGGTATAGAGATTCCCTTCAAGAATAGGTTACACCAGGCAGCTTCTGGGATTCCTTCCAACTCTGAAATTCTATAAGTTGAGTCTTCTTACTGTGGTCTCCTTAATGAATTATTCTCATAAGTCTTCTGGCTCTGACTTCCAGACTAGCATAGAATCACTTGACCTATAGCTGAAAGGAGTATGAGATATAATCTAGTCCAGCCTCATCCAGAGGTTAAGGGGACTTACCCAACATCCCTTGGGTAAGATGTATCAGAACTGGGATTCCAACCCACATTTCCTGACACTAAGTCTAATGTTCTTTCTACTAGATGATTCCACATCTCCTGCACACCTTCTAACATACCAATACCTGGTATTTATAGCTCAGTTCTGTATAACATCAGATTCATGACTCAAATCAGACATTTCCTCCCATTGAGACTCAACATTGTTACTGGCTTCTGGAAATGCATAGTTCACTCAGACAACTTACAGTGGAATCGTATTGTTTCTTGAACAGGACGACTTCCAAATCCCCCTCCCCACACTCCACTCTTTACCTCCTACCGAGTGGGAACCTTGTTTCCTTCCCACTATTGACTAGATGAGAGAGGGAAAGTTAAGAACTCTGCCTTTATACTCAGGGTGACCTCTGCCTCAACCCAGCCTGACAGTCTTCCCAAACCAGTTAAGAAGGTGAGCTAGCCCTATTCAAGGGACCACGCGTTAAAACTCCACAGGGACATCAGATGACCTCAGCTAGTCACAGCTGGTTCATTCCCATGGGGCACTAGGAATTCAAGTGAGGCTCCAACGAGCCTGGAAGGAACACTTAGCTGAGGACTCAAAGGATCTGTGTTCTTATCCAGATCTGCAGCTGACTGCTTACGTGACAAGTAATTGTCCTCCTCCAGGCTTCTGAAAAAATGAGGTGGGGGGGTTAGATTTGATGACCTATATAGTCCCTTCCAGCCTCGATATGCTTTGATGAATAATAATGATGGTTAACATTTATATATAGCATTTTAAGGTTTGCAAAATGCCTTAAAAGTTTTCGTATTAAATCCTCACAGCAACCTGGCAAAGCAGATGCTGTTAGTATCCCCATTTTCCAGATGAGGAAACTGAGGCAGACAAGTTAAATGACCTCCTCAGGGTCATACAACTAGTAAGTGTCTGAGGCTGGATTTGCACTCAGTTCTTCTTCTTCTTCTTCTTCTTCTTCTTCTTCTTCTTCTCCTCCTCCTCCTCCTCCTCCTCCTCCTCCTCCTCCTCCTCCTCCTCCTCCTCAGTAGGGAAATGAGGGTTAAGTGACTTGCCCAGGGTCACACAGCTAGTAAGTGTCAAGTATCTGAGGCTGAATTTGAACTCAGGTCCTCCTGAATCCAGGGCTGGTGCTTATCCACTGTGCCACCTCGCTGTCCCATTCAGTTCTTCTTGACTCCAGGTCCAGCACTCTATCCACTGAACCACCCAGCTCCTTGACTCAATGAACCAAAAACTTCTTCCTCTTTGACTTTTGGTGCCTCTTTGCTTGGCTTCTCAGGGTCCTGAATCCAAAGTGAATGAAGCCATTTTCTTCTTTGGTCTGTCTCTGTAACATTGCCCTTGATGGTGAGCTATCACTGGTGGAGCCTACCATCTACCACGGGGAATAGACCTTGTCAGCATGCAGGGGCTGAGTCATCAGAACCATTTGCCTCAGAAACACAACCAAAGCAGAGCAGAGGACATCGGGGAGGTCAGACCCTGCTGGGCTCCAGGAATCTGACCCTATATGGTAGCTGGGATCTAGCTTCCATTGAGAGCAGGTAAAGTGTCCTTGGAAACTCTTTACCTGTTTTCTCATCATGGGGCAATGATGGCAGGCAGACAAGTGGGGGGGGGGTTAAGGGGAGAGTCTCTCCTATCAGGACAGGATGGCATCTCTGAAGGCTACATTCCTAAGATAATCAGGGGCTTTGGCTGAGAAAGGAAACAGCAAAAGCTGATTCACGGTTTCCAGGCACCTGTTAGATGAAGGAAGGGGCTCTGGCTGAGCTGGAAAGGTGACGCTGCTGGAGAAGTCGAGACTGATATTGTACCGGCCTTCAAATCAATAACAACAATGACAATGACGACAATGATGATGACACATCAATATAGCACTCTAAAATTTACAAAGATTCTGTATAATATAGTATATATTCTATTAGAAATACATTATCTAAATATTATTGCATTTGATCCTTACAAGAACCCTATGAGCTAGGTGCTATTATTGTCACCATTTTGTACAGGTGGGGAAATTGAAGCTGAGAGGCTAAGCCTAAGAAAGGCCTGTGGATGTCCTAGGCTTGGCAGACAGGCGGGTTGGCTTAGACATCTTTGGGTCCACAGTTGGGCATGCCTACCAGTAACTGACTGTTGTAGTTATCTCACATGCTATGATTCGGACCGTGTGGGAACTCCTTACACTGACGGTATGATTACAAGATTGTAGATTTTCTGGAAGGGGCCTTAGAGGTTATCTAGTCTAGCCCCTTATTGGACAGATGGGGAAACTGAGGCTCCCAGGAGTTGGGTGACTTGCTCAGGGTTATCCCGCTAGCTAAAGTCACAGCTGGGATTTGAACATTCCAAGACCAGCACTCTATCCACCACATGACACCATACCATTCAATATCTATCACAGAACAACTGCTCGAGTCAGAAGAATTAGGCTCCAGAACTGGACAACTTGCTATATATAAAGACACAGTCTTTGACTTATGGCAACCCCCACAGTCCTCCAACAAAATCCAGCTACCATTTATTAAGCATCAATAGCAAAGACAAAACTGACAGTCCCTACCCGTAAGACACAAACAGCCTACCAGGGGGTAGAAAGGAGGGGTGAATAAATAGAGAGGCACAGAGATAAGTTAGTGTGAGACAGAGGCGAAGGAAAGGTCTAGATTCCCTGGGAGATTTTGATGAGGGAGAGAATAAGGGACATCCTGACACAGTAGAAACAGTTCTGAATTTGGAGGGTTTGAACCTGATAGACCTGAATTCGAAACTCTTCCCTCCATCTCTTGACGGTTAGTTTCCTCATCTGTTAAATGAAGGATTTGACTAGGTGGCTTCCAGATTGACCTCCAGCTCTTGATGTATGATCTGCCCTTTGTACTTTTAGGCCTGCGGGGACAGACTGAAACCCCATGGAATGGTGACGTCTGAATCTCTGCCACTGGCATCTTCCCTGTTCATCTAGGTAGCTATGACTGAAAGAGCTCGAACGTTACCCTCACCCCCAAGTTTCTGGACACTTTCTGAACCCACCATCAGTAAGCCACAAGGAAACAACTCTTGCTTCACTGGAAGCTGGGCCACTTATAACCAGATCCCTAGCATCTCATGACCCAGATCCTGGGCTCAGAGGAGGCAGTGGAGGAAGGGGCCTTGGAAAAGGCCTTCTCAATGACTGTACTAATTTGAGAAAAAAATGTGCTGAGGTGCTAATCCCTAAGGATTGAAAACTCGGTAAAGAATCTCCCCTGGGAGGCAACTGTTTAAGCTGTCTTAGTTAGGAATAATAAAAGTCCCAGTTTGCTTCCCCCAAAATGGTTCACGTCAATTAAGATATTTACCGAGCACGTGGACACATGTGGACAAATACCCACACATACATTAGTGCCTTCCCCTTTCGGAGTATCTGCTCTGTCTACTCTGTACTTATTTTGTGAGTACTGAGTTACTGGAATATTGTCACCCTCGTTAGAATGGAAGCCTCTTGAGGAGAGGCAATATTTTTGCCCTTCTTGTATCCCCAGATCTTAGCACAAAACCTGGCACATAGTTAATATTTAATAAATTCTTGTCTTGACGTCATATAGATACACACTATATATACCTCATACAAATATCCAGCAATCTGATTTTCTGGGGGAAAAATGACCAAATCACATCCCTGTGTCACCCCCCGCCCCCATATGCAGATCTGTGGCCTTTTCACAGACTATGGCTAAAGAAGCTTTGAAATCAGCCACTGAAAAGGCCAATGGATCCCAAGTAGAGGAACCCAGTTAGAATACCATCCCTGGCCATTTTTCAGCTATACCACCTTGTACAAAGGGTCTCTGGGCCTCTATTTCCCCCTTTGGAAAATAAGAAGTAAGAGGCAAGACTAGGTGATATTTATGGTCCCTTCAAGTTCCAAAAATGCTGATCCTAAGGATTCCAGGAACATCCAGCTAAAGAGGCAAAAGACTCCTGGTGGACATATTGACAATAGATGTATTAAAAGATCAATAGTTTAAAAGTTATTAATGTAGAGAAGGGGAAGGGAACAATCATTTATGAAGCACTTAGTATCTGTCTGGCACTATGCTAAGCACTTTACAAATACCATCTCATCTCATCCTCACAGCTCTGGGAGATAGGTGCTATTATCATCCTAAATTTTTTATAGTTGAGGGAATTGAGGCAAATGGGGGTTAAGTGACTTGTCCAAGGTCATGCAGCTAGTAAGTATCTGAGGCCAGATTTGAACTCAAATCTTGAGGCCCAGTGTTCTATTCACTGCCATACCTAGGAGAAATAGTAAAAAAAAATTATTATTGTTGTCTGAGAGACAGCATGAGTGTCATCATCTCTAAAATGAAATGACTGACCTGCATGCCTTCTGAGTGAAATCCTTTGATGTAATGAATGGACAGAGCATTGGCCTTGGACTCAGAAAGAACGGGACCTGAGGCCTGCCTTAGAGCACCCTACCTGGGTGACCCTAGGCAAGTCATTTCATGTGTTTGGGCTTCAGGTTCCTCAGCTAGGATCATAATGGCTGTTAAATTGACCTCCTGGGATGGTTATGAAAAATCAAAAGAAATAATCAACATATGGTATTTTACGAACCACAAATAACTCTAAGTGACAGACATTTTTATTGTCTAAGGGCAAAGGCCTCCTCCAGCCCTACCATGCTCAGCAAGCATTCATCATTAAACAAAACAAAGAGAGGCGCAATTTTAGGCACTGTGTTAAAATTTTCCCCAGAAATACACTTTTCCTTCCTTTTTCCAGAAATGCCCTGAAAGTTATGGGGAACCTATTTAGAGATGTACAGATGTGGCAACTTGAGATCAGATGTGTTTCTAAGAAATCGAGTAAACTCCCAAGGGAAAAGAGCACCCAGGGCTGGGGAATTATCTTTTGTTTTAGAAGCTAAGAGTAGGATAAGGACTTAATGAATTACCTAAAACCGTGACCATGTCATCTAAATGAACGAATGAAGGCACAGATGGACAGATGGATAGATGGATAGACAGATGGATGGATGGATGGATCGATGGATGGATGGATGGATGGATGGATGGATGGATGGATGGATGGATGGATGGATGGATGGATGGATGGATGGATGGATCAATGGATGGATGGGTGGATGGATGGGTAGGTGGATGGGTGGATGGATAGATGGATGGACGGATGGATGGATGGATGGATGGATGGATGGATGGATGGATGGATGGATGGATGGATGGATGGATGGATGGATGGATAGGTGGGTGGGGGGATGAGAAAAACCATCATTAAAGACTTATAATCTATCAAGCATAGTGCTAAGCACTGGGGATATGGAAAAAACAAAGGTAGTCCTACTTCAATGAGATAATATTCTATGAGAAGAAGAAACAATTCATGCAGAGGAACGGAGCTCATTGCTATCATTTGTAGACACCTTTAAGTTTTGTTGATTGCCTTTTGTTTGGCAGTCTGGCCATGGAGATGGAGGGAACATAGAGGAATAAGTCAGCCTACTCCTTCCAGGAATGGTGCTAAGTGGAATTTTTCATGCTTCATAATGGTTCCAGAAGTGGGTGGGAGGGGCCGGTTGGGAAGGGCAGGTGATGTGGGCTCTGGTGTGGGCAGTCAGATGTGGAGATGGCTAGAAGGAATGCCAGAAGTGAAGTATAACTGGGGTTTTCTTGAAATGGCATCCCAGGAAGACATTCCCACCAGCTGAGCAGGGCTCTAGGGTAGATGTTCCTCTAGGGTATGGTTGCTGGTATGGGTGGGGAGGTGACTGCAGAGAAGACAGAGGAGAAGGTGCCCAGAGAGAGGCCCATTCCACTTTTGGGCAGTTCTAAATGCTTCTATTTACTTTTTTGGGAGATAACTTATTAGTATAATGATGTAATTCTACAAATTGTTCCCTTCAGCAAGAAGAAAAACATCTTTCCCCAGCCCATGTATCTTTAGAGAATTCTGTACAGATGACAGGCTAACTCCTTGCCAAGCCATTGACCTAAAGGCAAATACACAAATTGATAAGCATATTGGATTTCTGAAGGGCTGCTGCCTAATCAGAATCCCAGCCCTTGGTGGGAAAAGATCTCAGCGACCCCTAGTCCATCAGTCTCCACTATAACACACTCAATGATTCACCCCATCATTTGTGTGCACCTCCAAGGAAGGAAGATTCACCACCTCTCAAAGTAACCTACTGCACTCTTGTGCTTCTGAAGTGTGTCCACTTTTACCTCCACAGTGTCACTTGCATCCATCTCTTTCTCCCTCTTCTTATGGTCTTCCTATTTCAGACTCTCATCCCCTCTCATTTCTTCTATTACAAAAGCTTCCTATGTGGTCTCCCAGCTTCTGATCCTCCTCCTTTTCACTCCATTTTCCACATGGTTGACAAATGAACGCCGCCCCCCCCAAAAAAAAACACACATGAATTTAACTATGTCTTCCCTCTGCTCAGAGGCTTTCAGTGCCCCGAGGATAACCCTCAAACTCCTCAGTCTGACTTTTAAAAGGCTCCGCGCCACCCAGCTTTCCTCTGTGGGTCTAACTTCTTTCCTATTGGTTGGCTTCGTGCTTTTTATATCCCAGCCAAACTGGAAATCCCATCTCCTACTTCCACGAATTCCATTCTGCAGGGACTCCCTTCTCATCACCACCTCCTGGGATACTTAACTGCTTTCAAGACTCATTTCTAGTAGCCTCCCCTCATTACCCACATTGTCGGGGCTCTCTCCCCTGTATTTTCTTTGTCCTAGACTTATCCGTGGACGTGCTTTTTCCTTCAGTAGAGTGCATGTTCCTGAGGGCAGGCACCATTTCCTTTCTGTCCTGAGAAATGCTTTTTTTATACTAAATGGAATTGAATTGCAAAATACTGTGTAAGTGAAATACTGGAATAAATAAATTCTGAACTAAGAGGGAAGGAGGGAGGAAGGAAACAAGCATTTATAAAGTACCCATTGTGTGTCAGCACTTTAAAATATTATCTCATTTGACCCTCACAAATTTGGAAGGTCAGATGCTATCAATATCCCCATTTTATAGTCGGAAACTGAGCCAAACAATGGTTAATGACTTGCCCAGGGTCACCCAGCTAATAAGTGTCTGAGGTAGGATTTGAACTTGGATCTTCCTGGCTTCAGGTCCAGTGCTCTATCTGTTGTACCAGATACAGCAGAGATGGGCTTTACAACTTCATATATTGAATACTCTGGTTTATATGCTAAAAACAATGGGACGATAAAAGGGACCACTCAGGAAAAGCCACCTAAATTGAAATAATAGATGTTTTATTGTAACTTAAAATGCATTTCCTAGACAGTGAGAAAAAAAACAAGAACAGAGTAAAAATTAACAGACACATAGGGCAAAAAAGACACCCTGACAATCCCCTCATGTCAAATATGTCCATATAATATGAGGTAAACAAGCTTGTCATTTATGTTCATTCTAGACATGAGCATCCTGAACACCATGGGGGAAAAAAAAGATGCTTCACACACAAAACCCACTGGTGAGTTTTTGTTTCTTTCTTTATAACTGTCCTTATCAGCCAACACCTCATGGGGACCCTGGGGCAAGGTACAGAAATTCCTGCAGACTATGGGAGGGGAGTCCAAAAGTTCTATCCAGAGCCATTAGCACCCTGTAGGGGTGCCCAGATCTCTCCATTTCTGGGTTTTCCCCATCTACAGAAGGGTCAGCTATTTCTCTCCCTGGGACATTTTGAGGCAATTCATGATTGTAAAGTGCTTTAGATGCCTCAGAAGGAAGACAACGGAGAAATACAAAATAAAATTTCATATCATATTCTTCCAAAACAATTAGGAAAGAATTTTGGCACTAGGGAGGGGGTAATCCCCATTTAAGAAGCCATCTGTGGCTCTTTGAAACCTCTTCAATGCCTCAGTGGTTTCTTTCTCTTTTTTGAACATCAAGAGAATGATTTTTCCCCACTAGAAATACCTTAGAGCAATGTGGACTTGTTAAATGCCTCTTTTTCTTTCTAAGATGGGTTTCCTAGGACTAGCTGGGCCAAAGCACTAATTTCTCATTCCTCCTCCCCACCTAACCAATGTCCTCACCCCCAATACCCATGGTTCCCCTCCAGTCTGAAGACAAGCTTTGTAAACAGTTATGGAAAAAATGGGCACATCTGTAGCAGCAATCACTTCATCTGGCAGATGTGCAAATGTGCAACTGGGCTGTGTTCAAATTCAATGGAAGGCTCCCATTTGCACTAATGGAATGATCAAAATCCAGATTTCCAATTTGGAAACATAGAAAGAGAAATGCCACCCTCCCACCTGGCCCCTTCCTTGGCAGAACATCTGTTGAGTGGGTGCCACTTAATAAGAGTGGGTAATATTTTGTTTAGCAAACAATGTAGACCAGGTGTCAGTGACAGCAGCATGCTGGGAGCTCACCTGCCCCTCTGCAAACTCCTTGAGGCCAGGGAACTGTGCTGTATATGTGCTCAGTGGGATGCTGAATGAACTTGACACTTAGGAAACAAAAAATAAGACGGTATCACAGTATCCCAACAGGGACTGTCATCTGGCTCAGCTGCCATTTTGAATGCCCCTTTCCAGAAAAATTTTCATTCCCTGGTGAATTTGGGTTGCTTCTCTTGATCAGTTTTTAAAACAAAACTTAGAGCAGTTAATCAGCTTACATTACCAAGAGAAGAAGGGATCCAGAAGATCCCCATGGCATCTGTGCGCATCACATTAGACTGGCTGCTTCACAGTTTGAAATGCAGAAGACTTCCCTACTGGGTATCTCATTGTGGGTTTGCCAAAGTGGGCAGGGAAATGTCACTCCTCGATGCAGAGAGGTATCTCCTCATGCCATCCAAGTTTGCTACCATTTCAAGACCTTGGGGAAGCAGTAGCAAAGGAGACCCCACTTAATGGGCAACCAGAAATACAGCCAAATGAGGTTGGGGGAGAAGGAAGGTGATGGCTGGTAAGAGCCAGCCACTGGGAGATTGGTCTAATCAAAAAAGGGTCTTGACTACTTGAGCCATTTGCAAAATCTCTTGAGGACTTTGCTAGAGAGAGAGCAGAAGGTGGTGATAAGAGGCATCCCAGTGCTCCGCTATGCTTGAGATGCAGCTTGGTACACAGAACGCTTTGGGACTGGCTCGGCGCTGTCTCTGTGACACATGTTCTCCCAAGGCAAGGCAGCGAGCAGCAGAACCAACCCGCCGACCAGGACACAAAATCCGCTAAAGTAGAATGCGAGGTCGTAGTTCTGTTTCCAGTCATAAAATGAACCTGCCAAAAAGAACCACGGATGGATGGGTCATTTCCCCTCCAATTCCCCAGAATGAATCTGCCCTGTGCCCTCTGTCAGCACCCTCTCCCACTGGAAATGGCTTTGTAAATGCTTTCTCCATGGTGTACTGGCTAGAGTATGGAGCAAGTGGCTGGGCAAGCCCTGAGATCAAATCCCACCTCAGACAGGTATTAGCTCTGTGACCCCGGACAAGTCACTTCATTTCTCTCAAGCAACTCCCCAAGGGTCATGAGCTGAGATGGTTGAGGGCACTCCACATACAGTGTTCTGGGCAGATGAAATCATACCTCTTCTACCTAGGTATGTTGTACTTACCTGTTTGTGGATTATATTCCTCATAGTAGACAGAAGCTCCTTTGACTTACAGATGGCAAGTGGATAGAGCACCTAGCTTGGAGTCAGGAAGACCTAAGTTCAAATTTGACCTCAGACACTTACTTACTAGCTGAGTGACCCTGAGCAAGTCATTTAACTCCTGTCTGCCTCATCTTTCCTCATCTGTACAGTAAGGATAATAATAGCACCTACCTCCCGGGGTGGTTGTGAGGATTAAAGGTGATAATATTTGTAAAGCGCTTAGCATAGCACCTGGAACATGGTAGGTGCTATATAAATGGTGGTCATTTTTTTCTATTCCTGGCCCCAACTCAGTAGGGATTTTTCAGTGAAGAAACTCCTTTGGCCAATATAGATCAGCATTTTCTCAGTGACTTAGATCTGAATGACTTGTCTAGGTGACTGAGAAGGATAAGTAGCTTTCTCAGTCACATGGCCAGTATATCTGAGTCAAGCCTTCCGAACTCTAAGTCCCAGACCCTGCCCACTAAACCATGGCACTTCCCACTAAGGATATTATTATGGATGCTTTACAGATGGGGAAACTGAGGCTGGGAGAGATGAAGTTTGATGACTTGTCTATAGTCATGCCAGCCTGGTATCCATTGTGCCAGGCTGTCATGTCACATGTCGAATACTTAAGAAATGCTTGTTGAAATGAAGTGAGAGGCAATAAGGATTCAAAATCAAATCCAGACTGTGTATTCAACTAGGTGTATTGGGGAGAGCAGTGTGGTCTAAGGGGAAAGAGCCATGACTTTGGAGTTAGAAGACCTGCATTAGGGTCCTAAATTGACTCATCATTAACCTAGAAGTAGCACAATGGAATACAATGGGTGCTGCCCTGGGGGTTAGGAGGATCCGGGCTCAAATCACACACTACTGAAAGTAACTTCTGGACCCCTGGCCAAGTCACCAGGACCTGTTTGTTTATCTGGAAAATGGGAATGATGATGATGGTGGTGGCACCAAGGGTTGTTGTGAGGGACAAATGAGATCACAGATATAAAGCCCTTGACAAACCCCAAGTCCTTTTATCATTGTTTACTGCTCTATATTTAAGGTTAGCCCTATAAAGATCAACTTCTGTCTTCTACACCAAGTCCTTCCTGATCCATCAAGCCCCCATGGCTAGTATCCTCTCTCCCAAACTAGCTTGTACTTTAAAAAAAATTATTCCAAGAGAAATATACATGTTGCCTGGCCTGATAGAATGGAAGTCCCTTGGGGGCAGGAAAAGTTCAATTTTGTTCTCGTATCCCCAGTTTGTAGCACAGTGCCTGGCACGTAGTAGGCAGTTAATCAATGCTTGTCAATTGACTATTGATCAGCGATCACTATTAACTGTGGGACCTTGGGCAAGTTACTTAAGCTCTTGGCCTCGGTTTCTTCAACAGTAAAATGAGGTAGTTGGACCTGATGATTTCTAAGATTCTTTCCAATTCTAAATTCTAGCATAAATGAATAAATCAGTGAACAAGCATTGCTCAAGAAATCACTACGGGCCAGGCCCCATGTAAGATGCTGCCAAACAAAAACAATGGCTCTAGCTTTCCAGATTCATTATATATTACTTCCCTCATGACTGTCTATGGTCCATGCAAAATGACCTTCTCTCTCTACTATATGCCCTCAACACAACACTGTAACATCTTTTCTCTGGGATTGTGAAAACAGATTTTATAACACTCTTGAAACAATAGGTTTTTCCTCAAGTGCTAGGGAAGGAGGTAATGGTATGTTGGCTCTACAGATGGCTTCTTTACCCAGTAGGCAATGTAGAACCTTAGCTACAATAGATGTCATGATTTCTTAATTCTATTTTCTAAACCAATCAGGAGGTAGCCAGGTGGAAAGTCAGGAGACCTAGGTTTAAATGGCAGTTCCAACACCACCTGGCCCATAGCAAATCACTTAACCTCACAGAATCTCAACTTACTCATCCATAAAAATGGGAATAATGGTATTTTCACTACTGACACAAGTGGGTGGTTTGAGGAAGATAGCTCATACCCCTGAAAGCCAAAGCTGTCATTATCAAGCCCTCAAATCAACTCTTAGAGCTGAGATACTTGCACAAAAAATCAGAGTGAATGGGTGAAGTAGAGGAAAGGAAGCCAGGCTAAGAGAGGAGCTCCCCTGGGGTGCCCTGGTTCAGAGCCTATAGGTCATCTAGAAGCTTGATCTTTGAGTTAATTCTTCTGTTTCTCTGCTGCTGAAGGACTACAAGTGTTTTCAAGCTGCTCAAAATTTGCTGTCCTAGAAGAAGCCCTTACTTATCATCCTACCCTAGTTTAGGTTTAAAGCACTTCCATTTCACCTTAATCTAGGGCATACAAATGCATACAATCATTGTCAAGGGCTGACTCCCAACTTCCTTCAGTAAGATAAAAGTTCCCTGAAGGTGAATAAGGATTATCTCTTTTTTGTGTTTGTATCTTCATTGCATAGCACAGTGCCACCCTACCTCCAATCACTTTATATAGTTTTCATATATATATGGACAGGTTGCTTCCCAAGATAGAATATAAGCTTTCTGAGGGCAGTATCTGTATCTGACTTTTGTCTCTGGATCAACAGTGACTGGTTCATAGTTAATAAATTATTGTTGGTTGTTTGATTGATAAGTAACAAAAGAAAACATATTTTGCTGATTTTCATTATGACCAAACCCCCCCAAAACTTACCAACAATGGGCGGTCCCACGCTATTTCCAAGTCCTGCAAAGAACATTAAAATCCCATAGGCATGGGTCAATTTCTCAATTCCCACAGTCTTGGTAGTCACATATGGAAAGATGGACCAATTGCCAGTTAAAAACCCTATCAGTCCAGAAAGTATTGCAAATGAGATATAACTTTTGGCAAAGGGAATAGCAAACAAGGTCCCGCTCATCAACACCAAGGTGGCCGTGTAGAGATATACAGTGTTGATAAACTTGAAATCAGCCACCACTCCTAAGATCAACTTTCCAACAGCTGTCAAAATGCCAATGATTGAAACCAGGGGCACGATAAATTCTTCCTCCTTCACATTCGCAGTTCTGGCAACATCTTCTATTAGCAGCAGAGGCGGAAAGCCCCCAACATCAAGAAGAAAGATGGCGATGAAAAGTGCAGTGAAGACTCTGTTCTTGAATAACTCGCCTGTCTCTTTCCAGTAGTTCTGAAATAGCTGCCATTTTCTCTTAGCCAGCTGTTTGCAAAAATACTTCTGTTCCACGACTTTCTGTTTGTAAGCATCAGTTTCTTTTGTCTGCACAGTGGCTAACTCCTTCTCATGGAATGAACTCTCGGGTTTGGAGTCACTAATGGCCAAAGGTCTCACAAATTTCTCTTCACTGTAGCCTTTTTCAAAAATGTTAACATTGTCCTCCAGGGTCTTTTCTTTCTCATTGTATATGGAGTATTTGGCTGAAACACTTTCGACGGGTGCTTTTTCTGGCGGAGGCGACTTAGCAGGCGGAAGGGGTCTCATCAAAATGCCACAGGGTAATATATTTAGCCCCAAGGCACCCACAATGAGCAAACACCCATCTAATCCATACAGTTCAATCAGTTCTCTCTGAAGTGCAGCATATATAAAAAGTCCAACACTTGAACCTGGAAAGGAAAAGAGGGCCACTCAGTCTTTATCATAATGACTCACATGAAGAGAGAGACTCAAGGTTAATCTTAGGATTCTCTTGTCATGTTGTCAGAGCAAGTTCAGCTGCCATTTTTATGGGAAATTCTTAGTGTTTTGTGATTTTTTTTTAATGTGGAGAAGTGTATATTCGTTCATTCATTTGTTCATTCAATAGGCATTTATTAAACACCTACTATATACCAGGCTGGAGATCAAAAGAAAAAAAAAAGGAATAGTTCCTGCTCTTAAGAAGCATACATTCTATTATTAAGTAATAATTCTATTTAGGAAGTAGGCAAGTAAATATGGTTCACATTTGTTTTGCTGCTTCCAATATCTCTGCTCACCGAGTTGTCCTCTACAGCTATCTTCCTCTGGTGTTCCTGACCACTCTTTCTCCCTACCCACTTGGTTTAGTAAGTATATAAGAAGCCAGTATAAGGTAACAATAATAGGAAGTAAACGTGTAAAGAGGAACACAGAAATAACTTGCAAAACCATCTCATAAATTAACTAAGGCTACATCCTGAGACCATGTGCTAAAATAGGGGAAGCCAGAAAGACCCCATCAATCACCCTCAATCTGTAGATAAGTGCCAGACGTGAAGCAGTAAAACTAGCAAAACTTAGGTGAATTAGGGATTCCTAAGGTGGCCTATGATAACTCTGAGATGAAATTGATATGTAAATGAACTCATCCTTAGGTAGAGTGAATAGAGTGAGTGCAACCCTCAGCCTCAAAATATCCAAAGCATCCAAAGGAGTCAAATTCATCAAAACATATAAAAATGGGACCCCCCCCCCTCCACCTGCTCCTGTAAGCTCTCAATTCAAAGTTACCTACGTGATTCTCTGTGCCTCTCCCCCTCCCCGTCTCCTCCTGGCCACACCGACTGCTTCTATACGCCCTGTGCCTCATTAAAGGATGATCAATACATCACTCGCTGCTTGCTTCCAATGTAGTTTTTCCTGGACAGTATCCAAAGAACCTTGCATGTTCACCTAGACCCAAAGGGTCAAGCTGGGCACTGGGCCTCCACTGGGAGAAAACAAGAGTGGACAAAGGAACCTTGAGCCTCCCATTGTTTGGTCATAATAGAACAGTTGCCAATTCTATGATACTCTGAATGAGCAGATGCTCACAATCCACAAATACACAGTGTGGCCCAGAGTGTCAGAATATCAGAGTTTAAAGGGAGCTTGAAGATACCATAGGAGATCTCCCCATTTTGTAGAGGAGAAAACTGAGGCCCAGAGAAGGGAAGGATTTGCCCAAAGGGACAAAACCATTTGGTGGCAATGCTGGGACTCCAAGCCAGGGTTTATGATGCCCAAATCTGACCTAGGTCTTGTGTGAATGGGAAAATTAGTGTTTTGCCAATCTGAATTGCACTGAAACATACCCCCATGAAACAACAGGAAGGAAATAAGCTACTCTTATGGAAACATGAGTTTTTGATGAAAACGATCATCCATTAAAGTGGGTGACACCAAGAGGAAAGAGATAGACAAAATACAAAGTGATAGAAGAATCTGCTGCCATCTGGAGCTTATTCTTCACCAAGGATTCCCCTTCAACATCCATCTGTCAGTCCCAGTGGCTGGGGAGCGTGTGGTATGCTGAATAAAGCTATGCCCCTTTGGGATCACAGGTCCCCCTTCCTAGATCATCTGTGTACACTCTTGAGTCCTGTCCCCAAAGAAAACCAAGAGTTAAAAAAGAAATGGGATGTAAGCTCCTTGAGGGCAGGGACTATTTGGTTTTCATCTTTATCTTCCTATCCATGGCACCTAGTACTATGCCTGGCACATAGTAGGTGCTCAAGAAATATATGTTGGTTGATTATGAGCTCCTTGAGGGCAGGAATGGTCTTTTGCCTCTTTCTTGGATCCCCATCAGTTAGCACAATGCCTGGCACATTGAATTTTTATTGACTATTGATTGACTAAATGAATGAATGAGTGGATGGATGAATGATCTATTTCCTGAAGTTGTCAGCAATGTTAGTCATTTTAAAAGATTCTAAGTCATATGTTCAGAAAATCACAGAACTCAGTGGCCAACTAATTTAAGGCTTTTCTGCCCATGAGTCACACCTGACAAGATGTAGAGGAAGCAGGGCAGAATCCAGCCATCATAAGAAGACCTCCAATGATTAGGGAACCCCTCGTTCCTTTCAAGGAAGCCCAATGGCACATTTTATTCCCTACAATAATCATATCTTTCTAGCATTTATACAAGGTTTGAAAAGCAATGCATGATAAAGCTTTTTGACATAAGGCACTTTTGCTGAGAATTGTGGGGAGAGGGTATCAGTTTTGGGATTCTGATGGCCCCAGGGACTTATATCCTAAGAGGAATAATAATAACAGCTAATACTCATGTAGCATATGAGATCTATATTATCTCATTTGAGGTGGGTATAATTATTGCTCTCATTTTACAGATGAAGAGACTGGGACACTAAGGGGTAATATGGCTTGCTCAGGGTCATGCAGTTGCTAAGTGTCAGGGGCTGGAATTGTAATCATATTTTATTGGCTTTAAGGTCATCTCTCCAGCCCCTCTCCATGCTGCCTCTTTTCTGCATCAAGATTCCATGTAATGTATAGATATAATAAATACACTACCTCCTTCATGGGGTTGTTGTGAATAAAGCATTTTATAAAGCTCAAAGTACTATATTTGTGTCAGTTGTTTTTAGCACTAATAATAATTATAGTACTGGCCTTAGAGTCAGGAGATTTAAGTTCAAACCCCTCCTTGGATATTTCCTAGCTGGGTTGCTCTAGGAAAGCCAGTTAACCTACTTAAGCCTAAGTTTCCATATCTGCCAAATAGGGATGATAATATTTACATTATCTCTTTCATAGAGTTGTTTTGAAGAAAGGGTTTTGTAGACTATAAAACACTATAGACACTTGACCTATTACTTTTACTCTGTGGAGAGTATCTGAAACTTTTTTCTAATTGTGAGGCAAATAAGATCCATTAATGGCTAATGTCAATCTAGACACAACTATTTGAAATTGTGACATTAGCTTCTTTGGAATAAAGCAACTCACAGTATAATTTTATTTTATTTCCCTAAAAAGAAAGTACTCACAATCTCAAGTCAAGAAAAAAGTTAAAAAGACATCTTTTCTAAATTATTTGCATGAAATTAGGAAAGGGGGAAAGAATATAAATCATAGCCCCAAACCCAAGAAAGAATCTCACCATATTAAGATTATAGACTCAGTGCTTCTACACTGACTCATCTACCATTTTGGTTTTGGTTATAAGCTCAAGTAGTTCTAACCACATTACAATTTCAAGGGTCACCAAAGGGCAGTGAAGGGTGCACTGTGAATATAATGAGGCCTATGGGATGTTGCCAACAAGGGTGTAAATGCAAGCAGTATCATGAAAAGTTTCATCCAGGACACATATAGCAGGGAAAAAAGGTAGGTCAGTCCTACTGCAAGGGTGAGTGAGGCCTGGTAGACATTTAGAGGAGGAAGAAGACCCTCAATACATTAGGGTCTTTATGGGAGACTTATGAAAGGACTTCTACAAGATGGTAAGTGTGGATAGGTTGCAATTTGCATCATGGAGGGAATAGGAATAAATGAATGAACAAATAAATGAATGAATGAGTGAATGAACATACACTGATTAAGGCCTTTGAGGTGCCAGGTGCTGGGAATAGAAACAAAAATATGAGACATTCTCTGCTCTACAGGAGTTTACATCCTAATTAGGGTGAAACAAAACACACACCACCATATAATGAGATCCTGAATCCATCTTAAGTGTTAGCTGACTAGACATGACACAACCTCCATATACCATCGTGAATAAAAGTTCCTCTTGGGTAAAGAATAGAGAACATCGAGTAACTCTATTTCTACCCCTGGGGGAAAATGACTGGAATAAATTTCTTCATGGCTTCTGTTTTCTACATGTTTTGAAGGCTGAGAAACACCTACAGAGTCAGAAAACTTACCTGTTGAAATCAGGCCAAGTGCAAGACCTCGGCGTTTATCAAAATACTGGCATGTGATGGTCACTGCTGCAGTGTATAATAAACCACACCCAATGCCTAAAACAGAAAAATAAGGAGATCATATGTGTAAGAGAGACCTCCTCCTTAAGACAGTAAGAGTTCCGATATGTTATACCTATTCAATCATGTAAAATATTTCCATATTAGTCCTTTGTACAAGAAGACTCAAATTTAAAAAAAAAGAAGGAGAGGGGGAGGGGGGAGGGAGAGGGAGGGAGGGAGGGAGGGAAGGAAGAAAAAAGAATGAATGAATGAAAAATAGCATGCTTCAGTCTGTATTTAGATAATCTCAGTTCTTTCTTTGGAGGTGGATAGCATGCTTCATCATGAGTTCTTTGGGATTGTCTTGGATCATCGTATTGCTGAAAAGAGCTAAATTATTCCTAGTCCATCGTTGTAGAACTTTGCTGTTACTGTGTGCAATGTTCTCCTTGTTAGCAGAGGGTTCAATCTTTTTTGTTGTTGTTGGTTTTGGTTTTGGGGGTTTTGTGTGTGTGTGTTGTGTTGTGTTTTGTTTTGGTTTGATTTTTTTGCAGGACAATGAGGGTTAAGTGACTCGCCCAAGTCACATAGCTAGTAAGTGTCAAGTGTCTGAGGCTGGATTTGAACTCAGGTCCTCCTGAATCCAGAGACAGTGCTTTATCCACTATGACACCTAGCTGCCCCACATTTAGTTTCAATGTAAGGGAAAAAAATTCCTAGCAAGGAAAGCTAGCCCCAAAATGGACCTTGGGAGGTCATTGAACATCTCTGTGGAGAGGTCAGTGGAGACAGTTAAACATTCCAAGAAAATCAAACTCTGATACCTCATCCTGGTGTGGGAGTGACTTGTATCAAAAGCTATGCTAGCAAGGCAGCTAGGTGGTGCAGTAGATAAAGCACTGGCCCTGGATTCAGGAGGACCTCAATTCAAATCTGGCTTCAGACACTTGGCACTAGCTAGCTGTGTGATCCTGGGAAAGTCATTTAACCCTCATTGTCCCACAAAAAAAGCTATGCTAGCGAACACAATTGCTCTAAAAAACCTCCAAATAATAGCATAGGGCAATTCCTGGAGCAGCAAAATCCATAGAAGAATGTGCTGAGATCATTTTCCAACCAAGGACAGCTTGGAAGGTCTGAAGGAGGGAGCTACTATGCTGAGAAAGGAGTGGAACCCAACCCCTCACAGTCACACTGACACAGATCCAGTCCCAGGAAGGCCTTGCCAGAGAAAGAGACCCCCAGAGCCACTGAATCAGCTGAAGCACCAGTGTTGTCTGGAACTAAGCTCACGGTCTGGTGAGAGGGCTGAACCCTGGGCAGGGGAGAGATTACAGGGGTCTCTGCTGGTGCTGAGGAAGAACCCAAGTTCTTTTTCACCCCTTCTGGGAACCAGGAGGTAGGCTTGAGTAGCAGTGACCCAGGTGGGGGAAGGGCACAGGCTTGTTGGAGCTGACAACCACAACACACAAAGCTAGTTGATTAGCAAGTTGACCTGGGGTCATCTATGGACCAGGGAAGAGAACAGGCAAGTGAAGAACCTGCCCCTCCTTAGATTATATCACCTGGGACTTGCTGAAGCTTGGGACAGTGCAGCCTGGAAACAGTGCCCTACTTTAAGGAGCTGAAAGTCAAGTGAAAAGAAAGGCAAGATGAGCAGACAGAGAAAGATGAGGACCATAGAAAGTTTCTTTAGTGACAAGGAAGATCGAGGTGCACTCTCAGAGGATAACAATGTCAGGGTCTCTATATCTAAAGCTTCCAAGAAAAATACGGATTGGTCTCAAGCCATAGAGGTGCTCAAAAAGGACTTTGAAGATAAAGTTAGAGAGGTAGAGGAAAAAATGGAAAGAGAAATGAGGGTGATGCAGAAAAGACATGAGAAAAAAGTCAAAAGTTTGAAAAGCCAAATGGAAAAGGAGATACAAAAGCTCTGATGAAAATAATTGCCTAAGAATTAGGATTGAACAAATGGGAGCTAGTGACTTTGTGAAAAACCAAGACACAGTAAAGCAAATCCAAATGAATTAAAAAATAGAGGGCAATGTGAAATATCTTCTTGGAAAAACTGCTGACCTGGAAAATAGATCCAGGAGAGATAATTTGAAAATTATTGGTCTACCTGAAAAACAAGGAAAGAGCTTAGACATAATCTTCCAAGAAATTGTCAGGGAAAACTGCCCTGATATCCTAGAAGCAGAAGGTAAAATAGAAATTGAAAGAATCCACCAATCACCTCCTGAAAGAAATCCCAAAAGTAAAACTCCCAGGAATATTATAGCCAAATTCCAGATTTCCCAGATGAAGAAGAAAATATTGCAAGCTGCCAAAAGGAAAGAATTCAAGTACTGTGGAGCCCCATTCAAGATAGCACAAGATCTAGCAACTTCTACATTAAAGGACCAGAGGCCATGGAATATGATATTCCAGAGGGCAAAGGAATTGGGATTACAACCAAGAATCACCTATCCAGCAAAACTGAGTATAATCTTTCAGAGGAAAAGATGGAACTTCAATGAAAAAGAGGACTTTCAGATATTTGTGGTGAAAAGACCTGAATTGAATGGCAAATTTGACTTTCAAATACAAGACCCTAGAGAACCATAAAAAAATTGGAGTTGGGGGATACACCAACAGTGCAGTGTATGACTGTCTTGTGTCTGAGGCCGGGTTTTGGTGGGGATTCCCCTGGGTCCAGGGTGGATGCTTTGTCCACTGTGTAACCTAGCTGCCCCATGATGACATTTTTAGAGTAAAATTGAGGGGTGAGAGGAATGCACTGGGGGAGGGGAAAGGGCAGATGTAGCATGGAGTGAAATCCCACATGAGAGAAACAGGAAAAGGTTTATGGAATGGGGGGAAGAGATGGGGGAGGAGCAAGGTAGTAAATGAACTTTACGCTCATCAGAATAGGCTCAAAGACTTTAATCTCATCAGAGTTGGTTCAAGGAGGGAATAACATACACACTCAATTGGGTGGCATAATCTATCTGACCCTGCAGGAAAATAGGAGGAGAAGGGGATAAAGAGGGAGGGGAGATTGGGGGAGGGGACAGTCAGAAGCAAAACCCTTTTGAAGAGGGATAGGGTGAAAGAAGATAGATAATAGAGTAAATACCATGGGGAAGGGAATAGGATGGAAGGAAACAGTTAACAATAGTAATTGTGAAAAAGAGATAAGGGGGAAAATTGTACAAAAAATATTTATAGCAACTCTTTGTGGTGGCTAAGAATTGGAAATCAGAGGAATGTTCATCAATTGGGGAATAACTGAAGAAACTGTGGTATATGATTGTAATGGAGTATTTTTGTGCTGTGAGAAGTGATGGGCAGGATGATTTCAGAGAAACTTGGAGAGACTCCTATAAACTGATGTATAGTGAAGTGAGCAGAACTGGGAGGACACTATGCACAGTGACACCAGTATTGTTCTATGAGCAATTGTGAATGACTTGACTACTCTCAGCAATGCAATGATCCAAGACAATCCCAAGGGACTAATGATGAAACATGCTATCCAGTCCCAGAGAAAGAACTGATATTGAATAAATACAGACAAAAAAAAAACATAAATAAAAGCTATGCTAGCCAGAGAGCATACTCTGACTGGTCGGTAGGACCAGATTGGTAGAATCTGGAAAACTTCAAGGATAGGTCCAGCAACAGGCAGTGTGTCTAACACCCTCAGACCAGCCAGATTAAGATCAGAGACACCCATGCCATGGGTGAGCCACCAGGTGGTGATTATTTGGGGCCACAGCAACTCATAAAACTTTCAACAATAGTGTGCCCACCCCCAAGATCTGCATCAGTTCCCTACCCAGTGAAATCACAGCCCTTTTGAAGTAAGCTTTATGCATCAACTTCAGCTGTCTAGCCTAAACCCAAATCTGCCTTGGTCAAGACAACCTGAGCTTCCCTATAGCTTCATTTTAGCCTGACAGGGTTTTAGGCTTGATCTTTACTTTTGAAGCCTGTCTTCTGTTTTCTCTGAGCCAAAAAAGGTGGAGAGAAAATGGAAGGAAGGAAGGAAGGAAGGAAGGAAGGAAGGAAGGAAGGAAGGAAGGAAGGAAGGAAGGAAGGAAGGAAGGAAGGAAGGAAGGAAGGAAGGAAGGAAGGAAGGGAGGGAGGGAGGGAGGGAGGGAGGGAGGGAGGGAGAAAAAGAACTTCAGTAAACTACAAGATGACCAACCCTTGATCTTTCCTTAAACACATCTCTTTATCCATTGGTACAGTCTCCTGGCTGGTCTTCCTGCAGTCAACCTCTCTTTTGAATCCATACTCCACAATAAAGAGCTGATGTTGTCAATAATTCAAATCCACATCATCTTTAGTCTCTTCATAGAGAAGGTATTTATTTGGGGAAGAGAACTATAAGAATATCCATGGACAGGACACTTGAGTAATGATAAGTTACTCACAAATTTAGATTGATAATCACAGATTTGGTGCTAAAAGGGACCTTAGGGAACATCTACACTATCCCTCCCCCCAATTTATAGTAAGAAAAATGGGGCTCTAGAATTAGATAATTTGCCTTCTATATGCCACCATGTTTCCAAATATCCAAATGTTTTCCATGGTATAGACTAAGGGTTCTTAACCTGAACTTGAAAGAGGGGAGGGAAATTTTATATGCATATATATATATATATATATATACGTATGTATACATGTGTCTATATACATATACAGATATATACATATATAATATCTATATCTTAATACACATTTACACATGCACACATACCTATACACGTGTGCACACACATGTACATGTATACACACACATTCACATACACATACATTTCCAGGGACATGCCAGAGCCAGCTAGTACAAGCCCAGAAGTCTCAATTGTTAAGTTTTCAGTTTGAATATATACACCTCCACAATCACCAAATGCTACAAATCAGGGTTTGGTTTATTGTCCTGTTATCATCTAGGCATAAAAAAGCAACAACAAAGATAGGAATAATGAAGATTAAACTTTGTCATATGTATATCCACCTGCCTAGAGCTGGTTGTTAAACATTTACCAGCAAACCACTGTCTATATTTCAGTGTAATTGGTTTCCTGAATACTTTTTTATGCATTTTAAAACATGATTCTGAGAAAGGGTCGTTGGGCTTCACCAGGCAATCTGCCCAAGGGCTCCATGACATAAAAAAGGTAGAGAGTGCCTGGTATAAACCAGATTATCTCAATGGTTGGCTCTTGTCCTCATTTTAGGACAATGTTCCCACAAAGGCAAACTTACCAGGAAGTCACAGAGAAGTGCTTTGAGGTAATTGAAGGTCAAGAGCAAACAAGAGACCATCTTTTATGACAGTCCCATGGAAAGGCCAATAAAGACTTTCACTTCTGCTAAGGGAAATAAAAACAGGGCAGATTTTGTCTGTTCGTGTAATTAAGGGAGGAGGATGGGGCTAGGGAAGCCTTTCCCCTCACCAGTCTCGAAGGGCTATAAAGAGGCTGCAGAAAGATCACAGATGGCAAAGTGGAGTCTGTCGAGAGAGCGAGGAATGGCTATGAAGAAAAGAGTCTTTCGACCACAGGTTTGCCAATTGTCAGGGATTCCACTTTACCAGATCCCTCAGCTCTCCTCCAACAAACGTGCAGTGGCTCACTACCCACTTCCTGTATAATGGCCGGTGTACCTCCTGCCTCAGTGCGTGCATTTGCCCAGGCTGAACACCCATGATTGCAACACAATCCTTCTGCCTTGTTGCAGGCCAGGACACCAGGGGGATTTGGCTTTCTTCCCCTCGTGTCTCATCAGGGTGGGGAGGTGAGCCAGAATGCTTAGCATCTAGGCCAGTGGTCTACCAAGCTAATAATAACGAATGACTGAAATGACAAGAGCAATAACAATACCAACAATGGCAGCAAGTGATTAAGGACCATGTTAATGTGCTCAAAGCACTTTGCAACTATCATCTCATTTGATGCTCACAACTACTTTCAATTAGCTTGAACTCGCACACATCTTTTAATAATAATAAATAATAAATGACATTTATATAGCTCATACTATGTGTCAGTCACTGTTTGAAATGATTTACAAATATCTCGTTTGATGTTCACAACTCTAGATTAGAATGAATTGGTTGTACATGTCTCATAATAATAATAATAATAGCTAACATTTATGTAGCAGGCACTGTGCTAAATGCTTTACAAATATTATCTCATTTGATGGTCACAACAACCTTGGGAGATATAGGTGCTATTCTTATTCTCATTTTACACATGAGGAAACTGAGGCAGATAGAAGTTAAGTGACTTACCCAGTCACATAGCTAGTGAATGTTTGAGGCAAGATTTGAACTCGATCTTTCTGACTTCACATCCAACACTTTATCCATTGCACTACCTAGCTGCCTAGATATTAGCTATTATTATTATTGTTTACTATTATTATTATGGCTCTTATTCTTTTTTATAATGGATAGCTCTGTAGAGGGGAGAGAAGAGGATTATATTTAGAAATAATTATGATATAAAAATGACAATATCCACATCTAGATATATGTCTATATCTATATGTGCATATTTTTATATGTAATTATATACATACATATATACATACACATACATTTACATATATGGATATGCATATGTATGCATAATTATTTTTCTCACACACATAAAGAAAAAATGCCATTTGGTCTGTACTTGGTTGAAGCCCCTGGGTAGGGACGGGGTCTCTTACCAACAATTGTTCCATAGGAAAAAAACAGGAAGTAGAGGTTTGGGGCAAAGCCGCTGAGCATGAGGCCCCCCGCTACCAAGAAGGCGCTGAAGATGGTCACAGCTCTCGCACCAAAGGATGAAACACAAATGCTACAGATGGGACCTAAAAGCAAAATAAAACCAAACCAAACAGTGAGTTCAACAGAAAGCCTACTCCTCCTCCCCAACCCGCAGGAACATATAATTTAGGAAATAGAAAGTTCTAGCTCCCTCTGTGGTATTAGGAGCACCCACAAAGGGGCTGTCAGGACCAGATGAGTTTTTGGCACCTCCCAACTCCCACACAGAGCGGCTTTAGCTTCCTGCGGGAGATACACAGTAGGCGCTCACTAAATACTTCTTGGTTATTTTGCAGGGGCAAGGAACTTCACCTCTCAGTGCTCTGGGTTGACTTAAAGGTTCCGATCATAGGAAAGAGGGATCGGCCTCATTCTGCTTGGCTGTGGAGGGCCAAACAGGAGCTATGGGTCTAAGTTACAAGGAGATAAACTGAGGGTTGGTGTCAAGAAAACCTTCCTACAAGTTCCAAAGTGGGAGGCACCAGGTCACTACTAGGCAGCCTCTTCCTGGAGTTTAGAACAGCCCTTCTCAGACACAAATGCTTTAGAGGGGATTTCCATGCAGGTCCCTGGTTCATTAATGACAAGATTTTTCAAGCTGAGTGACCTTAGGAATCATCTTGTTGAGCCCTCACATTTTCTAGATGAGGAACGTAAGGCAAGCAGAGGCAAAGGGAGTGGTCACAAGGTCAAGGTTAGTAACAGAGCTGGGATCTGAGCCTAGACTCCAAAACCGATGGACTTTCCATTGAATCACCTCTCCTCTGTCTCCCCTGCCAGTGTTGGGATTCTGGGGAATCAAGAATGTGTAGAGGTGATGTTGATGTGGGCCGTGTAGTGACAAAGCATGGGAGTAATGGCTATGGATATAACCAGAGATCTTGGCTTCAAAGCCCAGCCTGTGTTAGTCAGTGCAGCGGATAGAGCCTGGGACTTGGCATTAGGATAGACCTAAGTTCAAATTCTGCTTCAGGCTAAGTGATCCTGGGCAATTAGTTTCCTTATCTAAAAGGAGAAGATTGGCCTTTTAAGTCCTTTATGGCTCTACACCTAGGATTCTGTCATCCTAGGGTGTCTGTTACCTCTACAGCACCCAGATCCTCTTACTCATGATCCTAAAAGTCTGGGGGTTGGGGCACACGGCCAACCTGTGGTCCCAGAAACAGACATGGAATTGAATGATCATGGTAGGTTCTTGAACTCACAGCAGACCCAAAAAGAGCATTGCTGTGCTATAGCACAAACTGAGATTACCATCTCCCAGGACAATGTGCATATACTGAGATTTCTAGGCCCTGTTTGAACCAATACTCAACCAAAGAGCAATCTTCCATTTTTATAAAGTACTTCACATCTGAGGATCTGTGATTTTATCCCACAAATATCCCTTCTCCCAGGGCAGAACTCTTCCATGATACCTTAGTCTAAGGGTTCTTGACCTGTATTGCGCCCTGGATTTCTTTGCTAGGCCAGGGAAGCTGACAGCTATTTCTCAGAATAATGCTTTTTAAAATCATAATTGAAGGAAATGTTCAATTTCAGTTAGAAGTTAGTACAACCAAAGATATAATCTTTTTCCATCCAAGTCCACAGATTCCCCCAAATCTATCCACAGCCTCTCCTCCAAGATGGTGGTGGTTCACAGACCACAGGTTGAGTCCCTGCCACAGTAAATGCTTTTTGTGATTTGCTGCCCCTGAAAAATTCATCATTTAGTAGATAAGCTTGAAATGAACCCCTTGTACTACCATAGGCTGGACCTCTATGAACAAACATCATTTCTTGCCTGGCCCATATATGAAGCCTTTCTATCTTGGCAGAACCTTCCAGAGCTTGAGCATAGCATTCGAGGCCCTGGATCTCCTTCCCACTAAAATAAGACACCAGAGGACGACTTTTGTGTATCTCACATATTTCTGTGACATAAACAAAGAAAAATACTATTGCTGGACTGACATAAAACCCAATGAAGAGGGGGCGGCTAGGTGGCGCAGTGGATAAAGCACCGGCCCTGGATTCAGGAGTTCCTGAGTTCAAATCCGGCCTCAGACACTTGACACTTACTAGCTGTGTGACCCTGGGCAAGTCACTTGACCCCATTGCCCTGTAAAAAAAAACAACAAAAAAACAAAAAAAAAAAACCAATGAAGAGCAACCCATTAAAGAGCCCTGCCAACACAGACAGAGACGAATATCCCACAATGCTCTGTTAAGATGTTCACTTTTCATTTGTGCGTCTGATCTCATGGAGGCCTAATTTATCTGCAGGCCCTAAGTTTCTGTCATCAATTCAGACAGGTGTTTGTAAATCCAGTGGGTATAACCAGCATTTGTTCTTCATCCTGAACTAGGAGCCATCAGAACACTGAAGTAACATTACCTGAATAATGGAAAAGCCTGAATCCTCAGGCTTAAAGGAGAAGTACACATCTAACAAATCTATAAACCTCTAAGTAAATACTGAGCATGAAAGGGCACTCCTAAAAATAGCTTACAAATACTTTCTTTCCCTACTGTTAGACCATAAAGTCACTGAGGACAAAGATTGACTTGGCTTTTATTTGGCATGCTCTTGATACGCAGTAAGGGCCTCACAGATGCTGGTTTTGTTCATTCATTGAGAGCTGGAAGGGGTTGGAGATCACAACCTCAATCTCAAGATTGGAAGGGACCTGGGGGCAATCTAGTCTAACAAGAACCATGCCTCTAAGGGGACCATACGGATTGCTTGAAGACTTCAAATAAGAGGAAGCCTGCTATGCCCGAAACAACAGCACTTTTAACAGCTCTGATTGACGAAGATTTTCCTGACATCTGTCCCAAGCGTCTAGCCGCCATTCCTCGTTCTGCCCTCAGGGACCAAATGAAACAATTTTGGTTGCTCTTCCAAATACTTGAGGATGGTTGCTTAATCATGATCTCCTCCGTCCTTCCCCCAAGTCTTTTCTTCTCCAATTTAAATACTTCATTTCCCTAAACTGATTCTCTCCTAGCTTAGCCTCAAGGTCCCTCAGCATCTTCTCAACTCATCAAAGCTTTCTATATAATGGCAGAGTCACCCAGTTTGGAACACAGTACTCTAGATGTGATCTGCCTCCCTAGTACCTTTCTAAATGCTAATTAATGCTCCAGGTCACCTAGGGAAAGGTCATAGGATCATAGATTTAGAGGCAGAAGGGACCTTAGAAGTCATGTAATCATCTAATCTATCATGTTCAGTTATATTATGAAGAAATTACTATTCAATTTTATCATTTATTAGCCCATACATGTGACTCAGTGCTACAGGCAGCTGAAAGATAAGCTGTAAGTTAAAAAGGAGTTGCCAATCTGCATGGCAGAGGGAGTTTCCACTCCAGAAGTTCCCTAAGCTAATTAAATCACAGGCCACCCATCTCAGGCACATCCAACTGGATCTTCACTCCATAGTCTTTCCAGGGAGCCCTCATACCTGGACTAACGTGACAGTGGGTCTCCCTTATCTCAAAGTCTCTCCCCAATGGAATCTAAAGGGATGTCCCCTAATTAGCAGGTCTGACCATGTCACTCCCTTATGCAATAAATCCCTCCAGGATCAGATGGAAAATCCTCTGACTTTTAAAGTCCTTCTCACCCGGCCCCTTCCCATTTTTCTGATCTTCTCCCACTCTGCTCCCCCTCCAAATACTTTTAATTCAAGTAGACATGTTTATATTGATATAGTTATATTATATAGAGACATGTCAGATATCCCTCGAACAGGAACGCCCATCTCCTGACTCCATGTCTTTGTCCTGGCCACTCGGCCCTCATGCCTGGGAAGTTCTCTCTCGCCTCTATCTCCTGACTCCCTTTTCAAGATTCAGCTCAAATCCCACCATCTGCAGGAAGTTTGTGCCACCCTCATATTAGTTCCTTCCCTCTGAGGTTACCTTCCTTTTCAACTGTAGATGTATCTTAGACGTACCTAGTTATTTACATTTTGTCTCCCTGTTAGAATGTGAGTTCTCTGAAAGCAGGGGCTTTGTTTTTGCTTTTCTATACCTGTCCAGCACTTAACACATTGCTTAGCACATAGGAAGTGCTTATTAAGTGTTTGTTGATTGACTGACTGATCAAAGGTCTAGATCAAAAAAAATCTAAAAAGGGAGGAAACCAAAGGAAATTCTTTGAAAATTATGAAAATATTAGAAAGAAGGGGAAAATAATCATCTGGAGACAAGAACCTAGCCAAATGCTAACAGATTTTTAACTTGCTACCCATGTTCATATTGTAATCTGGTGCACTAATGGGAGGTGAGGAGGAGCCCTAGAAGTGTTGCTTATTATTAGCAAAGTCTTTCCCAAGATGCTGATTTTGTAAAGACGGCCCATCCACATTTTTGTGATTAATTTGCAGGCTATAGCACAGCAATGCTCTTTTTGGATCTGCTGTGAGTTCAAGAGCCTACCATGATCATTCAATTCCATGTCCATTTCTGGGGACCATTTACACTCTGCGAAACCTCACAGGCTAAATATTACCACAGTGAGGAAACCAGCCACGAGCACTGCAATCCAGCCTACAACATACATGACAAACTCATGCTTTTTGCAACCAGTGGCAGATGAGAAGCTTTATCTTTTTCCTGATGCAGATAAGGAAGTTGGGGTGAGTCAAATGAGTGGGGTCTGAAAGGTAGGAAGAAGAAGCAGGTGGATGGCACACACACACACTGGATGGCAGTACAAACCACGCTACCTTCTATTTCCACTCCTTCCCTTGCCCCACACCTATGTAATTTGAGCAAGGATGCTTCTATGAGATGGTCCCAGAACAAAAGATCACAGATGTGGAGTGAGAACAGACTTTGGGGATCATCGTGTCCAACACCCTCCTTCCATAGAGGAAAGGAGGAAGGGGACGGTGACTCAGATAAAGTCATTCAGATAAAAAGTAGAAGAGTCAGGATTTGAACCCAGATCCTCAAACTCCAAATCAGAGGTTGCTAATGCATCTTAGTACCACATTTTTCAATTTCCTCTACAAGACAAGACATTTACTTAGACCTACTTACTTGCAATCAAACCAATTCCATTGGCAAGGGATCCAACCCAGGCTGTCTTTCCTTTTCCTTCACGGAAAATCTCCAGCCATGGGATGTATAAGACTCCAACAGATGCTGGGGACCCATAACAGAGAAACTGTGTAAAGAAGGAGGCCAAGACAATCACCCAGCCCCATCCACCATCGGGAGGCTTTTGTAACTCCATCACAAAGTGAAATCAGGAGGTGGTTCAGCAGCAGGTCCTAAGCAAAAGCAATGAAAACACACAATAAAAGGACATTTAGAACTTGGTGTAGGTTATGTCCACATTAAGCTACTGTCTCATTCATTCATTCATTCATGCAAAGACAAAATGAAAAAGAGCTTGATCCTGGCCTCAAGGAATTTACATTCTCCTGGAGGGAAACAAATAAAGAAATACAATTTAGGCAGCGAGAGCATATGCCAGTATAAATTAAGTATATTCCCTCTTTTATAGTTGATTATTAAAAAAACATAAGACATGAATGACAAAATGGGCATACATCTTTGGGCTCTCAAATCCAGGGCATGATATTTTGGGGATCTCAACTTTACTGAGATCTTCATCTTCATTATACTCTTGATGCAATCAATCCCACATCCCCTCAGCAACTTTAGGCAAAACTTGAACCCAAGACCTTTGACCACAAGTCAAACACATACACTACACAGTCCACCATATTAGGCTACTGCCCTTCCTGCCAAAAATATTGAGGCTTAGGATCATAGATTTAGAATTGGAAGGAATCTTCAAGGTTCAAGAATGGAACCAATCAACCAGCATTTATTAAGCACTTGGTGAACGCCAGGCACTTTGCCAGGCTCTAGCAGTGCCAAGACAAAAACCAAACAGTCCCTGCCCTCAAGGAAATTTCATTCTCATGGGGGAAACACCATGGACATGAAATATCCAAGGAATACACAAGACACCCAGAAAGCAAGGAGAACCTTGGAGAGGAAGATCTTAGAAGCTGGAAGGGAGGAGGGGGCAGGAAAGGCTTCATGAAGAGGATCTGTGGGATCACAGATTAGTGCTGGAAGGTTAATAAAGGAAGAAACTTGTCCAAGGTCATAATAACTCAAATAGCTGAATCGGGACCAGAAAGTCCTCTCTGTCTCTGGAGATTTAATTGGCCACGCCTTGTTAGAACAACTGGCTTGTTTCTCCAGGTCCTGAGGGGCAGTAGGAGGACCCCTTAGGTCCGCATGGCCCCTTCTCTGATGTTTACTAGAGTTTGTATTAAATGAAAAGTTAGAAGGAGCCCCCCATTAGGAAAATTCCTAACATTTAGGCAGAGGTATGACCCTGCCTTGATTTCAATTTTTAGGTATCTTTAACTAATCCTTGAGGCAAGGATTCAGGTTACCAGAAATGTTCAGGTACAGGATCTATTTAGAATTTTACATCAATATTCATTAGGGAAATTTGGTCCATAATTTTCTTTCTCTGTTTTGGCTCTTCCTGGTTTATGTATCAGCACCATATTGGTCTCATAAAAGGTATTTGGTAGGCTTCCTTCCTCTCAGGTAAAGAATGAAGCAGAGTAAGTTACAGTATCTTATTAAGGAAACTAGGTAGAATGGTGGGGATAATGCCTGGGCCTGAGTTCAAATTTGGCCTCAGACACATACTAGCTGTGTGACCCTGGGCAAGTCAGTTAACCCCATTTACCTCAGTTTCCTCAACTGTAAAATGGAGACAATAGCAGCACCTACTTCCCAGCATTATTATGAGGTTCAAATGAGATAATAATTTTAAAGTGTCTAGCACAGTGTCTAGCTATATGAATGTTAGCTATTATATGAATGGACAGTCACAGGAAAGAGAAGTTATGGAAAGAGCAGATCTTTTTTTCTGGAACTCCCAGCCATCCTTGAAGAAATGGATACAACCAGGAGTTTTAGGTCACGTCTTCTGCTCTGAGATGTCTGTAGGGCCCCTGCTTTTCAGCCCAGCTCTTGAAAGTCTCACTCTTGTTCAGTCTATCTCTCACTCTCCACCTCTCCCAGGGCCTCTGTCTCTTCCCCTCTCTTCTCTGTGGCCATCTCCAGAGATACTCCCTCCAGCTCTGATCCCACAATAGCTTCTCTTTCCAAACTGAGAGGAAATATAACCCCTAGGGTCTTTAGCAACTTGCCCCCACCCTGAGCCTGGCAGGGGTCCAAGTTTTGCCCAAATGACTGTTACATTATAAACATGGCATGGTTAATAATTAATTGTGTTGATAACATTTCCAAAGGGTTGTGATCTCACTGGCATGTGTATCCTGTCACCCATCCACACCTTCTCATATACTTTCCCATCAGTCTTGTGCAGAGGTCCTGCCATCCGCTATGGTAGGGCAAACCTCCTCTGACCATCTATATTTCATCCTCTCTCTCTCCCTCCCTACATGATTGGCCACTTCCTTGACCAATCACATCGTCCCTTGATGCCCTTATACCATCTCTCGATCACTGACATTATGTTACCACCTTTTCATGCCCATCGTGTGTATCTCCCTAGTCCTGTGGATCATCTGTCGCTTTGGCCCCTCAGAGATCGGGGTATTCCAGATTTGCAGCCATACAGTATGGGCAGAAGAATTTTGTTATCAAAGTGACGAGGCTTCCTACTAGGAGCTAGTTTGCTATCATTAGAAGTCTCGCCTGCCTTCCCGCTTTCCTCCTCCTATCTGGTTTGGGGCCCGGCTTCCCTGCCAGTCCCACACAGGAAGGTGGGCCATCCATCAGACCACACACCATAGCCAGCACATTTTTCACCCATTTAATCCAAACCCAGGCCCATGTTCAGTTCTTTTCTCCATGTCACCAAGGGGCCTCCACCTTGAGATGTCCCAACTCTACAAGTTGGGAATCACTTGTGTAGGGTTCAGTTTCTCAGAAAATTCTCTGAAAATTTCTCAGAAAATTCAGTTTCTTTGGTTGTGAAAGAGAAGGGAAGAGAGAAAAGGGGAGGGGGCAGGCTTAGGGTAAAGAGCAAAGAGGCCTAATGAATGACTAAACATACTCCAAGTGGAAGGCTTCTAGCTTAAGGCCCCCGCTGAGTTTCAGTTCTGAGTGGAATCGCGCCAATCGTCTGTTATTTTTTTCAACCTTTCACCCCAGCTGGGCAAACCCTGTCTACTGGCATAGGATGTCAAAATCCCACATTAGACAAGTTTTAATCTCTTTTTTTTTAGAAAAATGTCCATATTTTGGTCTCTCACCAACAAAAATAGCAGTGTGCCACCTCCTCGCTTTATATGCGAGGTCCTGTGTTTCCTTTCCAGTCCATCCTGCAAGCAGATTCCAGAATAATCTTTATAAGACACAAATCTGACCACACCACTCTCTTGAAGAATCATCACTGGCTGCTGTTGAGTCTGGGATAAAATACACTCTTCAAGCCTGTCATCTAAAGGCCCTCACGGTCTGGGTCCAGCTTCCCTTTGCAGGTTTACTGCCTCTTACTTTCCCGTTTTTTACATGCTGTGCATTTGGCCAAAGAGGCCTCTCTTTATGCTTTGTACTTGGCACTTCATGCCCCATCCACACGTCTTTGCAAAGGCTGACCTCCGTGTACTTCCTCCTGCTCTCCCCACTTAACATCTGGAGCTTCCTCCCAAACTCACCCCCTGTCCCCACCCTCCTCCATCCCGATTGTTAGTTCTCTCTCACTTTTCAAATTATTACGTCTCTAACGACTTATTTATAATGAGCGATGCCATGTATGGAGTAGGTAGTATGTAATAGGTACATTAGGGGCTTATTGGACTGGAGAGATGACATTTCTTTTTTGTTGTTGTTGTTTTTTCTTGTTGTTGTTGGTTTTTTTTATTTTTGCGGGGCAATGGGGGTTAAGTGACTTGCCCAGGGTCACACAGCTAGTAAGTGTCAAGTGTCTGAGGCCAGATTTGAACTCAGGTACTCCTGAATCCAGGGCCGGTGCTTTATCCACTGCACCACCTAGCCGCCCCGAGACGACATTTCTACAGCCCTTCGAAGGACTTTTCTCCCCACTATCCTGGAAGGCAGAACTGTATGATTGTCCGCCTTTTACAGATAGGGATACTGAGCCTTGGAAATGTTAGGTGATTTGTTCAGGGTCACAGACCTGGTATCAGAACTTGGAGAGGTCTCCCGGATCCAAAAGAAGTACTCTCTTTATTCCTCCCCTCCACCAGGCAAAGTGAGAACCTGGCCTGACCCAGCCAGGGGAGTTGAGGGATGAGGGACCCTTCCAGGAATACTTGGCTGGCTCTCCTGTCACTCCCTTTGTCTCTTCCTTAGTCCCAGGACTGACTCACCCACTTCCCTTTCCACTGCCAGGAATTTTCAACCTCCTCCTTTTTTCCCACCTGGATCCAGTCAGGAAACTTTCCAAGTCAGGGATACGCCAAAGATGTGAAACAAGGTCCATCTGCCTTTCAAAAGAATGAGACTGCACCCCCCCATTCCCTTTATCACTGGGATAGGGTTGAAGTGTCTGGGGGCAATGAACAGGACTAGACTCTGCCTAGAAGCAGAGGAGAAAGAAGAGATGAGTCAGACACTGGAACACCCACCGAGAGACAGTTCTGGGGTCAGGGGAAGGGCGGGGCAGCCTTGGGGGTGGGAGTGGGGGTGATGCACCCCTTCTTTTCTCCCCACCAGGTTGGATACCTTAGATCCCATCTGAGACTGTACTGGCTGATCTGAAAAGTAGAGTCAGGAGTGGGTGAAGGAAGCCAAGAGGGATGGCAGGAGAGGGAGGTAGGAAGGGCATTTTGGAACACTTAGAAAAAGTCAAGAATTTCCGAGTTCCAATCTTACCTCAAACCCATATTGACTGTATGACCCTATACATTTAGGCTTGATGTGAATAAAACTGAACAATCAGACTGAGCCTCTTCAAATCCTGAGCTGAGGGCAAGGCCCCTCTCATTTCTGGCTTGCAATCCCTAGTACACAGTATACACCAGGCGCCAAATGAATGCTTGTTGACTGGTCAAGTGAATGAATAAGAATAAATAGCATATCGTTCACTGGAGGTGGTTGTTCATGCAGAAATACTTCATTCTTTGCCCTTCCTTTCCACCTTGGCCTCTGAGAATTTTTCATTTGCTCTGAGCATCAGGTTCAACCCTCCACCCTCCGACTTGCTTGACTCTACCTCAGCTATTAGTACTCTCTTCTTCTTCTTTTGCTCAGCATTGACTTCTCTGCATACAGGCTATATCCCTCCAAGTAGAGTGCAAGTATGCTGAGGGCAGGAACTGTCTCTCATTTAAAATTGGTATCCGCAGTCTCTGCATAGGATTGGATAAATTCTTGTTGGCTAATGAAACGCGCACATTGATCTGATGGTGCATCACTGTAGCTTGCTAAACTGAATTGAATTTTGAGCAGAGGGGCAGATATAACCCCATTTCAGGCAAAAATCATGGACCATTTGTTTAATTGACTGAGAAATAGTGACCCGTTAAGTGGCTGGAGATGGGAGGCGAATTGGTTCCCACAGCCTTATTTTGGCTAACTCATTGATGACAACCTTGGACACAAAACCAAGGATGTGGGAGGTGTCACCAATCTCCAAAGTGCAAGGGACCTCACAAGGCTCCCAGTTGCCTACACCTGTATAAGAAGCCATTTTCAGCACGTGGTCCTCTGGCCTCTGGGTGAAGACTCCCCAGTAGGGGGAGCTCACCACCACCTCCCCAGGTGGCCCATTCACCTGGGGGACAGCTCTCTCACTTATTGCCTGGATGTTTGTCCTGACCTCAAGCTAAATTTGCCTCTTTGCAGCTCCTGGTTCCACCTTCTGTTGTGCTGACTCTGCCTGTGCAGGTATAACTTCCCTCCCCTCCCCTTTCTAGCTCCCTCTTCTGGTGTCTTTCCCCTTTAGATTGTAAGCCCCAAGAGGGCAAGGGTTGTCTTTTTCCTTATATTGGTAGCCCCAGGGCTTAGCACAGTGCCTGACATATAGTAAGCCCTCAGTAAAGGCTTGTTGTCTCCTCCACAGGATGGCCCTTTCAATATTTGCAAAAAGGCATCAAGACTACAGCAGAACAGCCTCAGACCCTTCAAGCAATCTCTAAATGGCACGGATGAGAGGACCTTCAGTACCCTTTCTGCCTTTCACTGGACGTTCTCCAGATGACTGTGAGCCTTCCTAAAATGTGGTGCCCAGGAGAGAACACAATACTCCATGAGCTCTGGCCAGGGCTGAGTCAACAACCCCTTATTAAGCACTTCCTGTGTGTGAGGCACTTAGCTAAAGCACCGAGAACACAACTACAGGCAAAACCTGTCCTTGTGTTTGAGAAGCTCCTATTCTGATGGGAGAAACGACATGCAAATAACTCTGTACAGACAAGGTCGGAGATAGACTCCGAGGGAAGGCTCCAGCATTGAATAGGAAAGGCTCCTTTCAGAAGGGAGGTGGGATTCGAGTGGAGGCTGGAAGGAAGCCAGGGAAGTCAGGAGGGGAAGAGGAGGAAGGAGAGAGTTCCAGGCATGGGTACAGCCAGAGAAAATGTCTGACGTCAGGAGATGAAGTGGCAGGAACAAGGAACAGCAAGGTGGTCAGTGTGCTATATCATAGAGTTTGTGGAAGGGAATAAAGAAGACTGAAAAGGGAGGAAGAGATCAGGATGTGAAGGGCTTTAAGATCCAAAGAGGGTTTTAGAGTTGACCCTGGAGATGAGAGGGGCCACTGGAGTTTACCAAGAGTTCATTCAATAAACTGGTGTTTCCTGAGTAAGGAGTGATGCAATCGGATCTGCCTTTTAGGAAGATCACATTGGCTTCGGAGCAGAAGATGGAGTGGGGAGAGGGTTGGAGCAAGAAAAAGACTTGCCAACTGGAAGGTTAATACAATAATCCAAGCATGAGGTAATGAGGGCCTAGACCAGAGAGGTGGCTGTTGGGAGAAGAGGAGAGCAGAGGAGAAGAAGGGAGAGGAGGGGAGAGGAAAGGAGGGGAGGGAAAGGAAGAGAAGAAAGGGAAGGGGAGACAAGATGAGACAAGAGGAATAAAAGAGATGGTATTAAAGTAGAAGCAACAGGACTTGACAACAGATTGGATATAGGAGGTGAGTAAGAGTGAGAAGTCAAGGAAGGAAGGCACAAAGGTCATGAGTCTGGTTGCCTGGGAAGATGATGGTACCCTCAAACATAAAAGAGAAGTTAGAGAGAACGGTGAGTTTGGGGGTAAAGTTCAGTCTTGGAGATGTCTAGTAGGTAGTTGGAGATGGAAGACTGGAGGTCAAGAAAGAGATTAGGGCTAGATAATAAAATTTGAGAGTCATCTATAGAGAGGGAAGATAGGTCAAAGGGGATCTTTATCATCTGAAACTGAGCAGATTGGTGTTAAGAGATTTGTCAAGGGACTTGAAGTTAACACAACTTGCCACAGACAGTGTGTGTATTGGAGATGGGACCAGAGCCCAAGTGTTCCTGGCTCTGAATTAGTCATTCTATCCACCATGTCCCATTGCCTCTCTCAAAGAACGTTAACTATTTGAAAACAAGAAACAGTATATAGCATAGACATAGGATAGAGTTCTGGCCTCTGACCAAGGCAGAACTGGGCTCTTGCCATAGAGAGCAGATGCTTCTCTGTATTGGTAGACGAGCTTTTTAAATTATGAAACTACAGATCTCCTTTTTTAAAAAAAAAGTAAAACAAAAATATCTCTTCTGATTTACTCATCATAACCAATATGAGTAAAAGAGTCAATCTCAGAATCCAAGAGCTGGAAGGAACCTCAGAAGTCATCTGATCCATTCCATACCTGTCCAGGAATTCTATCTATCCTATTCTTGACAAGAGGTCATCCAGCTTCTGCTTGAAGACTTCCAATGACCTGGAGCTCACTACCTCCCAAGGCAGCCCATTTATGTGACCCCAGGTAGATAGGTATATAAAACAGATATACAAATTACACATTTACTGCCAAGTTTTTCTTGACCCCCACATTCAGTTATGCAACCCCATAGGGGGTTATAATTAACAGGTTAAGAAATTTTGCAAAAGATGATGGTGAAGATGAGGGAGAGGCCTCATGGTAGAGTGACAAATGGGCTAGATTTGAGGTCATATCCCAGCTCTGCCCCACTTCCCATGTGATCTCAGATTAGGCACCTAATCTCTCTTGGCTATAAACCTATAAGGTGGCCCAAAAGTGAGCTAAAACTTTTGGGAAGACCTGTCAAAAACATTTATTAACCCTCTGTGCTCTTATCCTTTTATCTCTTAAATATGCAAGAATAGGGATGAAGAAAAACTGTTGGACTGTTGGCAAGATTGACAGTCTTGCTCTGGGCGGCTTTGGAAAGCTGGAACTTGTGGGTGTGTTGGGGAAGGGATAGGCAGGAAAGCAGTGACTCCAAAGGGCACCTACAAATGGAGTCAATAAAATGTCACTGGTGATGCCCTCTACCTGAACTCCCAAGATCCTAATTTTCTCCAGAGAAAACCAACATCAGAAATGCTCAGAAGAGAACAAACCAGCTGAAATCTCTTCACTCTTTGGTGAAGGATTTTTTCAAAAACCAATTGTCGTCTAGAGGGAAAGGGCCAAGAGCTGGGATGGTAACCAGAGGCTTCTTGTCGCTATGCCCCCTTCTCCCATGGGTCATTTCCCCTGTGTTCCTGTAGAGGGGGTCACATGAATGGCACCATTAGATGTGGCAAATCCCCAGAAAACCGCCCCATCATTCCCTTGCTAGAAAATAACAAGCTTATTTCTTCCCTCAGGGCTCCAGAGGGTGAAAATTTCACTCCCAAGACAGAGTGCAGAGAAGCGTCTCTGTGTCTCTCTCTCTGGGATTTCAATGGGAACAGTCCCAGGGAGCCAGAATCCTCCAGGCTGTGAGCTGCCCTGGCCAAAGGCAGCCAGCTGGCTCACCCTGCTTCTGCTTAGCCTGAGCTCTCACCCCAGCGAGAGGCACTTTGGGGAGAAAGGATCAACCACCCCTGTGTGATCCTGATAATGAAGCACCCAGTTCATTCATTTAATTCACTGCAATATGGACACACTTGTTAATTCTTCAGGAATTCAAAATGAAATAGGATATTTGAGGAGCCACAGTGGCTTTCTCATTGTTTGTTGTTGTACCCCCAGTGTCTGGCAATTAACCAACCAGAACGTATTTATTAGGGACTTGCTATGTGCCAGGCTTTGTGCAATAAACTGGGGATAAAAAGAAAAAAAAACCAGCCCCTGTCCTAAAGGAGTTTACATTCCAATGGTGAGACAATATACACATTCATAGGACGCATACAAAGATAAAAGATAACCTCAGAGGAAAAGGCAGTAGTATCTGAAGAGATCAGAAACAGTCTCCTGCAGAAAGAAATGCTTGAGATGATTCTTGAAGGGAGCCAAGAAGAAGGGTATTCCAAATATATAAAGGATTGGAGGTGGGAGATGGAGTTTTATGTGATGAGCAGAAGGAAGGCCAATAATAAAGTATATGATCACTGGGAAGGTAAGAAGAGGCCAGCTTGTAAAGGGCTTAAAGGTCAGATGACTAGCACTTAGCATAGTGCCTGAAGCATGGTAGGGACTTACTAAATGTTTATGGACTGACTAACTTTCTCTGCATCTTTGCCAAGAAAACACTAAAATATGGTCATGAAGAGTCAGACCTGACTGAAACAACTGAACAACAACCAAACTTTATATGTGATCCTAGAATTAACAGGGAATCACAGGAATTCATTAAGTAAAAGGATGGTGTAGTCAGACCTGTGTATTAGGGAAATTACTTCAGCAGCTGTGTGGAGAACATATTGAAATGGAAAGGCATTTGTGGCAGAAAGACCAATGAGAAGGCTATTGTGATAATTCAGGGGATGGGTGATGAGGGCTAAGATGAGGACTGTGTGAATGGAGAAAATGGGGTCATGAGAGAGACATTGCAGAAATGGAAACTAGAGGGGGCAGCTAGGTGGATAAAGCACTGGCCCTGGATTCAGGAGGACCTGAGTTCAAATCCAGCCTCAGACACTTGACACTTGCTGGCTGTGTGACCCTGGGAAAGTCACTTAACCCTCATTGCTCCTCAAAAAAAAAAAAGAAAAGGAAAAGAAAAGAAATGGAAACAAGATTTGGCAACTGCTCAGATATGGGGGTGAGCGAGAGGGAGGAGTTAAGGATGAATGTAAGGTTGAGAATGTGGGTGACTAAAGAGATGTTGCACTTGGCAGTGATGGGGAAGTCTGGAAACAGGTGAGTTTTGGGGGCAAAGATGAGTTTTGGTTTGGAAATTTTGAGTTTAAGATGACAATGGGAAATCTATGTCAGAGTGTCCAAGAGACACTTGGTAATGAGAGATCACAGCTCAGGAGAGAGACTAAGGCTCTATATGTAGATCTTAGAATCATCTGCATGGAGATGATAATTAAACCCAAGGGAACTGATGACATCACCAAGTAAAAGAAGGGCTCAGATATACTTAGTGTACAGCTACAGTCAGTAGTGTGACATGGGTGATAAGGAAGTGGATGAGACTGAGAAAGATGGATCCAACAGCTAGGAGGACAGCCAAGAGAGAACAATGCCCCGCCCCCAACCCAGAATTGGTGGTGACAAAGGTACTTGAGGAGAAGACTTATATTGGGGCAGGACACCCTTCTTCAAGGGTTTATCTTGCAGAAGAGAGGTGAGAGGGGCAGCTAGGTGGTGCAGTGGATAAAGTACCGGCCCTGATATCAGAAGGACCTGAGTTCAAATCCGGCCTCAGACACTTAACACTTACTAGCTGTGTGACCCTGGGCAAGTCACTTAACCCCAATTCCCTCACCCCAAAAAAAAAAGAAGAAGAGAGGTGAGACTTGGGCTACTTGACCCCAGAAGGCAGAACTGAGGAAAACAAATGGAAGTTAAAGGAAGATTCTGTCATGATATAAGGGGAAATGTTCCAATGAGGAAAACATTCCCCCAAGGTAGAATGGGCTGCCAGGGGAGGCAGTGACATCCCCCTCACTGGAGGGGTCCCAGAGAAGGCTAAATTCCCACTTGTAGGAAAGATTACAGAGTGCAATCTTGTTCAGACATGTGTTTGACTAGCTGGCCTTGGAGGTTCCTTCTATGAGTCAGTGAACCCTCAAGCACTAGCTACCTTACATAAACTTACCATTTGTCCCTGTGGGAACTGTCCTCTCATCCTTAGGGAAGCGTTTGATTTTGGGTTTGTTTTTTTTTTTTACAGAAGTATAGAGTTGAGCCTATGATTTCACTAGTATTAGCATCTCCCAGGTGAGGAAATGCAGTTTAACCCTAGATGAACAGTCTTAGAAAGTAGTCTAGGGCCTAGATTTTTAAACTGTGGGTCACAACTCCATATGGGGTCATGTAACTGAATGTGGGGGTCGTGAAAAATTTGTCAACAGTAAATGGTTATTTATACCTATTTTATATACCTATATTCCCCGGATCTAATAAAAATTTCTTGAGTGAAAAACGGTCATAAGTGCAAAAAGTTTAAGAAGCCCTGGCCTATGGGCCAAACCTCATGATTTGTCCAGGGTCACAAAATCAGAAGTGGGGCTTTAACACGGGACTTCCTTCTGGCTTCAAAACTAGCTCTTTATTCATTGCACCATATTGCTGTTCTTTTTTAAAAGATATTTTAATAGATTCTTCTGAAAATGAGGATATTTCCTGATATCATTATTGACTTGTACCCCTAGAAAAGCAGAAACAGGGGGAAAACATCAGAAGAAATTGTAAACTGTGATAGACTTAACTCTTCTCAGCAATACAATGATCCAAGACAATGCCAAAAGACTTATGGTGGAAAATGCTCTCCACATCCAGAAAAAGAGCTATGGAGTCTGAATTCAGATCGAAGACTGCTATTTTCATTTTTATTGTTGCTTTTTTGGTGTTGTTTATTCTTTCTTTCATTTTTCCCCCTTTTGTTGTGATTCTTTTCTTACAACATGACTAATGTGGAGCTATGTTTAAAAAAAAAAAAAGAACTAATGATGCCAAACAAAAGTACTAAACAGGAAAAAAAAAGGAAGAAATTGTGAACCCTTCGGGAATCTTGGGGAGTGGTTAGCAGTTTTCCAGTATTCTGCCTCCTACTTTGAACCTTTCTTTGCCCTGAAATTCATCCCCCAATTTAGCCAAACTGACTCCCATGGTTCTTCAGGAAAACTCTTCTTTGTTCCAGGTCTCACCACTAGACTGAACAGTTTAAATAAAAAATAGCTCATGTGTGTGTGTGTGTGTGTGTGTGTGTGTGTGTGTGTGTGTGTGATCATGCCACTCCCACTATAGTCTGGGACAAAGTGATGATTGTAAGCATCACCTTGATCAAAGAACAGGTTATGTTGAACAAACTGAGATCATGAAATTGAAGAAACCAAATGGACCTGGTTTTAGAAGATGACCATGAGGATAAGAAGGATGACGCTGGTTTTGAGACTTGGTTTTTAAGAAAGAGTGAGAAGGGGGCAGCGAGGTGGTGCAGTGGATAAAGAACCTGCCCTGACTTCAGGAGGACCTGAATTCAAAGCCGACTTCAGACACTTGACACTAGCTGTGTGACCCTGGGCAAGTCACTTAACCCCCACTGCCCTGCAAAACAAAACAAAACAAAACAAACAAAGAGTGAGAAGAATCAAGAGTTACCACTGAGACTTTTTGGTTGGGACATGAAGAGACAGCTTTTTGGAGAGTTTACTATCCCTAACAAGTCGTCTCCCCCATTAGACTGGGAGCTCCTTGAGAAGAGGGACTTGTTTTGCCTATCTTTGTATTCCCAGTGCTTAGCACATAGTAGTAGGTACTCAATGAATGGATGTTGACTAACAGATCTCTGACTTGGTAAGGAGTACAAGATTCAGGCCTTTTTAATGTCTAGAAGTTTCATAGGTGAAAAAAATAGGTTTCTTGAAAGATTGATGAGAGGGTGATCAGCAGGGCAACACATTGTGCTTTGTTGTTCTTTCCCTTAAATTTTGCTACTGATATTACTGTCTACTTGTCCACCTCTTATGGAGAGTAATTATCCGAAGTAGGCTATTATTTTAATTAAAAAAGTTATAGGAAAGAAAAAAGAGAAAATTCACAATGAAAATTAACCTTTATTCCTAGAAAATGTGGGTATTTAAATTACTTTATATTAAAGCGAGGGCCAAAGGATAAAAATTATTGTTGTTATTACAGTCCTTGCTTCTTTAGCAATTTAAGGTTTTCCAAACACAATACAACTGTGAAGTTAGTGCAAATTGTTGAAAGCCTCATTTTGTACATGGGGAAACTGGGGTTCAGAGATGTTTAAAGCCTTTCTCATGGTCTCATAACTCCTATCAGAACCAATATTCAAATCTAATGTCCACATGTGTGACATTTCCCACTACACCATGCTAACACTCTCCTATTAGGATCATTAGATCACAAGAACATAGGGTCATAGATACAGAGGGCTAGAGAGGACCTCAATGGGAATGCAACCTTCTCATTTCACAAATGAGGGGAAAATGCCCCCTCCCGGGTTAAGTGACTTGTCCAAGGTCACATTGGTATTAATCATCAGGGCAGGATTGGAACCCATGGTCCCTGACTCTAGAGTCTGTATTCTTTTCATAGTTCTCTATACTATCACCAAGACCATGAGATTTAGATCTGGAAGGGACCATACTAGAAGACATATCAAATTATAGCCTTGTTAGGTAACAGAATCATGGGATTAGGGATCTAGCACTGGACAGCTTCATTTCACAGATGAAGAGACTGAGGAAGATTCAGAACTTATTTGTGAGAGGGAAAGACATTTGAAATGAAAGGGATAAGCAGAGACATCCCTGTGACCAGAGATCATCTGATATAATATGGGTCCAGACACATGTCCAAGATCACACAGCTAGAATACATATAAAGCCATATTTTTCTGGCTCCATATCACAACACGAGACTGCCCAATTCTTGACCAAAAAAAACCAGATCTTGCCCACATGCTCCTGGTATCCGGTATTTTTAGGGTCTGCTGACCTCTCTTTTCCAGTTTTCTTTTGCTGTTAGTCACACTAAGATTCGTGTTGTCTTTTTGTTTTCCCCTCTGAAAAGCTTTTAGCAGTCTATTTAGTCAGGCACTTCCTTCCTCCTAACTACTTCCATTCTTGGTACAAGATATCACACTGATGTAAGGTGAGGGGCAAATTCCATGGCATCGGATCCAACCAAAAAAAATAACAATTTTACATTTGAGGCAACAGAGGCTCAGAAAGGTCAAGAGATTTGGCCAGAGTCATGTAACTGGTAAATATGATAGGGGAGGGAGCAGGGGAAGGATTCAAACTCTGTCTTCCTGCCGCAAGTTAAGCAGTCTATCCGGGACTACCTTACATATGACCTCTCTAGGACTTCTCTAGCTACTGCCTAAAGCTGCCTTATTGAAAGCATGGCCCAAGGTAAACTGGAGCTGCCACGGGTAAGCATAATCAGCATGCTTTTCTTAGGACATAATTATGTGAGTGGATGAATGTTTTATTTGTACATGGTTAGGTTTATCTCTACTTTGCCATTAGTCCTTCAACTCATTAATCCAACTGAAATTCAAGGATCTCTCAAGGTTGTTAATTCTATGTTGAAGAAGGAAGGTGGAATGCAAGGGTCAGTCTATCAAGATCACAGAACCTTTGAGGCTGATTAGTCCAACCCACATGTAAAGCAAATTCCCCCGAACAATTAACCCAGGCACCTGATTGTCCAAGCTTTGCTCAAAACCCACATTGAGGAAGCCACTCCGACTTCCCAAAGCAGCCCATTCTCCTTTGTTTTTTTAAAGGTGCAATGTATGCTGCATCACAGTCATTTCTAGACATCATCCCCCAACCATGACCAAATGAGTCCTCTCTTCAGTCAAACAGGTATTTCTTTTATTAGGTAGTAGGTATCTGGAAACCCGCTAGGTGCTAGGGACAAAAAAACAAAAGGGAGACAGCCCCTGAGCTCAGGGTCATTGTGTTTTACCAGAATTCTAAAATAGGGGTTCTAAGCTTGTAGTTTGCAAATGCCCAAGGGGTCTCTGGATAGATTTCAAAGGGTTCATGAACTCAAATGAAAAAGAAAAATGCTCCATTTTCACTGACCTCTAACTGAAATTTAGCATTTCCTTCCATTATGAATGTAGGCACCAGACAATATTCTGAGAGGGGCTCCATGGGCTTTTCCAGACGACCAAGGGGGTCCAGGGCACACAAAAAGTTAAGAACTCCTGGACTAGAGCAAAGAAAAGTAGGGCCGCCAAACCAACCCACACCACACGGTATGGAAGAAGATGGGCCTTGGAGTCAGAGAATCTCCTACCTGTGTGACCTGCAGCAAATCCCTTAGCTTCCTTAACCTCATCTGGAAGATGAACCAGACCAGACATCCTCTGGGGTCCTTCTCACCTCTCAATCTGTGATTGTCTGACCAAGCCTAGGCAGTTATCCTGGGTAGAAAGCTCTTTTTCACGTCAAGCCTATCTCCATCTCTTTAAACCTGTCATTCATTGCTCCTGCCTCAGCCCTCTGGGGGCCAAACGGAATGAGAAGAGGCTGGGAATAGGGAAATGAGGACGCAGGTTCAAATCTTAGCACCGCCCCCATTACCTGTGGGACCTTGGGTAGTCACTTAACATCTCAGTCTCCTCCTCTGTAAAAAAATCAAGAGTCAAGCCCAATAACCACAAAGGTCCCTTCTAGCCCTGAATCTGTGATTCATTCTTGCACATACATGATAGCCCTTCCAATAGGCAGGAAAGGAATAAATCTTGAGTAAGTCCCTCCTGTGTGCCTGGCATTCTGCTAAGCACTTTGCTGTTCCCCACCAGTGTTCTCCAGGTTCAGCATCCCTGATTCCTTCATCTGATCATCACACAGAATGCCTTCCAGATCCTTCACTATCCAGGCTGCCCTCCCGTCCCTGCTCGCCAACATGGCCATGCCCACCTAAAACATGTGAGCCAGAACAGAACCCACTGCTCTAATGGGGTCTGATGAGGGCAGAGACCAGGCCCACTTCTAGATGTACCACAGTGCTAATAGCCATGGTCTTCAGAGCAAAAACAATTTCAAAGGTACCTGGTGGCCAATTAACACCACCAAAGCTTTAAGTGATTTTGGTGAATGGCCAGCTGTCCCCAAGTGACCCCAAAACTGTCACTCCCTTTCCTTGAGACACAAATTAAGACAGACACCTAGTTCTTTTGCTCCTCTGTCCATTGAGAGATTATTTTCCAACGTATTTATTGAACAAAAATGAAAGAGATAGATGACAGATATGACAACACAGATAAGGGCATTGAACCCTATTTAAATCACAGCTACCCCAATTCTTCCCACAAATGCTGACTCCCATATCTGTTTGAACCCCTTCTCTAATCCACAATAGCACAAGTGGGCAAAAAAATCCTTCCCCTTGACCTCAGAGATCTTCTCTCTGGACCTATCCCGAAGCATTGTTTATTTATCAAAGGGTTTTCTGTAGGGAGAGTGTTGAATTCTGTTGGGAATATGTTGAAGGGGAAAGGAGAAGAATTAGTGTGGAAGAGCTGGAGCTCAAAACCATTTCTGAGATGGAATCAACCATGCAGTCCAACCAGCTATTCAGATGAGGAAAGCAAAACCCAGAGAAGTTAAATGGCTGAAGATCCAGCAGTGATTTATTAGCAGAGCCTAGACCAGGACCCAGGTCTCCTGACTACCTGCTTGTCCAGTGTCCCCACTTTGTCTTCTTTATTAGGCCTTGGGAAAAAAATGAAGCTTTTTCTGTTCGAATCAACCTGACCTGTTTGTCATTTCCTGAACAAAACATCCCACCTCCCACCCTATGTATTTGCACAGACTACAACCCCTCCCATACATTTCCATCTCTACCTTTGGGAATCCCCAACTCCTGCCAAGGCTCAGCTCAAAGACTTCCTCCTCCAAGAGGAGGCTTTCCTGTCACTGTCCACTGCTCTTCCATGGCTCCACAAAACTGCATTTTCTTTACTCTGTCTACATTGTCTATATTATCTGCATCCCTGCTGTATCCTGCCCAGAGGATACAAAGTTGCTTAGGGCAGTGATGGTTTCCTTTTTATCTTTTTGTCCCAACATCTCATAGAGGGCTTGTCACATACAGCAGGTAATAAATGTCTATTGGCTTTAACTGAATCTACAGAAAACATCACAGCTGGTGAATAAAGGGAAAGTGAGGACCAGGATTAAGTAATGTCTGTAGGACAGGAAATGGATGTTGGGAAGCTCTCCTCACTGTTTCCTAGGCACACAGTGTTTACCACTATTTCCAGGCTTTCATTCATGCTTGCCTATATCCTACCAACCCTTGAAGGTCTACGTCCTTTGTAAATAAGTCCCACCATTGCCAGTTTACTTGGACCTCTCTCTTCTCTAACCCCATTTACATTGACTCAGAGCAGTAACTGTGATGGTATGACCAGGGCTTTGCCTCAGTTTAAGAATATTTAGAGGGTGCAGACTGTACAAAAGTTCTGCTACATAGAAACAACTGAAAGTATCGCTTAATTAGCAAAAATAATTAAAATAGGAAGCTCCAGTGACTTCCTCCCCTAAGCAGACACACTCTTGTGAGCTCTTCCCTGTCTGCCTACAAGCTGCTGCCAACCTAGCAGTGGCCTCATGGTATTCTGGGGGCACTCTTTCTCCTTCCTCTGCCCATATTTGTGCCAATGGCATTGGGTGCAAAAAGGACTAGTCATGATTGTGTGCCTGCTCTCAGCATTAAACCATTTAGCACTTTATTATATGAGACAGCACTGGTCCAAGGATGGACCCAGAAATGGAGTGAGTGTGTCTGCCATCCATCGACCAGCCTCGCTAAGTGCAGAAACTGCACCAGGTTAGTAAGTATTTCAGCTTTAGGAACTCACCAGGATATCTAATAAAGGGTAGATGAGTGTTTGGATCCCCAAAGCAGAGACAGAAATAGGCACTAGACCTATGATGACATTGTTAGAGGGGACCCGGCACCTTCTCTGCCATTTGTCTTAGTGGACCAGAAAGCAAGGAGAGGTGAAGGGCCTTAGGGGGTGGCCCAGTTAGTCATCACAGGAGAGACTTCAGCCCAGGTCTTCCTGACAGCTTAACTCTAAAATGCAATTCTCTTCCCAGCTTGCTATTGGACTTGCCTATTTTAAATGCTAAGCTGCCTATGGGTGGGGGCCAAATCATCTTTTCTTTTTTAATTCTTTCTCAAAGCATCTCTTCCCCATGGAATGTAAGTTCCATGGGGACAGGGTCCATTTTTCATTTTGTTTTTGTATTCTCAGTGCCCAACCCAGACCCGTGAACACAGTAAGTGCTTACCAAATGTCCACTGAATTGAATGAATTAGATTGCAAGTATTATGCTCAATAAATGTGATGTAGAAAACACTGATCCAATTCCTTTCTTAGGTGCAAACCTGGGGTTTTCTCAGGAAGAGGTAAAATGATTTGCCCATTGTCAAGTAACTAGTGGGGGTCAGTGGCAAAACTTGGTCTTCCCACTTCCAAGGACAGCTCTTTACCCACAATGCCATACTGCCAGTCAACTGATCCCCAAAAGTTATAAACATAATTCCTAATTTTCACATTTTTGAAGAAAGGAGGGAGTCCTCCCCAGCCACATTTGGGCAACAACAACAGCAACCACAAAGACAATTTTCAGATAGACTGAATGGAAGGGTGGAGAGGAGACTTCTAAGAACAAATCATCTGTTACCCTTCTCTGGTTTTTTTTTTTTTTTGGTTTGTTTTAAAAATCTTGAATTTCAGATACATGAGCTTACATCTCCAAGTGAGTATTGGACATTTTTCCAATAAAGATGTCCCACAGACATGTTAAATTCAACATGCCTCAAACTGAGCTCATTATCTTTCTTAATAACGAGGGCACCGAAGACCTCCTTATCACCCAGATTCTAAACCTTATCTAATCCTATATCTAAACCTTTTTCTGGATTCCTCACTACCCTCGACCCATGTATCCAATCTGTCGACAAGCCTTGTGGTTTCCAGTTTAATGGAACCTAATCTCACAAAGGTGCCTTGCTGGTGCAGGTTCTAATCACTTCACACCTGTTAAACGCCAATACCTTTCTCTCTGCCTCAACTCTTCCTCCCCCCCCCCCCTCCTCTCAGCTACCAAGATGATCTTCTTAAAGTGCAGGTCTGACCATGTCACTCCCCTGCTCCATAATCTCCAGTGGCTCCCTATTACCACTATCGAATATAAAATCCTCAGTCATTCAAAATCTTTCATAACCTACCCTGCCCTCCACCTTCCCAGTCTCGCTCCTTCCACATCCCGAATACTCCACAATATAGTGACACCGGCCTCTTTGCTGTTCGTCAAATAAGAGTCTCCATCTCCCGACCACAGACGTTTGCCTTGATGGTCCCCTATGCCTAGCTGTTCTCCCTCTTCACCTGACCCTCTTGGCTCGCCTGATTCCAATGAAAGCAGCTCAAATCCCACCTTCTTCAGGCGGCCTTTTCCAGTTCCTCCCTCAGCTCTAGTGTCTTCCTTCTGGTGTAGCTCTGTATATCAGAGCACTGTATAGATCTTGTACATCCATAGTTATTGGCACGATGGCAGGAACTGTGTTTTTGTATCCCCAGTGCTTAACACAATACCAAGCGCACAGTAAGTGCTTCATAAATGCCTGTTGGGTAATTAAGGGACTTGTCTCCTTTTTCTCGCCCCCATCTCCTTCCTACCCGCCCCCATCTCCTTCCTACCCGCCCCCGGCCTTTCTTTTGACTCTATTATACTGATGGGGGAGGGGGCTGGGGCTGCCTCAGTTTCACCAGACGTCAATCCTCCGTCCATCCATCACTTTGCATCCGAGAAGTGGGTAATGACGTTGCCCAAGAGCTTTTTTGAAACCTTCAGGTCCAAAAAGTCGCTCTTAAGCACATTCTACGGGGACCGCTGGGCCAGAAGCCAGGGCTACCCAACGCGAGCCAACAACTGAAGGAACCAAAGCTGACTTTCCCGGAGCTGGGTGATCGCTCGAGTTTCCATAGCGAAACCCAAACTCTGCCGCAAGCTCCCTCTCAGGCAAGGGCCCAGGTTGGACCAGGTGGTGCTGAACCACCGCCAGGCTCCCCTCCCACAGCGGTCCTGTCCCGGGTCCTGTCTGCAGCGGCCCTCCCCGCAGCGCGCCTTCTTGTTCCCATCCTCCATAGCCTCCAACCAAGCTGGGAGCCTCTGTCCCGGACCCCGCTGAGCAAAAGCCCAAGAGCCTGGTCCGGCGGTTCCCTTTTCCCTTCCCCGCAGCCCAGGGGGCCCCTTTTACTGCGATGCAGAGGGAGGCCTCTCTCCCCACCACGTTCCTGGATAGGACACAACTTTAGAAACAACACAACGTGAAGCTGCCCCGCTTCTCCGAGTCCCAACTAGCACCCCCAAACTCTTTGCAAGCTACCCGCGGCGCCCCAGTCTTATAGCCCCCTCTCTTACTTGCGGGAGAGTTAGAAAACCCCAGAGGAACTAGTCGCGCGCGCACGCACACGCACAAACACATATACACACATTCTCACTCACGCGCACCCACACACACCCCCAAAGAGGCACACACATCCCCAGTGAGGGATCTAGGAGCCAGTTCCAAGCTGTTCGGCGGCCGGTGCTGGCCTGAGCCGCCCCCCGCTCCTGCCCTGAGCCCTTGCGCACCGAAGCCTGGGTGGGCAGGCAGAGTGGTAGTGGCAGCGGCCGTGGCAAAGGGCGCGCAGCCCCCTGCCCCCTGCCCCCTCCCTGCAGCCGCTCTCCTGTTCTCGCCGCTTTACCTGGCTGCGCTCCGGGGTTGGAGGTCTTGCTCCGGGTGCGGGGGGCGCAGCTAGTCCGAGGGGGGTGCAGGGACGGCAGCGGCAGTGCGTCCAGTCCGACCGGCCGCCTACCGGCTCTCTGGCTCTCTGGCTCTCCCACTGGTGGCCCGGCGGCCCAGGGAGCCGCTATTTATCGCCACTCCCGCCGCCGCCGCCGTCGCCTTGGGGGGATTGGGCAATGACCCGGCTCGAGCCGCGCAGCACCGGCCCCGCAGGGGAGCCGCCGCCCTCGGGCAGGGCCGAGCGTGGTGGCCGCCACATGGAGCAGGGAGCCGGTCCCCTCCTCCCCGTGCCCCGAGGGCTCCGCCTCCTCCTCCTCCTCCTCCTCCTCCTCCTCCTCCTCCTCCTCCTCCTCCTCCTCCTCCTCCTCCACCCCCCCCTTCGCCCGCTCCCTCCCCGTTCCCCTCCTCCCGCTGGGGCGTCCCCACTCCTCCCGGCCAAGTTCTTTCCCCCTGCTTTCCCTCTCCCTCCTTTGAGGGGCACTGAGGCCAGTCTGAACCGGTTGTGGCTGAGCGAGCGGCTGCGGGGGAAGGAGAAGGAGGAGGAAGAGGAGGCGACGGAGGCGGCGAGGCTGACGATGGGGGCGCTCGATCGCTCGCTCGCTCGCTAGTTCGCTCGTCTCCCAGCCGGGCGCCTAGGGTCGGGGACAGACAGAGAGGCCGGCGGAGGAGTCTCTGGGGCTCCAGGCAAGGCCGGGGAAGGAGCCAGCTCTCCTGGGCAACCCCACCGGCTGGGAGTGCAGCAGAGCGGTTAGGAAGTTGGGTTCAAACGCCGCCGTTGACACTCGCTAGCTGGCTGACCCTGAGCCAATCCCTTCACTTTTGTGAGCCTCAGTCTCCCTATCTATAAAATGGGGAGGAATTACAATTGTAGTAGGTACGCACCTCTGAGGCATGTTCTGAGGGGGAAATGAATTCATGGATGTGACAGGATGGTGCACACTTTAACTTGATTTTCTTTAAATAAAAAAGCGATATATACAATGTCAAGAGACTAGCGGTGACTGGAGAGCCGGTCTCCGATCCTGGAAGATGTGTTTCTGAACACATACGGTGTGACCCCGGAGAAATCACAATTTCCTGTGTCCAGGCAACTCTCTGAGACTAAAAACTATTGTGCATGTGCTGATATGGGTTGACAAAGTTTCTGTTAATTCCACAAGTGATTTAAGTTCCTACTACGTTTCAGGCACTGTGCAAAGCACCGAAGCTGCAAAGAAAGGCAAACATCCCCTGATCTCGAACAGCTCCTAGCCTAATAGGGATTGCAAGTTCCCCATTCCAAGGAAGTCACAAGTCTAGCCCCCCACCCCCACCATCAGCACATGTTAATGCTAGCCATTGCGAAATAACCCAACTTTATCAGCTTATTATTATTAGCAAGAATAGTTCACATCTCCGAGGTCTCAGAGTCGCAGAGAAGCTTCATGGGGTCCAATCTGCTCATTTTATATATTGGAAAACTAAGGTGCAGAGAGGAATCAAAGCCACCCAGTTTACAAGTACAGAAACTGGACTTCAAAGCCCAGGCTCTCAAATTTGGGTGTAGTGGAAAAAGCATCTATCGGCTCACTGTATTGTGAAGGAGTCCTTCCCCACTTCAGGCTCTGTAATATTAAGGGATTCCATTCCATCTTCAAGGGCCGTCCCACCTCAAAATCTTAGGATCCCAAAGTGCTCCCCTGTAAACAATACAGAGAACAGGGTGGAGAAATATTGTGTTCATTTTATCAAGGAGGAAAGTGAGGGAGCAATGTGGCCAGACACTTGGGAACTGGTTAGTGTGGCAGCCTTGGACTCCAGGTATGGCCCACAGTTCACTCTGGTGGGTTGACTGAATGCCTGGGTGGTATGTTTGACTCACAGAGTTGGGGGGGGGGGCATGTTTGGGTTAGGATAGAATAAAGTTAGGGAGGCAAGGTGGGACCCCAAAAGATAATGGAACTGCAGAAGAAGAAGTCAAGGTCACTTTCTGTCCCTCCTGTTTACAAGTGACCTCTCTAATGTCTTGCCTCTCCACTCCCCAGGCAAAAGGCAGAAGCTGGCTTTGCTTAGCTTGCCCCATCCCCAAGTCCGAGGGAACCAGACACTGGAAAAGGCCTCAGCCATGATCTGGCTCAATACTCTTATTTTACAGGTTGGGAAACTGAGGTCCAGAGAAGGAAAGTGTTGGAACCCAGAGTGAACAAAGTCTAATGAAGCCCATGAGAGCCCTCTAGGGAATAAAGAGGAACAAGTCTGTGTTGTAATGGAAGTCAGTGCTTCAGCAAGACATAGAAGGCTAGAAGGTTTCCATCTCATATGCACAGGGCATCTCTAAAGGCTGTCAAAGTTGAAAGGAGCCAGGACTGAGGAGGAAGTAAGAGAGGCTACAGAAGAATGTTGATTTATTCACGAATTCAAGGCTGGTGGGGACCTCAAAGTGTATCTTGCCCACCCTCTGATCTTTACAGGGGAGAAGAAAACTGAGCCCCAGAGAGGAAAAGGGTCTTGTCTGGGATGGGTTAGAACCAGGATTTGAATTCAGGATATTTCTCTAAATCCAGAGGTCTTTCCCTTGAACCACAGTGTTCTTTGCTCTTCTCCCACCCCCAAGGTTTTCTCAAAGAGAAGGGGCCAAAATTGGTAAGTCTGGTAACCTTGCTGGTGACTTAAAGGGAGCTTTGGACTACCAAAGCAAAATAGCTTAGTGAATATGTTGGCTGGGTTCAAATCTCACTCCCTGCCACTCATTATCCACACAAACTTGGACAAGTCTCTCAAATGAGGGGCTTGTACTGGGTGGCTTCTGACATCCTGTCCACCTCTAAAACTATACTGCTAGAACGTTTCTTTTTAAATGGGAGGCAGCATTTAGACACACAAGATACAACAATATCAAGATACAGTAACCATTTATTGAACACCTACTGCTTACCAAGCACCAGCTTTGCTGGTGGCTGAAAGAGATACAAAGTGTAGTTAAGGCAAGATCTTGGAGCTGACAGTTGAGTAAAGAGCTCAGAGTCTGATCCAGATATTTGTGTTATGCAGTATTCCATGAGAGGTTCATTTAGAGGGGAGCAGTAGGCAAGAATATCATTGCCAACTGGGTGATGGAAACAGATGAGGCCCTGGATGAGCCACAAAGTCTAGATGAGATCAGGCCCCTGTCTTCAAGGATCTAGTGGGATCATACACTGATGGTTAGAGGTGGAGGGACTTTAGAAGTCATTTAATGGGGGCAGCCAGGTGGCACAGTGGATAGAGCACCAGCCCTGGATTCAGGAGGACCTGAGTTCAAATCTGACCTCAGACACTTGACATTTACTAGCTGTGTGACCTTGGACAAGTCACTTAACCCCAATTGCGTCACCAAAAAAAAAATACAGAAGTAATTTAATGGGGGGAATTAAACACCACCCCAGCTATGATATACAGCATTACAAGTAAGTGCATTAGAGGTACAAAGCTAAGCACTGAGGTACAATGGAAAGAACACTGCCTTTACAGTGAAGAGGATCTGGGTTCAAAACTTACCCCTGACACAACCTGTGTGACCTTGAGCAAGTCTCAACTCCTTGGGACTTGGTTTCCTTATCTGTAAAATGACAGAGCAGGACCTAATGGTTGGGGAGGACTTTTCTACCTCTGTTGTAGTTGAGGAGTGAGGGGGGCTGCTGTTTCTGGGCAGAAGCAGGAGAATCAGAGATGGCTTCCCAGAGGTGCCATTTTTATTGACTTGACCTTTCATGGATGAGTAGGAATCCCAGAATTGAAAAGATCTTGTCTAGTTTAGCACACACCTGACTCCAAAATCCTTTTTACAACAGATACAGTCAGGGAGCCTCCAGCTTTTTGCTCCAACCTGCTCAACTTTTCACACTGGCCTTCCATGCCCTGGTTTCTCACTAAGTTATGTTGTGCCAGCTCTCCCCACTTTCCCAGTCTAGGACTCGGATTTTCCATCTCTAAAAGATTAGAATAGATGATATGTAAGCTGCTTCTGTCTCTAAATCTTGCCATCTAAAGCATTGTGGACAGAGGAGGAGGGAAGAGAATAGCAATTCAAATGAAATCGAGTTTAATCAAAAAGTCAAATTGTATTTGAATACGATCAAGCAGGGAATCATAGACTGGACCTCAGGAAACCATTCAGTCCTTACCAGAACAGAAACTCACCTTACAATGGACCCAACAAGTGGGAAAAAGTTCAGGACTCAAAAGTCAGAGGAACCCGAGTTCAAATTCTACTTCAAATGTCTATTAGTTGTATACTCCTGGGCCTCAATTTCCTCAACTGTAGAATAGAGATGATAATAGCATCTAGCTCATAGGGTTATTATAAGAATTGAATGAGATAATATGTGAAAGTGCTATGGAAATATTTAAACTGTGTGTTCTTGTTATCTTTGTCATTTGTACCCTCATCCAACTGCCAAAATAATTTTCTTTCATGGAGATCTGGTCCTGTCACCATCCCTGCTCACAAACCTTCAGTGGCTCACTATTGCCTACCAAATGAACTTCAACCTCTTTTGTCTAGAATTTAAGGGTTTTCACAATCTGGATTAACCTATTTTTTTAGGCTTCTTTAATAGTGCTTCCCTCTATGCATGGTATGGTGTTCAGAGAATCAGTTTAGTCATGCAGGCCATCTTTTTCTCTGCCCCCAAAAATGCTGTTCTGTGCCACCTATGGGTTTTTGTTCATATTAGCCCCTATGAATAGAATGCCCTTTCTTTCCCTCTCTCCAGGGGTTGAATTCCTTGTTGCTGTTGTTTGTCCTTCATTCCTTTTCTTTTCTTTTCTTTTCTTTTCTTTTCTTTGTGGGGCAGTGAGGATTAAGTGACTTGCCCAAGGTCACACAGCTAGTGTCAAGTGTCTGAGGCTGGATTTGAACTCAGGTCCTCCTGAATCCAGGGCTGGTGCTTTATCCACTTCACCACCTAGCTGCCTCTGGTAAATGTTTAACTACCAGATCAAAAATACTAATAATAACAACTCAGAACACTGAAAGTTTAAGCTGCATGATAGACATTTTTTCTCAAGTCTAGACAATCAAAAGATAATAAATCAAGCTGTGATTTGTAGGGTTGTAGATTTCTGAGGTATAGCTGCTCATACTGAAAGTTTAGCAGTTGGTTCTCACAAGCAGGTTGGAGCTGACTTCAGCATACTCCCAGAGCCTAGGATCCTCTGATTCTCAATCTAATATTCTAAGCCTCTTCTCTATGTGCCTCAGGCACTTCATTGGTAAAACAGGGAGATTGACACCAATAGTCCTCATCTCACAGGGTCAAATGAGATCGTGTATGGGTTTGCAAGCTTTCAGATGGACTGCATGGGTATGAGTTATTATTATCTCCTTACTAGACTGTAAACTCCAGGCGGGCAGGGATCACTTCAGTGAAGGACCTTTGGGATCACCTCCTCTACTTGCTCATCCAATATATATATGAAGAAACTGAATCTTAGACAAATTCAGGGACTCACCCCAGGTCATAATAATAGCAGAATTTCTTTATATATATATATATATGTATATATATATATATATACATGTGTGTGTTTATATACACACATATACATATATGTATATTTAGATATGTGTATGTATATATGTGTATATGTGTATGTGTGTGTATATATATTATAAATGTATGTGTGTATACATCTGTCTATCTCTATCTCTGTCTATGTCTATGTCTATATCTATCTCTATATATCTATGTCTATGTCTATCTCTATATCTGCGAAGCACTTGGGAACATAGATTTCTAACTAGAAAGAAGATCCTCTAGCCCAAACCCTCATTGGAAGAATGAGGAAACTGCTTCCTAGAGAAACTAAATGCCTCCCCCAAGGTCCCAGAAGTAGCAAGCAACAGAGAAAGAATTCAAAACCAGGTTGCCTAAGTTGAAATGTCTCTCACTTTGCAAATTCCATCTCCATTGAGCCTCACAACAACAACAGTGTGTAAGTTGACATTCCCATTCCCATTTTATAAATGAGGAAACTGAGAATTAGGGAGGTGAAGAGCCTCATCTGGGGGGGTCACACAATTGTTGTTAAAGGCTATATTTGAGGGGACCAGCTTGGTAGAGCAGTGGATAGGGCACTGGCCTTGGATTCAGGAGGACCTGAGTTCAAATCTGACCTCAGACATTTGACAATTACTAGCTGTGTAACCTTGGGCAAGTCACTTAACCCTCATTGCCCCGTAACCCCCCCCCCCCCCCCCGCAAAAGGCTATATTTGAAACCAGGTCTTCTTAATTCCATATATCACCTTATAACTCAATCTATGTCAGGATGTTCCTGATGTGATAAAATAATGGATTTAGCAGATACTCAAAGGGTCACCTGGAGATTAACCTAACTGATTGAATTAAGTAAGAGTGATTAACTGATGAATAAACTACTTCAATTTAACTAGATTGTAAGCCCACCCGGCTAGCTCTTAAGGAGGTATTGTTTTCACAAGCTAAGGACTTTGAACTCAACTCGAGACCACCTTCAAGTCCAGTGAACCAATGGATTTGGATGACACTAACCAATCAGCTTGAAGCAGTGTCTAAGGACCATCTCTGCTCCAGACCTATAAAAAGCTTCCACACTCAGTTTGAGGGAGTTCATGTTTGAAGCACTCGTGTGGCAGAGGACTTGAGGAAGAACCAGACCAGACTGAAACTCTAGGCTAGATAGGCCTTTTCTTAACTTTCTGAACTCCACATGTTCTCTTTTTACTAATACCTGGTATGCTTTAATAAATGCTTAATGCTCAAAGACTGGTGCTAAAGCTTCTAATTTAAAGTGACCACACATTTCGATTTTAAACGTCACCCTGAGAAAAATGAGGCCCAGATAATTTTTTTAATGTCCTGAACAAGGTCATGGGCTAATAGAGTTAGAGAGGGGAAAAACCTCTGATATTATCAGGTCTAGCCACCTCATTTTACAGATGGGGAAACTGAGAGATTAATGATTTGAGCAAGATCACACAGGTGTTAGCATCAGAGGTGGGATTTGAACTCAGGCCCTCCAACAGCAGAGCCAGTGCTCTTTCCATTGCGTTAGGGAATGTGGTAGTGAGGGTTCACACCTCAGAAATAGCTCAGTTTGCTTATCTACGGAATGAGTGGGTTGGATTCTACTAGATGACACGGGTGGTAAATCACAAAGAAAGCACCCTCCAGATCTAGAGCTCATCCCATGCCACCATGCTTCCTTCTCTCAAAAAGCTGGGTGAGCAGGCACCTCTGTTAAGGGGGAGTTAATGTGGGGGAAGAGGGCTGCTAGGCGGTACAGTGGATAGAGAACTGGGGCTGGAGTCAGGAAGACCTGACTTCAAATCTGGCCTAAGTCACTTCCTCCTGTTTGCCTCTTTTCCCTCATCTGTAAAATGAACTGGAGAAGAAAATAACAAACCACTTTGGCATCTTTGCCAATAAAAGCCTAAATGGACTCACGAATCTGGGGGGAGAACTCAATTTGCACACAACATCTGGCAGAATGAAATGAGCTCCTTTTTGGTGTTTTATGAGTGTCCCTGGCTCTTTGAAAGGACAACATTCTCTCTAAGTATTCTGAAAGCTCCACTAGCCCAGCTGCTTACCATCCTGGTCCAGGAAACCGAAACACTGGGAGGCCGACTGCAGACTGCAGAAATCCAGCCACCAAGTAACCGTCAACCCAGCCTGCCTTGGAGGTCTGTGTCCATTGCTTCTCGTGCTGACCCCAACTTTTAAGCCTTAGCTTATTATTCTCACCATGTGTTTCTTTCCTTTTGTACATGTTGTTCTTCCTTTAGTGCTGAATGCCAAAAGAGCTACTCCCCTGTACTTTGAAGTCATACTGGTTAAAGGGACCAGGGCTTTGACTTTCCCCAGTAGCTGATCCTGAGGATCTCAAACCATCCTCCTGGCCCCTTATCCTTTTTCCCCCCTAAGTAATATGGGGAGTCTAGACTTGTGATTTCAATGGCTCCAAACTCATAGTATGGAAACTCCCTCCAGGGAAGTGCATTGGCAACTCCTCTTTAACTTAATCTCTAGGAATGTCCTGGGGCACTGAAAGGTTGGGTTATCCAAGCAGTGGGTGTCAGATTTCAGAGTTTTTCCTAGCTCCAAGGCTAGCTGTCTTCATCTATTATACCATACTGCCACTTCATTTTTACAGATGAAGGAACTGAGGCTGAAGGAGAATAAGTGTCTTGCCCATGGTCAGGTCTGGGCTTGACAATTGATTAAAATCATTGTTGCTCGTTCTTCATGCCAATCAATTACCCTCAACCTGGTTTAGCCTATCTGCTTTGTTCAGCAGGTTTTCCTGGGATGAAGCCACTGTGCATGGTACAGCTTGTCCGAGACACTGGTGAGAATTGAGCGCCAGGTAGACACCAAAGGTAGATGAGCAGCCCTGGAAATGGTTCGGCAAGCCCTCCCATCTAAGGTGCTAGTCTTCCTTAAACACCCCATAAATACAATAGAAATCTAGATTTTGCCTCTTCTCCTCCTATATCCGCCTCTTTTAGCCACAGCCCCTGGACTCATCTGATTCCTCCTCTTTCCCCTAGCATCAAGTACTCCGGAAGCAATTTCCAGGTAACCTGTCTAGGAGTCCAGAGGTCCGGGTCTCTTGCTCTGTCTGCCACAGGGCCTTGTGTCCCTAAGTCATTGCTGTGCTTCCACCATATCCTTGATTCAGATGTAATTGATGTTTCTTGGCCCATCACCAGAATTGCTCATTTTGGCCCTGTCACCAACAGTCTTTCCCTAAGACCCAGACACCTCTCTCAATTAATGAACGAACTCTACCTGATCAGAGTTCACCCAAAAAGATGGTGGACTCCCCTCCTTTGAGGTCTTTAGGTAGAAATTGGATAACTACTGGTTGGGAGTAGTCTATAGGGGGTTCTTGTGGGTTCGGCCAGCTGTTGCCTAAAGTCCTTTCCAAATCCAAGAATCTATGATTCTGTGATTAGACATTCTTTTCTTTGAACTGACACATTCCTTTTCAAAAACTCAGAATCTCTTCCCTCTCCAACCCCAAGGGAGGAACAGTAATCAGCCAAACACATTGGAGCATAGATTGATGGGATCAGATCCCTTCCCTTGGAAGACTAGGTTGAGCTGGTGACCAAATATGGAGATGCCCCTAGGCTACATGACCTTGGGGCCGCAATCACAATCATCTCTGACCCCTGGAGTCCCTGGTTGATCCTGTGGACTACATAATAAAATATTCTGATATCTACTTTAGAAGTTTTCGAGGGGCCCAAGTAACAAGGGGTCCTGGAGGGCAAACATCTGGTTATCCACCATGTTTGGAACAGTGGTCTTGAGTGGTGGGGTGTGGTGGGAGGTCCTGGGGAAACCAAGCCAATGCAGAAAGCATTTGGGGTGAGAAGGTGGGACCAGACATGCAGCTTCAAACTTTTTTTGACATTTATATAGCACTTACTCTGTGCCAGGAGCTGCGCCAACTACTTTACAAATATTATCTCATTTGATCCTTACAATAACCTGGGAGGTAGGTGCTGTTACTATCTCCATTTTACAGATGAGAAAACAGAGGCAAATGAGGTTAAGTGACTTGCCCGGGGCCACACAGCTAGTAAATAAATGTCTGAGGCTGTATTTAAACTCAGATCATCCTGACTCCAAGCCAGTGCTCTATCCACTGTACCACCTAGATCTTCAGTAAATACTTGTTGAATGAATGAATCAGCATGTGGGCCCCTCACCTTTTAGCACCAAAGACTAATGCATAAGTGCCTGGATGGGGTTTCTTGGAACTCTGAGCTAGAAGGTATTTCAGAGATCAGCTGGTGGCTAGCTCCTCATCCAACCCCCTCTTTTAATTTGTTCAATTTTTCTTTTCTGCACTTAAGGAATTTGCGCTTTAGTTGTCTTGCTGTTTGTTCATTTTCTTCTGCCATTTTTTGGTCACTTGAATATTTTTGAATTTCAAATCTGTTCATCTCTTCGCAGCTTCTTCTTCTGTAGAGATTCTTCGTTATGAATGATTTCCCATATCTGATCTGTATTCTAAATTCCGCCTTGGATTCTATTCTGAATCGTGAAAGTCGAACTTTCCATCATTGTTCATTCATCATTTCTTCTCCTATGAATTTGATCTCTTTTTTTCAAATCATTCTGTATTTGTTCTTCCATGATTTCTGGGGAGTCAGTAGAATTCTGTCTTCCATCAGGTACCTTTGGAATAGTTTCTTTCATACGATATTACTTGTGAAGTATCATTTGGTTTTACCTTTATTCTTCCTTTTTATTTTTAATATCCTTTCAAGAAGTTTATCTGTGGTAATGGGTTTTTATTAAAACAGATTGTCAGAATTTCCACCTTTTATCCATGTATTCCCTGTTACTTTCTGACCCCTCTCCCTTTACTGGTCCTCAGGTTCCCCAAGATCAGGCTACAAAAGGCATCTATTTCCTCTTTTGGTGGATCTGGGAGCCATAAACCTGGGTCTCTGCCTTGAATAATCTCTGGGGAGACAAGGCTGAACCAATCCAGTTCTCTAATATCTTTCAGGTCCATGCACTGACATTTTCTTTTCTTTCTTTTTTTAATTCATTTTGAGCTTAAATATAAAAAAAATTAAAGAAAGAGAACATTTCCATGTACACAGCACACAAAAAAGAGGATTCAATATATAGCCATGAATTTCTGTTTCATACTATCCACTTTTTAAAAAACTATATAGTAAATACTACTCGTTTTCAAAACTGCTCTGCTTTTCTGTGTTTCCTTTAAAGTTTTCTTTTGTTCTCTGCTAGGAACTTTTTTTTTTCTCTCTCCTTCCCCAACCTACCCTAGAGAAGGCTACAATCAAACACACACACACACATACATATACATATATATACATATAAGACCTTATTATACATACTTCAATTTATTGGTCCTATTTGGTAATGTAGGTAGATAGCATCTTTCTTCATACATTGTTTTTTAAATTGGCTTGAGAATTTGTAATATCAAAGATGAATTAGTCATTCAAAGTAGTTCTTAGGACAAAGTTTCTGCTACTATGTACAATATTCACTTGGTACTGCTCATTTCACTTTTCATTATTTCATGGAAATCTTTCCATGTTTTTCTAAGCTCAACCCAAACCCCTCTTTTTAGAGGTGAAGACATTGAGACTCAGAGAAGGTAACTCAGCAAGTAAATAGCAGAAGAGAGATTCCAGTGCACATCTGCCCAGGCTTTCTCTTCTTCCTAGGAGAGGCAGGGATGTCTAGGAGGGAAGGGAAATATCTGAAGCCTTCTGTAAACACTTGTGTATCAGGAAATACTGATGCAGAGTGTGCTGGTCACCCAGATATAGCTTGCTGCCAGTCTGAGGCAATCATCAGCTGTTCCAAAATGTGGTAGACAGTGGGGGGAGGGGAGGAGAAGGAAGGCTGTCCAGAGTAACAGGGCCCTGGAAGGTGAAACAGGGCAAGCAGGAGCAGGGCTAAACTAGATACTGAAAGGACACTCTTTGGGGAGGGGGGCAAGGCAATGAGGGTTAAGTGACTTGCCCAGGGTCACACAGCTAGTAAGTGTCAAGTGTCTGAGGCCATATTTGAACTCAGGTCCTCCTGACTCCAGGGCCGGTGCTTTATTATTCACTGTGCCACCTAGCTGCCCCCAAAAGGACATTCTTCAATGATTTAGTCAGAGTCAGGCTGCTAGCAAGTGTCTGAGGCAGGATTCAGACTCATCTTCTTGACTCTAGCACCTAGGCCAACCTGCTACAGAATTACAAGGCAGTTAGAGAGGAGAAAGAATACGAATAACAGGGGGTGGGAGAGGGAAGAGAACCAGGGAGGACCCAAGGGAGGAAGTGGCACTTGAACTGGGCCTTGAAGGAAAAGAAAAGTTTGAACTAATGGGAACTTACCATTTCAGACATTAATTGCCTTCATCCATGAGAGGAACACATACAAGAGCAGGCACTGAACTCTCACAGAAGGGGGGGACATGTATGAAGTCCAGGTTCTGCACTGACTTGGGAAAGGCCAAGAGAACGGCTATTCACAAGAGCTGAGGTTGGCTTCTTTTGGCTCCATTTCCCCACAATATTGTATAGATGGCTGGAAGTTTTCATCCCACCCATCTCATTCTACACCTGGTTTCTATTTCCCCTCCAATATGCCTGATGCTATGGACATCTCAATCCCATTAATCTAATTAAGCCTGACTCAGTTTCCTCCAATATGTTTGGTGGCATGGATGTATATCTGATCCACCTATTTTAAGCCTGGCATACTGCATGGGCTGTATATATTGCTCAAGTGTGGGAATGTTCATCTCCCATCATTTCTCTGTTCTTTTATGGTAACCCCCATAATTATCTTAGATGTCATGATAAATACAATGTTGGATTTGGCCTTGACATCTGCTACCAATTATATTAGATTCTGTAATTTCTCATAATGGCATGAGCATAATTAGGCAGATGATACAAAAAGTGATTAAACAAAGATAAAAATTATTTTCTAAATTAATATCACAAGTGTCTTCTCAATTTATTCCCCACAGGGGGGAATGTAGTAATATTAAGTTTTAGAGAATGTTTCAATTTTTGTTTTTATTATATATTTCATGTGTAACAACTGGACAATAATTGTAAAATCTCTAAAAGATTCTGAATTTCCTTGGACATGTTTTTGAGAACTCTCATTGTTTGATTTGATTATTGACAAAGCTATTTTAAAGTTGTGTTAAGCTCAATTTTGTAGGAAACTTTTCCTGGCTGATTACCAGCATCTACACATTTGAAACACCTGAAAGGACTTCCATTCCACTACTATACCCAGAGGACATCCCAAGAATCATCTGAGAAAAGACTTCCAAAGATTTATTTTTTACTGTTTCATCAAGGAAACACCCCCATGTTTCTTGAGGAAACAAAGAGAAGGATGTGATAAAATAATGACACTTAACAGATACTCAAAGGGTCACCTGGAGATTAATCTAAACTGATTGAATTAAGTGAGAGTGATGGACTGATGATTAAACTACTTCAAGTTAACTAGATTGTAAGTACACCTGGATAGCCCTTAAGAAGGTATTGTTCTCAGAAGCTAAGGACTTTGAACTCAACTAGAGACCACCTTCAAGACCAGTAAATCAATGGATTTGGATGACACTAACCAATCAGCTTGAAGCAGTGTATAAGGACCACCTCTGCTCCAGACCTATAAAAAGCTTCCACACTCAGTTTGAGGGAGTTCATGGTTGAAGCAGGCTCGTGACAGAGGACTTGAGGACGAACCTGACCAGGCTGGAACTCTAGACTAGATAGGCTTTTTCTTAACTTTCTGAACTCCACGTGAATACCTGGTATGCTTTAATAAATGCTTAATGCCCAAGGACTGGTGCTAAAGCTTCTAATTTAAAGTGACCACACATTTAGATTTTAAATATCACAAAGCCCAATGCTAAGCAAAGGAGTTTGCATTTTGACTTGAAGGTAATAGGGAGCGATTGTAGAGCTTTGAGAAAAGGAGTGACATAATCAGCTTCATGCATCAGGAAAATTATTTTGTATGAAGAATGGTTCCAGTAAGAAAGAGACTGCCTACAAAGAGACCAGTATGGAGGCTATCACAGTAACCTAAGTGAAGTGACATATTCATCAATGTGTCAAGGAGCTGTGGTTTCTTTGGGTTGGAACTCCCTTCACCTACACAGATCTCAAGTCTTTTATGATTTATTATCTTAGGAAGTTTCCAGAGGCTTAGTAAGTAACTGCCCTATTAAATCATATATACATATATTTCAGATGCTGCTTATAAAAACAAATCAGACATAACAGAAGTTACAAACATATTTCAAGTCCTTTTTTGTTCATCTAATTGTTTGGTCTATTGTGATTGTTAAGTTGACAAATAAAAAAAGACAAATTTTTAAATGAACAAGTTATAAGGAAAAAGTTACTGCCTTCTCCTTTCAGATAACTTTCCATCTCCTCTATACAGTTTCTAACACACTGATCCATTTTTAGAATGGAAGCCTGTTGAAGGCAGGACCTCTTTTTGCTTTCCTGTCCCCAACACTTGGCACAATGCCTGGTACATAGTGAGCACTTAATAAATGCTTTGTAGATTTGCTAGCAAAAGCCAGAATGATTCTAGTGCTATGGGAGAGGGAAGTGCAGAAGGGAGGACCCCCGTAAAAACAGTTATAGACATAACCTAGGCAGGACCTAGCAAGTGAGTGAAGGAAAAGTCTGAAAGAGGAAGAGCTTAAGGGAGCTGATGTTTCAAGCCTGGATGAGTGGGAGAATGGAGAAAGAAAGAAGGGAAGGGAACAGGTCCTGGAGGGGAGATGATAAACTCAGTCCTGTTTCTGCGGGAATAGTAATAATAACAATGGCTCACATTTATACTTTATCTAAGTTATGAAAAGCCATTACTTATAGTTCACTGACTTTTACTTTATTCTTATACTTTACTCATGAGCTTCACAACAACCCTGAGAGTTGTGATGTTTTTAGATCCATTTTACAGATGAGGAAATTCAGGCTCAGATGGATTTGTCCATGGTAATACAGGCTAGATTTGAACCCAAGTTTTCCCCTTTTTTCTGGATTACTAAACTGGAAGGTATGAGGAATGTAATAGATAAAGTTTTTCTAGATTATAGCAAAGCCTTTGTATAATTATCTCATGTTTTTCATTTAGATGAGATGGAGAGAATGTATACTTAACTTTTTACTGTTTAACATTCTTATAAAAAAAAAACATTCTTATAAATTATTTATTTGGGTTAAAGCATAGATCACCTATGCCAAATTAACCTACAAGACAAAGCTAGGAGGGAAAGCTAATATTCTGAATGATGTCAGAATACTTTTGGATTCTCAGAGGCGAGAACATGGGACTGAATCAAATACCATGGAATTTAACAGGGATAAATGTAAAGTCTTCCAGTTGGGTCCAAAAAATCAACTTTGCCAGAATAGATGAATAGAGAAGGGATGATTAGACAAGGAAAGGCAAAAAAATGTTCTCAGAGTCCTTTTTTTAAAAAAAGAAAGTAGGGATTTTAGTGGACTGCAAACTCAAAAAGGTTATAAAACTGTACATACCCTTTGACCCAGCAATACCACTACTAGGTTTATATCCCAAAGGGATCATAAAAAAGGGGAAAGGACCCACATGTACAAAAATATTTATAGCTGCTATTTTTGTGGAGGTAAATATTTAGAAATTGAGGGGATGCCCATCAATTGGGGAATGGCTGAACAAGTTATGCTATAGGGATGTAATGGAATACTATTGTGTTGTAAGAAATGATGAGCAGGCAGATTTCAGAAAAACCTGTAAAGACTTATATCATCTGATGCTGAGTGAAATGAGCAGAACCTAGAGAACATTGTACACAGTAACAGCAACATTGTGTGATGATCAACTGTGATAGACTTGGTTCTTCTCTGCAATATAAATGATCCAAGACAATTCCAAAAGACTCATGATGGCAAATGCTCTTCACATCCAGAAAAAATAAATATGGAGTCTGAATGCAGATTGAAGCATACTAGTTTCACTTTTGTTGTTGTTGTTTCTTCTTTCTTGTAGTGTTTTGTTTTTGTTCTGATCCTTCTTTCACAACGTGACTAATGTGGAAATATGTCTAACATGATTGCAGTGTATAACCTATATCAGATTGTTTGCTGGCTTTTGGAGGGGGAGGGAAGGGAGAGTGGTAGAAAATTTTGGAACTCAAAAATATAGCTTTACATGCTATTGGAAATTTTTTAAAATAAAATTTAAAAATAAACATGAATATTGAAAACTATGTTTAATTGGGGAATGGCTAAACAAGCTGTGGTACATGATGATGATGAATATTATTGTGCTATTAAAAAATGACAAGCAGGATGATTTTAGAAAGGCCTGGAAAAGACTTGTATGAACTGATATATAGTGAAGTGAGCAGAACCAGGAGAATGTTGTGCAATTGACAACAATATTATTTGATGAAGAATCGTAAGTGACTTAACTATTCTCAGCATTGTGATCCAAGTTAATCCCAAAGAACTGATGATGAAACATACTATCCACCACAAAAGAAAGAACTAATATTGATTGGACACAGACTGAAGCATGCTATTTTTCACTTTCTTTCATTTTTTCCTTTTATTCAAGTGTTCTTATACAAAATGATTAATATGGTAATGTTTTACATAATTGCACATGTATAACCCACATCTGATTGCTTATTGCCTCAGGGAGGGGGAGGGGGAAGGGGAAGGAGGGAAGAAGTGATAAAATTTGGAATTCAAAACTATAAATAAAAATGTTTATTATTAAAAAAGAAAATAAAATTTTAAAAAGAATGAAATTAAAGAAGAAAACTATCTTTACATGTAACTGGAAAAATAAAATACTATTAAAATAATAGCTAAAAAAAGAATAGCTTCCAGGTATGAGGAGGTGATACTACCTCTGCACTCTACACTGATCAGATCTCATCTGTAGTACTGTGTTCAGATCTGGGCATCACAGTTTAGGGAAAACACTGGTAAACTGGAGAAGGGCAAGCAGAATAGTGAAAGGCCTCATTTCCATGTTATTAGATGAAGGAACCTAGAGAAGAGAAGAGCGACAGGTGGCACAATAGCTATGTTCAAGTATTTGAAGTAGGGGCAGCTAGGTGGCACAGTGGATAGAGCACCAGCTCTGGATTCAGGAGGACCTGAGTTCAAATCCAGCCTCAAACACTTAACACTTACTAGCTGTGTGTGACCGTGGGCAAGTCACTTAACCCCAATTGCCTCACAAAAACAAAACAAACAAGAAAAAAAACCCAAGTATTTGAAGTTCAAATTTGGGGGTGTGGAAAATGTAGTAGATTTTTTTTCCATTTGCCCCAGAAGGAAGAGCCAGGAAGAATGAGTAGAAGTTACAAAGAGGAAGATTTAGGCTTGATGTGAAGAAAAATTATCTAATGATTATACTATCTAAATGTGGGGTGGGTAGCCAAAGTGAGGCAGCTAGGTGGCACAGTAGATAGAGCATTGGACTTGGAGTTGGAATCCCACTTTAGATACATTAGCTGTGTGACCTTGGATAAATAACTTCTTTCTGCCTCAGTTTCCCTATCTACAAAATAAGAGGAGCTACCTCCCATGGTTGTTGCAAAAACCAAATGAGATATTGTCTTTATAAATGAGATATTAAATCTTTATGTCGATCTTACATCATTCACTGCTCTTAGGTCTGCCCTCTGGGGAATGATGAAATCCTATAGGCAGGGTAGGAAATGATCTGAACAAATGAGATTTTCGGGGGGTTATTTCATCTTGAAGAAAGATGAGTTTCTGGAGGTTATAAAGTCCAGAAAAGTTGCTAGAGGGGAAATGATAAGGTGAATTCCCTGAGATCTCTCCTTAAATGGTGGTGAATCAGGGAGGAGGTCTCCAGTGACCACCCTTCATCTTCTCCAATCAGAAGGAGGGAGGGGCTCTTGAAAAGGGTATATAGTGGGGGCAGCTAGGTGGCACAGTGGATAAAGCACTGGTCCTGGATTCAGGAGGACCTGAGTTCAAATCCAGACTCAGACACTTGACACTTACTAGCTGTGTGACCCTGGGCAAGTCACTTAACCCTCATTAGCCCACCAAAAAAAAAAATACACCAAAAGGCTATATAGTGCTGAGAAGATCCACAGTATACAGAAGCCAACACGCTACATGGTGTTTGTTAAAGCCAAAGATAGTTCCAAAGGGAAAGACTCACTATTGGACAAAAACTGCAGAGAAAACTGGAAAGCAGTCTGGTAGAAATTAGATTTAGATTAACATCTCACACCATACACAAGATAAATTCCAAGTGGGCATATGATCTAGATATAAATGGACATATCAGAAATAAATTAGAGGAGTGAGGAAAGAAATAATCTTTCAGATCTATGGGTAAGGCAGTTCATGATTAAACAAGTGATCAAGAGAATCACACAATTTTCATTACATAAAATTATGGCTTTCAACCTCATCATTCAAAGGAAACTGCTCTCTCCAAAGTGATCAGTGATCTTTTGACTGCCAAATCAAGTGCCTCTTTTTCAGTTTTCATCCTTCTTGATCTCTTGGCAGTTTTTGACATTGTCCATCACACTCTTCTCCTTCATAGCCTCTTCTCTCTAGTCTCCTTGACACTATTCTGTCTTGGTCCTCTACCTACCTGTCTGAATGCTCCTTGTTCTCCTTTGCTGGATCTTCATCTAGATCACATCTGCTAAAGGTGAGTGTCCCTCAGGGCTCTATCTTGGGCCTTTTCTTCTCCCTCTATAATCTTTCACTGGATGATTTCATCAGTTCCCATGGTTTCAATGATCATCTCTATACTGATGATTCTCAGATCTATTTAGCCAACCCTTAGTTCTCTTCTTACATCTAGTCTCACATCTCCAACTGCCTATTAGACATCTAATATTGGATGTCCCATAGATATTTTGAATATCCAATAAAAATCCTCATTTTTTTTTCACTAAACCCTCCACATGTCTAAACTTTTCCATGACCATCATCCTCCCTGTTACTCAAGCTTCAGTGTCATCTTTGACTCCCCATTCTCTCACCAGTATGCTCATAGACAATGTGTTGCCTAGGCTTTTACCCTCCTAACATCTCTTGCATACATCTCCTTCTCTCTTCTGACACTGCCACTACTGCAGTGCAGGCCATTATCACCTTGCAACTGGTCTATCGAAACAGCCTATTGGTTGAACTTTCTGTTGCAGGCTTTTCCCCACTCCAGTCCAGTCTACACTTAGATGTTAAAGCTGACTATGCCACATTCTCTTATTTATAAACTCTAGTAGTTCCATATCACCCCCAGGACCAAATATGAAATCCTCTGTTTAGCATTAAAAGCCTTTCACAGGCTGCCCCTCTCCTATCTTTTCAGTCTTCTTACAGCTTACTCCACCCTCCCCCAGCCCATGTACTCTGTGATCCAATGATATTGGCCTCCTTACTTGTCCTCAAACATGTCACTTTATCTCTTGACTTCAGGAATTTTTAGTGGTTCTTCCCCATGCCTGGAATACTCTTCCTCCTCCCTCCCTCCCTTTAGTTCCCCCCATGGCTTTTTTCAAATCTTAGCTAAACCCAGTTTTATCACTAACGTTCAAAGATATAGATAAAAGAGGAAAAAGATCCATGTACAAATATATCTACAACAGCTCTTTTGTAAGGGAGCTCCCCTTATTGGGAGATGGCTAGACAAACTGTGGTAGATGAAAGGAATGGAATATTAACAGGCCATAAGAAATGATGAAATGGACAGTTTGGGTGAAAACTTTTCTGAACTGACACAGGGTAAAGTAAGCAGAACCAGGAGAACATTTCATACAATGATAATGACATTACAGAGAAAAAGAATTGTGAAAGTCATTAGAACTCTGACCAATACAATGATTAAATCATGATGAAACATAGCATTCCGGTCCTGACAGAAAGAGGGGTAATGAACTTAAAAAGCAGAAACAGATAGGTGCTTGCAGGACTATATTTTGCTAGAGTATGTAGCTTTGTATTGAGGGACTTCTTTTTTCTTTTTAACAACAAATTTGCTCATAATAGGGAGAGGCAGTGGGAAGGAAATTAACTCAAAAGATGTATTACTGGTAAAATAAAAGGAATTATTAAAAATTAAAATAGAAAAAATTATCTTGAGAGGGTTGGAGCCCAAATCTCTCCTTCCCTCAGCTTAGGAGAATTCCATGTGCACAGCTTAACTCAGGGAGATAGAGTGAAGGTCACATCTGATAATGTTTTAAAAGTGCTGATAAAGGTAAAGTGGTCTGGGTATCTGAAATGATTCCTAAGAGGCACCTGGAGCAAATAGAAACATCCCTGGAGTTGGAATCCAAAGACCTGGACTCCAGACATAGCTAGATGTATACCTAAGTGTAGATTTTACCTTGGGCAAATCAGAAAGAATGCTGGCTTTGGAATCACAGAGTCTGAGTTCAAATCTCAACTTTGCCACTTACTACTCTGTGAACTTCAACCAATTACTTAATCTCTCTGAGTCTGGGTTTCCCCATCTGAAGAATGGGAGGTGTTAGGCTAAGTGACTTCCAAGGGGGACTACTCCCCAGCTCTGAATCCATGATCCTGTGACCCTATAACTTTCTTGATCCAATCTGTAACATGCCTCTATGGGGCCCTTGTGAAAGTCAGATGGATGTAAAAACTCCTTATAACCCATAACACACTATACATCTATAAATTGTTTTTAATATTTATTTTCTTACTCTTTAGCTATTCCATAAAAGCAGCTAGACTCCAACCTCAGATGCTGTTAGAAAAGGGTCTATTCTCCAACTCAAAGGAGTCCAACTCAAATTTCATCATGAGCCAAGTACCTTTTAAAGAAAACACTGGTGGGCAGCACTATTATTATTTCAGAAAACACAAGTCATTTCAGTTGAAGCTATTTTTAATGAAATGGTGCCATATTTTTTGAAAGCACTGCAGCCCAAAGATTCAGCTTGTAAAATAATTTCCTATCATCGATCCTTCAGACTGTGGCTTTACAACAACTACCAACCACGCCATGTTGTGGTTTCTGCATTGTAGCAATTTATGCTTTCTGTGTCTTCTGGAGACTAGACTCTGGGCCGTCTGAGGGTAGGAATGATGTCTTGTTCACAGTTTGCACATTTCCCAGTGCCTAGTCCAGGGCTAGCTATACAGTAGGGCCTTCATAAGTGTGTGAATAACAAGTGAATGAATGAATAAATGAATGAGTGATTTAAGCAGTGTTGCCCAAATGCTTCCTATGATTACACAGCTAACCTGCTATATTCTACTAGCCCCAAAGGCAATCTATAGTATAAACTAAAATGTTTATACATGAATCTAGAATTTATTTTTTAATTTTGTATATTTTCTTTTTTATTGAGAACTTAACAGTAATCAGGGAAAACAAACATTGCAATCATACTAAGAACAAAACCAAGGTTGTATAGAATACTGTGAACAACTATTTTTGAGAGTATGTTTTTAAGAGACTGTATTACATTTAATAAGCTACTAACAAAATTGTGCCTTTCTGGATGGATTTTCTTCTATGTGTTTTTAAGTTTTGTTGATGTTCTTTTGTCTGTCTCTGCCTGTCTGTCTGTGTGTCTCTACTACCCACTTATTTGGACTTTTAATTTAAAAAGGCATATTTTCTCCTTGAAATGTAATGTCATTTATTCTTTTTTTTTTTGGAATGTCATTTATTCTTGCAAGAAAATATAACAGATGTGCTAAGAAGTTGGTAAAGGGTCAGGTGGGGGCAGAGAGGGCAGTGGGGCAGTGTTTTCTCATAGACAGCATTTGCAGCTCCCCAGAGAGAAGTCCGGAGGAGTCTCTTAGGTGCCAGGATAATGTGAGCAATATTGACCAACAAAGAGCAAAATAGGCTTCCCTAAGGAAGGAGGCACTGCTTTAGTCAGCCAGGATAAGGGAAGATCATTATTAGGTTTAAAAGGAGATTAAGAAAAAGAAATTTGTTCCCTGGGTTGCTCTTGGAACCTGGAGCAAGAAACGACATGTTTGACTCCACACTGGATTGCTGTAGCTTGGGTAAGGGCAAACTTGCCTGCCTACCCCAAGGGCGTCCAGCCCCAGCCAAACCTAATGGTTGTGCTTGGGTTCTTTCCTAGTCTGATGGCTGGGAACCACGATATGAATTTAGTTACATATGGCTCATACTCAGTCATCACTGGGACCCAGCCCAATTATAATAAGCCATTCACCAAGCAGGCAATATGGAGCATGGGCATTTGAGAGCAGGGGAGTGACTAACACGGAGTCAGAGCGCCCAAGTCCAAATCCTGGTTTTGCCACTTGTTACTTGTTTGACCTTGGACAAGTAACAACCCCTTTACCTCTCAGTTTTCACATCTGTAAAATGGGAGGGGCTGTCCCTTCCAGCTTTAGAACTATTATCTTATGATCCTTTTTTTATCTTTAAATCTATGGTACTGTGACAACTCTCTGGGGCCCTGGATCTCAACTGAATTGCTTAGCACTATATTCTCTTAGTACATGCTCTGTCTTGGTATGCTCCCAAGTTACCATGGTGACTCAGAAAACATCGAGGTTTTACGACTGCTGCCTGGCACACAAATATCCAGAGGGAATTGTATGTTTTTGCTGCTTTTCAGGGTATATGTCACAGAATCACAGAATTTCCGAGAGGGAAGGAGATTCAGAGGCTCTTCAGCAAAGACTCCGCACTGGAATGTCCCCAACAGGTAGCCAGTCAACATTTGCTTGATGGCATCCAGTGATGGTATTGACAGCTTTGTTCTTCCCATTTCATTACATGGATAGCTCCAATTCTTTAAAGGTTTTCTTGATATCAAGATGGTCTTCTTCTGTGCAACCTGTGTCTGTTGTTCCTGCGTCTGTCCTAAGGGGACAAACAGAACACATCTAATCTCTCCTCCACGGGATAGTCTTTCAAATACTTGAAGAAAGAAAGCTTTCCCGCCCAATCCCCTCTCCCCACCTCAGTTATCTCTTCTCCAGGCTAAACCTTCCCTCAAATGCCATAGACTCACGATCTTCCACAAACCCGGTTGCCCTTTGCAAAAACTGCCATTCTCAACAGATCACACCATCCTCCAGACATGGAGCAGAGCACGGGACCTGAGATTTCGCTCAGGAGAACTCCAGTGTCCGGTGCTATGGATCACCCGGGGCTGTAGACAAGCCACTTAATAAACAACATGCAAACAACTTCTGGTATTTTCATTTGGTGTATTAATTTGGCACTTCTGTGGAGCCAAGTGGGCACCTCTCTCCATGAATGCAGACTGAATGGGTCCTGGGCCCGTGTGTGGCACAGTGGACAATGTGCAAAACTTAGAGTCAGAGACACTCCATGCCCAGAGGCTTAAGGGCAGTGTGAACCTGAGAGTTATGTAACCTCTGTCTCACTTTCCTCATCTGTAAAATGGGTCTAAGAGCAGCACTTTACACTCATTGGGAGGATCAAATAAGTTATAATGCTTCAAAATTTGAACAGTTCTTGCTATATTTACAGAGAATTTAGCAAACCATAAAGCATTAAATGGAAGCATATTTTATTTATCACTAATTTCTCATTTTACATCATTCTTATTCACATACTCAAATAATCCACTGGATCTTATCGATGCGGACCCTCCCACCAACAGCAGCAAATCATGCGCTATCCATCCTTGCCCCTCCTGGGTGACCCTAATCCGTGCATTCCCCTAAGAATGCCATAGTAGATCCATCCCACATCCTAGAAAGGGCTTCCTTTCCTTATCCTAACATCGGGAGTTTACAGATGTATACTGCTGACCAGCCATCAATTATCCATTGCTCACACGACTTTTCACACTTTCACTTTGCCTCTGATTTTTTGGACTTCATTGGCCATGCCATCAACAAGCCTCTTCCTCCTCACCCTCCACTTTTCAGTTACCTTTTATATATTGTCCTTCCCCATTAGAATGTAAGCTCCCTGAGGGGAGGCATTGTCTTTCTTTCTCCTTATATTTGTGCTCCTAATACTTAGTGCAGTACTTGGGACACACTTAATAAATGATACTGACTTATTGACTAGTTTCTGTTTCATAATTCCTAGTAATGTGCTGTTGTCTGGTCACACCCCTTATGTACCCCTTCAGATGGTCCTTACTGCAATTCCTTGTAAACTATTCCCTGGTGCAACCAAACAACCACACCAGAAGAATATTGGTGCTAAAGTGGATGGACCTTTCTCCAGAGAGAAGTTTGGGTCACCAAAAACCTTGTGCCATTTTCCAAAGGCATTCCACCCACTACCATCCTCCTATTCAATTTTAGAGCCAGATCACTATTTGCAGTGTTTGTCTAAAATCTATCTATCTATCTATTATAGGTGAGCTCTATAGATTATCCTTCTAATTGCATATCATAATCTATGAAGCAGACATCTTCCATCCACTTGGCTTTTCCTGTATGCATGGTTGTACCAAACTCTTTAGTGTTGTTATGGTTCTTCTTTAGGAAGCTCTCTTTTTTTTTTCCTGGGGATCAAAGCAATCAGTACAATTTCATCTACAACCAAGAACTGCTGGGGGACCTCTCCATCTCTAGAGAATGCCTCCTTAATTTGAACTCTGTAGTTTATCCTTGTCCATGTCTTTCTGTAAATCCATCTCAGAGGAGTGACCCAATGTTCAGGGGGTCTTCCTCTGGATTTTTTAATATTTAATAGTATTCATATTAGTTAATGACTTCTTTGGGGCTCCCAAAGATTTGCAATTCCCTCCACAGAAAAGCTGTCCAAGGATACAGATCTCAACTTTTTCATGATGAGTTGCTATAGCCAAAAAATCAAAATCGACAAAACAAACTAAAATGCCAATCCAGGGAAAAAGAACCTCCCTGAAATTTACCTTAGCTGGTTGTTGAATAACAAACCTATCGTCCATAACCACATCTATGCCTCAAGCCTTTTCAACTAGGTTGGACCTGTCAAAGCTTGCATGCCACTGGCATAGATTTCAAGAATGATGCAAATCTGACCATGTCACACACACCACACCCCTCCCTATGTACACACCTTACTCAAAAAATCGTGATCCTACTGGATCAAAAATAAAGTTCTTTTTTTAGGGAGGGGGAGGGGGAAGCATTTAAAGATCTTCACAACCTCAACCCTTGCTATCCTGCCAGTCTCCTCGTGCTGTATTGTCCTCCACTCAGGGTTTGAACCAGTCATATTGGTCTACTTGCTGATCCTCACACAATAGTCCTATCTCCCATCTCTGGACCTCTGTAGTAGCTGATTCCCATACTTGGAATGCTCCTCCATCTCATCTCTGCCTTTTGGAATCTCTGGATTCCTTCTAGGATCAAATGTCAAATTCTACAAGAGGCCTTTATCAGTGTCTCCTGATGCTAGTGCCTTCTCCTCTGAGGTTATCTTCCATGTGCTCTGCACATCCTTATTTATGGGTAAATTGTCTCCCTCATTAGAATATAAACTCCTTGAGGGCAAGTACAATGTATTTTTCTCTCTCTTTCTATATATCCTCAGTGCCTAACTCAGAACCTAGCACCTCAGTGCATAAGAAATGCTCACTGATTAATTAAGCATATGGAATACATTGTCTTAAGTAAACAATTACTATCTGCTTCATTTGGTATATTATCAACAATAGCAACATTAATGCCACTCAGACTTTATGAATCACATGCAGTTTTCAGCAATTATCATCTTCCCATTTATCTGAAATAGTATTGTGCTTGTCACAAGCAGGGGGAGCGGATCTCATTGTGTCTTGCAGAGCACAAAAAGGGCCACTGATCAAAGAGACACATGGGTCAGCTGTGTCTGAAGTAGGTCCATATTTTATAGGATATAGAACCAGAAGGGACATGAGATCAGGATGACCTGGATTCAAATTCTGTCTCAGACACATGCTAGTTATGTGACCCTGAGTAAATCCTTGAGACTTTATTTTTTCCATAAACAAATTTTTTTTCCCCAATTGCATGTAAAAACAATTTTTAACATCCATTTTTAAAACTTTGTGTTCCAAATTGAGACATTACACTTAAAGACCCTGGCAACTGTCTTAAGACTGTGGGTTACAAGGGTAGAGCCAAGATGGCGAAGTAAGAGCAGCTCTCACCCAAACCCCTCCGAATACCCTTAAATAATCCCATAAGACAAATCCTGGAGGAGCAGAACCCATAAAAGGAAAGGGTGAAAGAACTTTCAAGCCAAAGACAACTTAGAAGGTTGGCAGAAAAGTATTGTCAAACTGGGGTGAGGGTGGAGCATAGTCCATCACAGGTCACAACAGCACAGACCAGGCTCCAGCAAACCAGGGGCAGGCCCTGGGAGTCACTGAATCAGCAGCGGCAGTGGCTACTTCACAACTCCAAAACAAATATCATATCCAACAAAAATGAAGGGATGATATCTTTTTTAAAAAACCCTTAAAATAACCCCTTAATTTTACTTTTAGACATCACCCCTGTGCCCTCTGTCATTCTAACTGAGAAGAATGTACTGGGAGAAAGGGGAAGGGAGAGGTAGAATGGGGTACATTATCTGACATAAAAAAGCCCCAAGGAGATTTTATAAGGAGAGGAAGAGAGAGAGATGAGGGGGAATGAATGAACCTTACTCTCATCAGAACTGGCTCAAAGAGGGAATAACATATATACTCAATTGGGTATAGCAATCTATTTTACCCTATGGGAAAGTAGGAGGAAAAGGAAATAAGAGAAGGGGGAAGGTGATAGAAGAGAGGCCAGATTAGAGGAGGAAGTGGTAAGAAGCAAAACACTTTTTAGGAGGAACAGGGTCAAAGGAGAGAGAGAACAGAATAAACAGGAGAGGGGAATAGGATGGAGGAAAATATAGTTAGCAATACCAACCAAGAAAACTAATTTTGAAGCAACTTTCTCTAATAAAGGCCTCATTTGTCAAACATATAGAGAACTGAGTCAAATTTATAAAAATAAGAGCCATTCCTCAATTGATAAATGATCAAAAGATATGAAGTTTTCAGATGAAGTAATCAAAGCTATCTATAGCCATATGAAAAAATGTTCTAACTCACTATTGTTTGGAGAAATGAAAATTAAAATAATTCTGAGATACCACTTCACACCTATCAGATTGACTGAAAATGACAAATGTCAGAGGGGATGCAGGGAAAATGAGCCATTAATGCACAGTTGGTGGAGCTGTGAACTGATTCAACCATTCTGCAGAACAATTTGGAACTATGCCCAAAGGGCTAGAAAACCATGCATATCCTTTGATCTAGCAATACTTCTACTAGGTCTATATGCCAAAAGAGATAAAAAACAAAAAGGAAAAGGAACTAAATGTACAAAAAATATCTATGGCAGTTCATTTCTGGTGGCAAATAATTGGAAATTGAGTTGATGACCATCGATTGGGAAATAGCTGAACAAACTGTGTTATGTGATTATGATGGAATACTATTGTGCTTTAAGAAATGATGAGCAGAGGGGCAGCTAGGTGGTGCAGCGGATAGAGCACTGGCCCTGGAGTCAGGAGGACCTGAGTTCAAATCTGGTCTCAGACACTTGACACTTACTAGCTGTGTGACCCTGGGCAAGTCACTTAACCCCAACTGCCTCACTAAAAATTAAAAAAAAAAGAAGAAGAAGAATTCAAATCATTTAGGAGCAGCTAGGTGGCGCAGTGGATAGAGCACTGGCCCTGGAGTCAGGAGTACCTGAGTTCAAATCCGGCCTCAGACACTTAACAATTACTAGCTATGTGACCCTGGGCAAGTCACTTAACCCCCATTGCCTCACTAAAAAAAAAAAAAAAGAAAAGAAATGATGAGCAGGATGCTCTCAGAAAAACCTGAAAAGACTAACATGAGTAGATGCAAAGTGAAGTGCCCTGTGTACAAACTAACAGCAATATTCTAAGATGATCAGCAGTGAATGACTTAGCTATTCTCAGCAATACAATGAACCAAACCACTCTGAAGAATTTATGATGAAAAATGCTATCCATCCCCAGAGAAAGAACTGGTAGTATCTGAATACAGATTGAAACATACTTTTAAAAACTTTATTTTTCTTGAGGATTTTTTTTTGGTCTATGTTTTCTTTCACAACATGACTAATATGGAAATGTTTTGCATGACTAGACATGTATAACCTATATTGAATTGCTTGCTTTCTCAATGAGGGGGGCAGGGAGGGAGGAAGGGAGAGAATTTAGAATTCAAAATTTTTAAAACGAATATTAAAAATTGTTTTTTGCACGTAACTGGGGAAAAATAAAATACTAAATAAAAAGATTATGATTTTTAAAAAATACTATGGGTTACAAAGTAGGTGCTGATTTGTATTAGTAATGGGAGTTTTCTTCCCAGGAAGTCTCTATACCAATGAAATCATAGGTATGGACCCCCAAAAAGTACATTATATGGGGCAGCTAGGTGGCACAGTAGATAAGAGCACCAGCCCTGGAGTCAGGAGTACCTGAGTTCAAATCCGGTCTCAGACACTTAACACACTTACTAGCTGTGTGACCCTGGGCAAGTCACTTAACCCCAATTGCCAGAGAGAAAGAGAGGGGGGGGTAGAATGCTTATACAAAGCTTTCAGTCTACATGAGGGACAGAGTTAGTACAAGCTTTGGAGAGATGTATGGAGAGGACTTTGAAAGCAGCAGACATGTAGGGGAAGCACACTCCTAAATATGACCCTAATTTCCAACTTGCCTTCTCAGAGACTCTGAAGACTTTTCCCTTGGGGTAGATTGGGACCTCTCTCTTGGTTTGATCTAGAATCTTATCCCCTTCCCAGAAAAGAAAAAAAAAATACAATCTCTGTATTTTATAGTATGTTCTAACATGGGTTACGTCCTTGCTTTCATTTTGTTGTTTGCTCAGATAAATAAAGCTACTTGCTATTCACCTTTGGTGATTGCCTTTTGTGTAGCCAAAATTTGCTGAAAAGGAGTTCAATTTGTCAATATAAGCTAACGGTCAGTGACCAGAGAAACAATTTTTAAAATGTAAATAAAAATCATGTTTCTGGACCATCTATACTTTGGGGGCAGATAAATACAATACTAGTCCAGTGTCCTTCTCAGAGACTGGAGGAAAGAGAGCCCGACTTTGTGACCTTTCACTTGCTCCCTTCAAGATGAGGGTAACATTCTCCTTTGGACAAGAGTGGGCAAGATTCCAAAGAGATCTCTCAATGTTGCCTCTGAACCATGTTATCCAGCCTTTCAGGGACTGTGGACATGCCTAGCCTGACATCACACACCTTCTCCTCTGTCCTTCTATGATCTCCTCTCATAAATCCTGCGTAAGTTTTTTTGCTTTGTTTTGTTTTGTGGTTTTTTGCGGGGCAATGAGGGTTAAGTGACTTGCCCAGAGTCACACAGCTAGTAAGTGTCAAGTGTCTGAAACTGGCTTTGAGCTCAGGTCCTCCTGAATCCAGGGCCGGTGCTTTATCCACTGTGCCACCCCCCCCCCATAAGCTTTTTAATACCATACCATTGCACAAGACAGCTTCTCTGTGATAGCTCCCAGAGTCTCAGAACTCACTGTCTTCTTTGAGAGACATAAGTCTTCTATGGAACAGGCTATACCCCCCTCTAGACATGCCCCTTCTTCTTGCTCAGGAACTCGACCCTGCCCATTCTCTTGGAGCTCTCCATAAAACAATAAATAAGGGCATTTACAGAGCCCTTAAACCTTAAAGGTTTGCCAAGTGCCATGTGAGTCTGAGAAAAATACTCAATCTCTTAGAGCTCTAGGCAATTCTCTAAGATTTTAGGTGGCAGAGAAGGTCCCAACTTGCACTGGGAGAGGAAGCTTCCTCACCTGAGAGCTCCCCATACCTAAGAAATCCCAGGTCAAGTCTCTATTCTTATCTCTTATGTACATGATTTCTTTTTTTTTAGTGAGGCAATTAGGGTTAAGTGACTTGCCCAGGGTCACACAGCTAGTAAGTGTTAAGTGTCTGAGGCTGGATTTGAACTCAGGTACTCCTGACTCCAGAGCCAGTGCTCTATCCACTGCGCCACCTAGCTGCCCCTACATTATTTCTTTTGTAGAAGATTGCAAGCATTAAAGATTCCAAGATTACAGAGGCAGAGACCACAAGCATTATTCTCCACAATTTACAGATGGGGAAACAACCTCAGAGAAGGTAGACTTGTCCACTATTGCATGGTTAGTAAGCTTCAAAAGAAATATTCGAGCCTAGATTCCATCCTGACTTACAAACACCCCTAACAACTATGCAGTACTGCTTCTCATTTCTGGAATCTCTCATGCTGAAAACTTCTAGGATCAAGTTGCACTCAGGGGACCTCAGTAGCCAATTGCTGGCACCTCCCTACTGGGAAGCTCCGGGGCAGGAAAGCAATCAGACATCCCTTATGAAACGCCTGGCTTTCACCTGTGCCCCTAATCAGTCTTGACATGTGGAGGACAGAAACTAGGTACCCCATAGTGAGCCAGAAAAGGAATGAAAACCTGGCCCAACTGGATGTGCCAAGTCCAGAGGGCAGCTTCTCAGAGAATCATCAAGCATCTCCCTCCCCTTGCTTTCCTCCAAAGATCATCTTCATGCCTGACGCCAAGTGACCTAGTTGTATCCCTGTCCCACTCATCAGTGAGATCACAATGTCACCTTTGCCCTTATCTCTTCTTTCTTGTACCACTTCCCACCCACCCTGAGTGTCTCCAATCAAGTTTCATGCCCTCCCTTGGTGAGGGTAAGATACACCTTTAAAAAGACTTATTGCACTGAACAACACCAGCTGGTTTGGCTATCCTGTGAAAACCTCCCAGTCAGAGATCAGCTACAAAATACTGGGACCCTCTCTCCAAGCCCGGGAAGCACAAAGAGGAAATTCCCTACATTGGAAATCATCCCGAGTACCTTAGTGATGCTTGAGATAGACTTGGGGTGACACACATGCTCCCAAAGCTTCAAGTGCTGATGCCTCTCAATTGTTATTCAATTTACTGAATCACGGAAGGATGATCTAGATTCTGAGAAAGGTTGCTTATTCAGCTTTTCTTTGGCTGGTGGAAAACTATTTTGCAACAGGTCAGCCATTAGCAATACAAACGACCACCTCAGTTACAAAACATGCATGTTGGGGGATCTGGCAAGACCCAGCAAAAAAGAAAGAACAGCCTGATAGAACCAGTGTCCTGGTGCTGTCCAGTGCCTGAATGAGGTCAATGACCTTTTGCATGGGTTGAAAGAGGAAACACTATCTTTTGGTTTAAGGTTAAGGAGCGGGTAAAGATCTGTGACAGAGTTTTGATAAATATGCCATGACAAAATAAAAATTAAAAATAAAAATGGACAGCTAGGTAGTACAGTGGATAAAGCACCAGCCCTGGATTCAGGAGGACCTGAGTTCAAATCAGGCCTGACACTTGACAAGTATTAGCTGTGTGACCCTGGGCAAGTGACTTAACCCTCATTGCCCTACAGAAATAAAAAAAAAAAGATAAATATGCCATTACAATTCCTCTCTGTCCTCAGCAAAAGGATCAATTCATAGAGTATTTGAGCCAGAACAGAGCTCAGGGGTCATTTAGCCAAGACCTTTATTTTACACATGGAGGAACTGCGCCAAGAGAGGTCAAGTGACTTGCTCAGATTCACATAGAAAGTCAGTAGAAGTTTATGCCAAATCACATCGAATGAATGAACAAATGACATTTTAAAAAAACTTATTACCACGTGCAAAGCACTATCCCAAGTACTGGGGACATTGGCGAATTTCTGTTACTTGTGCTTGCTTTGCTCTCACATTCAGCACCCGGTATTTAATTAATAACATGAGTCTCTTAAGGAAAATAGATCATAAAAGGATTCTTCAAGTCAGTGCTCTGCTGAGTTTAGTTTCCCTCTGAAGGGGCTGTGTATGTTTTACTTAGCTGGATCATTAACTGGCCCATGTTGCTTTGGGCAAGTGTGAGGAATTTCTTATGTAATTCATTTTTTAAAGGAAAGGATGATGATAATGAGAAATATTAAGCAATAATTCCCAAAGGACACAAAAATAGGGAATTTGTGAGAATATCATAATAAAGAGTTTCAGAACACAAAGCATTTTTAAAGTGCTAACTCTGCTTTTCAAAGTTGAAAGGGGACTTGGAGGTCAATGACTCCAGCCCATTATTGATCCACCGTCCCTTCTATTCCATGTCCAGCAAGGGCTCATTCAGTCTCCCTCTGGAGATCTTCAGTGATGAAGAAATCCTGATATTCCAAGGCAGCCCATTCCTACTTTGAACAGCTCTGATTTTTAAGAGGTTTATTGTTATGTAGACCCATAGTTGCCTCATTGCAATTTTTGCCAATGGCTGTGAATTCTGTTCTTCGAGGTCAATCAGAATAAACCTGATCCTTCTAACATGGTAACCCTTCAAATGCTTCAAGAAGATTATTATCTCTTCCCTAGTCCCAATCCTAATCTTCTCCTCTCTAAGATAAACATCATCAGGTTTTTTATTCCGTCCTTTTCTGGAATGATATCAAGGTTCATCACCCATCCTATTTCTCCTCCTTCAGATGTTCTCGACTGTCACTATCTTTCCTATAATGTGACACCTAGAACTAAACACCATCCTCCAGATGAAATGTGAGCAGGGCAGAGTGTAATAAGATGATTACTCTCCTTACTCCATACCCTTTCTCTTTCTTAATGAATCCCAGCCTTTTGGGGTTGCCTTTATCATATTATTGACTCACATTGAGGTTGGAACTCTCTTATCTGTCAGTTAGCAGCAAGTATTGATTCAGTACTTACTATGGGGCAGGTATTATGATAATCACTGAGGATACAAAGAAAGGCAAAAATATGATTCCCACTCTCAGGGAGCTCACATTCTAATGGGGGATTATCAATGTTGGGGAGGGTAGAAGGTATGTGAAGCAAAATTTGAATCCAAGGTCTTCCTGACTCCAGGTCTAGTGCCCATCCACTGGAGGACCTCTAAGGTTCCTTCTAGCTCCAAAATCAATGCTCTTATGACTCTTACTTAGACATGAACACAATTCAATAAGCATTTGTTAAGTGTGTGCCTAGAATCATGGACTTAAGGATACATAGACAAACAAAAATAGTCCCTAACCTCAAAGAGCTTACATTCCAGCAAGGGTGGACATAACATGGAAATAGATAAGTAAAATGAAAGTGGGATAGTAGAGCATAGGGCCAGAAGTCCATAAGATCTGAATTCAAATCCTGCCACAGACACTTATATGACCTTCAACATATCTGTTTTAGTTTCCCATCTGTGAGATTGGCATAACTTAGAAGGCTGTGAGAATCCAATGAGATACATATATGAAGTACTTTGCAAACCTTATTTAACACCTTAAATTTTAAAAAACCCACCTTAAATACTAGCCAGCTAGTGAGAACTCTAGCTATGAAGGGATTAAGAGAGGCTTCCTGAAGGAAGAGGCATCTGAGTTGAACCTTGAAGGATGAAGGAAGCTATGGGTCCCACAGGAAGGGAAAGAGGAGAAGGGCTACTTGACAAGATTTTTCAGATGCTCCAGGGCTAATCTCCATTTGCCAGTACAGAGATCAAATAGCGGCATTTTCTCGTTACAGCTCTTTGCAATGAATTTATAAATAAGTACTCTGCCCATCGGAGCCTCAGCTTGGCCTGCATGGCAACAGGCCCACTGCCCACTGAGTGAACTACTAGGGCACTGTTAGCAAGGTATAAACAAAAATAATCTCACTTTAGACATTCTGAAAGTAATCTCTGTGGGCTATGGGGCCGCCACACGTATGACACAATTTTAACTCAGTTCAGTAAATGTATTGCAGTCCTACTATGTGCAAGGCACTGTGATAGGTACAAGCGGTACAGAGATCAAAATGCTCCCAAGAGCTTACTTCCTTCTATAGGAAAATAACATGTATGAAGAAGTCAATACAAAGCCCAAGTAGCTATTATACAATGTAATTTCCAGAGGGAAAGAGTATAAGCATGTTGGTGGGGAAGGGATCAGGAAAGAACTCCTACAAGAGGTGACCACTGAGCCCCACAAAATGAAACTCACAAAAGTTAGGAGAAGAGGGCTCACCCTCCAAATACAGAGGGCTAAATGTGCAAAGAAATGCCCCCTGTCCCTCTCCCCATGGGTTTCAACAGTGCTCTGGCTGAACTTTTCTCAGAGGTTGCACTGATCAAGGAGACACTCTTTCCATTGACCACCAAGAGTGGGCTCCCAACAAGCAGTCTCAAAAGTAGAACAATATGGGGGCAGCTAGATGGCACAGTGGTTAAAGCACCAGCCCTGGATTCAGGAGGACCTGAGTTCAAATCTGGCCTCAGACACTTGACACTTACTAGCTGTGTGACCCTGGGCAAGTCACTTAACCCCCATTGCCTACAAAAAAAAAAAGTAGAACAATATTATTATCTCCACATTGCAACATGTGCTATATCACTCCTGCCAAAGTCTGAGCACATGGGAATATGCAAATTTGCAAGATGGGCTTCCACATTGTTATTTATGTATATGCTTTCTCCTTCATCAAAATGTAAACTTTGTGAGAGCAGGAATTATTTCATTTTTGTCTTTGTACCCCCTGCCTTTAGCATATAGTGGGAGCTAAATAAATTCTTTCTGATCACCTGATTGATAGCAGTATATCAGTACCTGTCCTCAGAACCAAATACGGGGACAGCTCAGCTAAGGGATTCCCAGAGGACTCCTGGATCAGCCACAGCTCCTGTATGCAGGCAGAGTGAGAAAATCCACAGAGGGAGGAAACAAATCCCAAAGACCAACAAGCTTCATAGAAGGTTTGACTGCACAGCCTGTCTGGACACCAAGTTCTCTGAACTCCACCTGCCTCTACCCTAGGATTTTCCAGCAAGATATCAGATACTGGGCCAAGTTGGATGTGTTACATAACCTCAGACCCCACACACACTGTTCTTGGCCATTCTGCTCTACTCAGGTTCCACAAGATACGACTGTAGCTTAGGAAAACAAGCCTTTTTCAAATTCTCAGAGAGGGCAGAAAATTCCACCCAGAAGTGGTCTATATATGGGCAACCCAAGATCTCAATTATTCCTAATCAGAACAAGTTTATGCCCAAAATGATACACAAAGTAAGTGCAGGTTAGGAAACCTCTGCTATCACAGAAGTCTTGAAGACTGTGGATCATGTAAAATGTGATTATTTGAGGTGTGTGTGTGCTTTTAAAGATGTCTTTGTAATGAGATCTGTCGAGGTGGAGAATAAGGCATTGCTTTTCAGAGAAATCAATAGGCTGATTTGTTTGCCTTGACACTTAATATGTTACAAGAGGGAGCTTGGCTTCTATTTAGGGGGAGATGGGAGTTGAGTAGTGATAAAGATTTTTTTTTAAGAACGTTAATGAAACATTAAAAAATACGCAAAATAGAACAGATAGTAGGCCAAAAGGAAACACAGGCACACCGATGTTGTTACTACCAGATTAAATTTTTAAAAATTTATTATGAATTTGACAAACATGAACATGTCCTCATACAAAGAACATAAAAAGAGGATCATATAATATTGTTCGGTTTTTTTGCTTTTGGTGAGGAAATTGGAGTTAAGTGACTTGCCCAGGGTCACACAGCTAGTAAGTGTCAAGTGTCTGAGGCCACATTTGAACTCAGGTCCTCCTGAATCCAGGGCCAGTGCTCTATCCACTGCACCACCTAGCTGTCCCAAGGATCATATATTATAATGTGAATCTCTATTAGGTAAAACATTTTTAAAGTACATATTCAATTTAGAGAGGCAGGGGAGTACAGAGGATAACATAGCTGGGTTTATTAGCCAGCATGTAAGGTTCTATCCCTATTATTAGGGTCAATTTAAGACACACTTTCAAAAAGAAGAAGTTTCTGGTTTCACATACAACCCTTTTTTCTGCTCTTTATATATTTGGAATGTTTGTGCTTGTTGATGCCTGTCAAGTTTATAATAAAATATAATTAATATCATTTATAATTACTTAAAATTTAAATTAAACAAAATTTAAAATTTAAAAATTATTTTAAAAATAATAATTACTTTAAAAATCATAAATCTATATGGTCAAAAATTGAAGTTCATTTCTACTTGAGGTCTTTTTTTTTTTTTTTGCAAGGCACAGGGTCACACAGCTAGTTAAATGTCAAGTGTCTGAAGCTGGATTTGAACTCAGGTACTCCTGAATCCAGGGCCAGTGCTCTATCCACTGCTCCACCTAGCTGCCCCACTATACTTGAGGTCTTAATACAAGCCCCTCTACCTTATAATTGTAGAGAATTGCCACAGACATAGAGAGATGGGTCATCATGATCATCCGGCCAGTAAATGTCAAAGGGAAGATGTGAATCTGACTCAGAGTTAGGGCTTTCTAACTCCATGTCCAGTACGCTATCCACTAACCCAGACTGCCTCCCTACCTTTTTGGAGGTATACATAATATTTCACCTTCCATTGACTTCCTCCTCTGAAATCTCCTTTTGGGGTAGAAGTAACCTACTTTGGGCTCCCCAAGGCTGTGCCTTCAGAGACAAGTTCTAGCAGTTCTTGGCAAGTGAGAAAAGTTGTGAATATCAGCCTGATGACAGATTTGGTTTTTCTCATCTGAGGGCCAGTCTAGCAAAGCTTAAAGAAGTTATTTCTCTCCATCTACCCTCCATGCTCCTTCCCCAACTGCTGTCAGATGTGCTTCCCTCTTCCTGAAAAAGCTCCCTTTGCCCTTTAAGGGCTTAGCTTTCTATCCTTTTCACCTACTACTAACCTACTAGAATCATCTACATTTGCTACCTCCATTTGAGAGAGGCATCAACAGAGAGACAAATAGAGAAGGAGGAAGTGATGAAGAGGGAGAGAAAAAAGGGGAAGAAAGGAGGGGAGAGAGGTAGACAAGAGGAAGGGAGGGAGAGTGAGAAAAGGAAAAAAAGATAGGAAGAGAGATGAAGGAGATAGAGGAAGAAAGGGAAGGAGGAGAGGGTAAAGGAGGAAGGAGATGGAGGTAGAGGTATAGGAAAGAAAAGGCAGAGGGGAGGAACAGAGTGAGAGAGAGAATTTATTAAGCACTTACTATGTTTCAGGAAGGGATTCAATAACAAAAAAGCATGACAACCCTGCCCTCAAGAACCTTACCTTCTAATAGGGGAAGATAACAATATATTAAAAAGGAACTGAAAGGGAAGATACTCCTTAGTCCTTTGCAATCTGACTCTCCCATCCCTTTCTTCTCTCTTTATATTTTCTCTTTGTTGACCTGATTTGTCCCCATGGATTCACCTCTGCTGTTAACAGCTGTATCTACACAGCCAGTTATTTTATCCTGCAATGTCTGTTAGACATTTTTGCTTGGCTATCCCATAAGCACCTCAAATAACTCATCCAAAATCGAACTCATCTTCCTCCCTCTAAGACTGATAAATGTCAACCTAGGCAACTTCCTGGATGGTAGGGATATTATCAAGCAGTAAAGGTCTGCTCATCTCCCCGCAACATCCAGAAGGCCTTTTTCTAAGCCCAGATCGAGGAACTGAATAAAATACCACAAGAGTCAAAACTCTGGTCAAATTGAATGTTTTCCTTCAAAGCCCTTGTATATCATTGCATGTGCAACCCTCATGGCAATGGGCCAATGATATTAACTAAAATGGTCAAAAGACCCAAAGGAGAGGCACAAGCAATCTCAAAGGTCACTGACTTTCTGCCTAGCTCATTAGCTTTCTTATGAAAATGTTCATTAATGATTGTGCTAAAGGGGAGGTGACAGTTGTCACATGGAATATGTTCTGATTCTGTTCGGTACGCATGTGGGTTGAATGTCATGGCTCAGGAAGTCTAAAGGGCAGGTCCTACTGATCTTCAACAGCTTAAGAAACAGAGTTATCTTTTAACACTGCTTGCAAAAAGTGAAAATAGCCCATGGAGGAAGCAGAGTCAATAGAGTTATTATTCTCTCTAAATTAGAAATACCCATTCATGCTTAAGAAGGAAAAATGCCACTGCCTGCTGGGTTCAAATGCATGATATGTGCAGCAAGGAAGCTAGTGGGCTAAAACACTCCATGGTCTATATGGAGAGCTCATAAAGATCTAGATGTTCAAATTATAAGGATGAGACTATTCTTGAGAGGTGATATGAAGAGTGGGAAGAAACCTAGATTTTGAGTCAGAAGACTTGAGCTTTTGTTTGCTCACTAGTTATGTGACTATGAAACTCTCTCTCTCTCTCTCTCTCTCTCTCTCTCTCTCTCTCTCTCTCTCTCTCTCTCTCTCTCTCTCTCCCTCCCTCCCTCCTTTTCCTCTCCTCTCTCTCTCCTCTCTTGCCTCTCTTTCTTTTTCTCTTTTTCTCTCCTTCCCTCCCTCCTTTCCTCTCTCATCCTCACAATTCTAATCTATAAAATCTGATTACTAATATCTTTCCTACCCCCACCCCCACCACTATCATCACTATCTTCAGAGAGATAGGGGGTAGGTACTAAACCTAGAATTTCATTGGTCTAGGTAACTCCTACATGAGGAAACTCCCTCTCTAGGCAGGTCAACGACTTCTCTGTACCTTATAGCCCTGAAGAGTCTGTCGGAGCACTGAAAAGTTATGTGATTTGCCCAGGACCACAAAGCTAGCATGGGGCAGAGGCAACCCAGTCTCTCCTGACAAGAAGCCAGCTCTTTTTCCATGACACCATGCTGCCTCTCATCATCTTCATTTTTTTTATCATCACCATTGATATATGCTTTCAGACTTGACAGTTTAATATAGAAATCTTCTTGTTCAGATATTACCTCCTGTAAAGTGCTCTACAAATATGTTATTTTATTTCTACTATTGACCTTATTATGCCAGTGCTGCCTGAGAATAGCTAATTCAGATACTGAATTATGGATTTTCAGACAATGGTAATAATAATAGTGGCTCCCACTTAAATGGCACTTTGGACAATTTGGGCAATTTTGGGGGAAAGGGTTTGGAAAATTCTTTACAGATATTATTTTCTTTGCTCCTCACAACTAATGATATGGAACGGTAGCTTAGGAAAGACTAGGGCTGGATATAAAGGTCTGGGACTCTTCTGCATAGAGAAGATAATTAAACCCATGGGAGATGATGAGGTCACCAAGAAAAGAAAGGGTAAAGAGAGGAGACAAGAGGGTAGGCTCTGCTCAAAGCCATGGCTTATGACCAGAGTTAGAATCCAGGTGATTATCCTGCAGAGGAGATGGAGAATATGTGGTCAAACAGGTAGGAGGACAATCAGGAGAGTGGAATGTCATAAATCCCATAGAGGAAAGCACATGCAAGACAAGAGGGTGGTCAACAGGTCAAATGCTGCCCAGAGCACGAATGAATGAATGAATAATAAAAGGCCATTGTATTTGTCAGCTAAGAGATCATCCACGGCCTTGGAGAAAACATTTTTAGTTGAGGTATAAATAAGATCAGTAGCGGGACAGTAAATGGATGAGAATTGAATGAGAAAAAAGAAAGTGGAGTCGAAGAATGTGGGCAGCTTTTCCTGGGAGTTTGACTACAAAAGAAAGGAGCGATAAAAACCAATAGCTTGAAGGGACTGGAAGGCAGGCAGAAGCACCCAATAGATTGGGAGAAATTGAAGATCTGAAGAAGGGCTGCAGGGGCAATCTGCAGTAGATGAGAAGGGCTGGGTTCAAGGGGACAACTTTAGTGAGTAGAAGGGCCACCTCTTCATCAGAGAGTGGAGTAAAAGAAGCAAAGGAGAAGGACTCATGCTCAATGGCTTTGAGATACAGAGTGAGAGAGAAGTGTTGGTGCAAGGAGATTTGCCTTGATTTTCTCAGTAAGTTACTGAGTCCACTACTGATAGGATAATGTGAGAGGGAAGATAGGAGAGATTTGGAACAGCTACTGTGGAGAATGGGATAATCAATTAGGGAGTCATAGAAAGATTGCCTTTCACCAGTAAAGGTCTAGTTGAGATTAGATCATTTAAGTTTGTAGTTGACCTTATCTGCATGATGTCTTGTAGCACCACTGGAAAATATGAGCATCAGAGTAGAGGAAGTAGATGGTGGCAGAATTCAGGGTTGGGACTGGGTAAGGGTAAGATGAGGGAGCAAGGGATTTCAGAGAAGAGAACAGTGTAAGGCTGAACCAGTTAACTACTGGTTAACTGTAGGGTCAAGAGTAGAAAGAAAGGAAAGAGGGGGCAGCTAGGTGGCGCAGTGGATAGAGCACCGGCCCTGGAGTCATACTAGCTGTGTGACCCTGGGCAAGTCACTTAACCCCAATTGCCTCACTTAAAAAAGAAAAAAAAAAAGAAAGTAAAGAAAGAAAAGCAAGGGCAGAGGGGATGATCTGAAAGAGTACTGAGAAATTGAAATGTGGCCAAATAGCAGGTTTAGGAAGAATGAGACAGAGAGAAAATGGAATGGCATGAAGTTATGGCTGGTTAAAGTAATTTCAGAATTCTTAATCAGGAAAGTGGAACACCTGGGTGATGGTGAGATCAACTGGGTAACCATCCCTGTGGGTGATTGACATAGAGTAAAGGTGGAAGTCATTGCAGTTGAGGAGACTGAAGAAATAGGAGGGCAGGATGTTTGTTTTGGGGGGGTTTGTTTGTTTTTGGCGGGGCAATGAGGGTTAAGTGACTTGCCCAAGGTCGCACAGCCAGTAAGTGTCAAGTGTCTGAGACTGAATTTGAATTCAGGTCCTTCTGAATCCAGGGCTGGTGCTTTATCCACCACACCACCTAGCTGCCCCCAAGGCCAGGATGTTTGAGGGAACATAAATATGGATGTTGAAGAGCTGAAGATTTGGGGTCTTGTTAAAATATCATATTTGACTTTTTTCAATTTTTAAAATTCTGAATGTAATAAGTTTAATGGTCAAAATAAAATGACCATTTCTTCATTCATAATAGAACTGAAAAAGGGGATTGTATATGAAACTACAGGTCTTGGTTATATAGAACTTGCTTTTCTTTTAAGTGTATAAGTTGAAACTATAGCTTTCAAAGCTTTTTTGTTCTTTTCTCTGAAATTAAAAAAAAAGAAACTTCAAGGACTCTTTTTTTCTTTTCTTTTCTTTTCTTTTCTTTCTTCCTTCCTTCCTGCCTTTCTTTCTTTCTACTTTCCTTCCTTCCCTCCCTCTCTCTCTCCCTCCTTCTTTCCTTTCTTCCTTCCTTTCTCTCTTCCTGCTGTTCTTTCCCAAAGCCCATCCTCAGTCCCCACCCCCAACCTTGCAGGTCAGGAGGTGGGAGGGAAGAAAAAGAAAACCCTTGTAACAGATATGCATACTCAAGCAAAACAAATTGGTTGTGTCTGAAACTGTATGTCTTATTCTGCATTTTGAGTATAATGTCTCTCTGGCAAGAGGATAACAGGCTTTATCGCTGGATGTCTGGAATCATAGGCATCACACTGTACCTACCAGGCATCATGGACTAATGGAAAGAGCTGGCCGGGAAGACATGGGTTCAAGTGCCACCTCTGAAATATTAAACATGCGACCCTGGGCAAATCATTGAACCTCTTAGACTATAAACCATCTCTCTAAGATTATAAGTTTCAATGAAGGTGCCACTCTACATTGGTAAAGGAGTTTCCTTACCTAGGCGTTCCTTATGCTAATAAAATAGTAAAATTCCTCCCCTTCTTCAACTCTCCTCTTCGGAAATTTTTTTAAATCTTAAAAATGTTTCTTTGACTAATCTTAAAATTGTGATGCTTTTAATAATGTCTCAAACCATAAGCTTATATGTCATTTTGGACTTGTAAACTTATCATTGTGGGCATTCCAGTCAGTATCAAGGATCACAACTCATCTATGTCCCTAAGTTCTGTGTAACTCTTGTCCATGTTGTCCCAGAAAGCTTCCATGGGAAGGCCCTCAACAAGCTAGAGTCCTTTCTCTAAATATATTGATAAAGCATGGATACCAGTGGAGCATGCAGGTCATCCATTGATTATTCCTTACTCTTATAACATAACCAGCCTACATTTTTTGCAACATGTTAAAAAAATGATGTTACCTATAATAAGATTTTTTTTAAACTTGTCAATGAAAATGCCTAAGAACTAAACATTGATACATTTCATATAAAAATTTTGCTTTTTCCATTATTACCTGAAAATGTGCCAAGTTGAACAACTCCATATTGGAAGACAAAATATACAAATTCTTAGGTCTATATATTCTTGTTTGTTTTGTTTTGTTTTTGTTTGTCTGTTTTGGGGGTAATGAGGGTTAAGTGACTTGCCCAGGGTCATACAGCTAGTTAAGTGTCAAATGTCTGAGGCTGCATTTGAACTCAGGTCTTCCTGACTCCAGGGTCGGTGCTTTATCCATTGCGCCACCTTGCTGCCTCCTGTCTATATATTGAGTCAATATTCCATAAGCAAATTCTATTCTGAGGTTCAAATATAAGATATAATATGTATCAATAAGTCCTTTATTACTAAGTATGTCATAAAATACATTTAATCATTGAATTTTATAAAAATTATTATTTCCTGGGATTAAAATTATTAGGATGTAATATCAAGAAATGACCATATGAGGGGCAGCTATGTGGCACAGTGGATAAAGCACTGACCCTGGATTCAGCAGGACCTGAGTTCAAATCCGGCCTCAGATACTTGACACTTACTAGCTGTGTGACCCTGGGCAAGTCACTTAACCCTCATTGCCCCGCCAAAAAAAAAAAAAGAAGTGACCAAATGCACTCAAATTTCTTCCTTCAAAAGAGAGATCTTCCATGCCAGATTAATGGATTTCTAAACAAATGCCTTCTATCAAAATCCTTGCTCTGTAATGCTCTATCTGTGTGAATGCTGCCAAGTCTCTTTCTTTTTCTGGGTCTTGACTTTTTTTTTTCCATTTGTGAAATGGGGACATTGGAAACAATTGCTTCTGAAGTCCCTTCTAGTTCAAAATCCAGGTTCATCAGCAGGCACTTGAAAGCATTGTGAAAAATATAATGTTCTTGGTAAAAGTCAAGCATCACCTAGTATCCATTCATCATTGTTTTTGGACTCCATGATAATCCTCTGAAACATGTCAGCATATAAATAACATGTACATTATTAAAATAAAAAATCTTTATTTCACATGGCCTTCAACAGACATCCCTTGTGAAAGACAGGAAGTTAATGTCCCAAAGAACAGTTTCCTGAGAGGTTAGAACAACACAAATTATAGACAGTCTGTCGACAGTGAGAAAGTCAGTGTTTTTAAGAAGTCTTTCCAGAGTTTCATCTTCCAAATTTTGGGTGGGAAGATAGAGATCATTATTTGAGCTTTCCCAAATCCTAGACAGGGTAAAGTATCACTTTCTTCTTCTTCCTGACATAAGGAAGAGAAAAACATGATATTGTATTATATAATACAAGTATGTCAACAACTGGGAACAGAAATTAAGCTCAACAAGTTCCCTAAACCGGAGTAGTCTATTATTACTCATGCATGACAAAATAAATACTAAAGAAAAGATTCTCTGAGGAGAGTTGTGGACTTATATATTATATATTGATCTAATTCTCTCTCTCACACACACACACAGACACACACTGTTCTTTTAATTTTTTATCAACATGACATGTTTTCTTTATTCCTTTCTGAATTCCATTCAATTTGATTCTGAACAAAATACCCAGGATTAGTTATCAATTTATTTTAATGCTACTAGTAATGAGAATATTTACACCATCATATCAGCAAAATAATTTGCAGGTATGATTAGTTGAATCAGAAAAATTTGTCATTGATGTCCCCCCATTAGATTGTGAGTTTCTTGAGGGCAGGGACTCTCTTTTGACTCTTTTGGTTTCCTTAGCACTTAGCACAATGCCTGCCTAGTACATAGTAAGAGCTTAATAAATGTTTATTGATTGATTGACTGTGAAGTGTCAAAGAATTTGTCATTCCTTAGTCTGGTCCATCGGTGTAGCTGAAAATCTTAGAATTGAAGACTTTGCATAATAGATGGCAGTGATTTAAAAAAGAACATTTAGGCTCCTTGATCTTGTCTTGAGGCACTCACTCCATTTTCTTGGTCAATTAATAAGCTGTCTCTTTCTCATTTTTCCACATTCTCTCAGCTAACAAAATGGTAAATGAGCCAGTAGCATTTGTCAGAGCACAGTTACCAGTGATGAATATAACAAACTTTTCATTCAGTCTTCCTGAGTGATAAAGTATCATACCAGATGGTTTAATCCTCTCACTTAACTATAGAGTATGGAGTTGAGGGGGAGGTGAGGGGGGAGAAAGGATTTGCAATGATTCAAATTCTGTTTCAGCTACTGTTTGACCATGGGCAAGTTACTTCATTTCTCTAAGTCTGCTTCCTTGTCTGCAAAATTGAGAGAGGGTGGAATCAGTGCTCTCCAAAGTCCCTCCTAGCTATAATAGCATATACTCTATGTTCAGAAATAAGCATTTCAGTAGGTATCCAAAGTCTTCCCCACAACTGCAAACATACTCCTAACGTGAATGTCAGAAGACAGAAAAGCAAACTTGTATTAACAAAGAGGATGCAATCCAATGACATGCTTTGTTATTAGAAACTCTTCCACCCTAAGTAGTAACCATAATAACAATTGTAATAATAGAATACAATTGCAAGAACATTTCACACAGAAAACTGTTCTCTATTTAAAACATGCATCAACACAATAATGTCAATTATAATTGGCATAATATGTGACAATGATATAATATGAACAAAAACAATTGATATGATATGCAGCATCTTTCAGGGGGGCATTTTAACCCTATCATGGTTCTGCCTAGCATTGAAGCAATTAACATCTTTCTTCAATAGAACCAAGAATGGCTACCAAGTTAAAGAGAAATTTATCCACCCAAAATATCTTATTAATAACTTGAGTTGTATAACTTCACTGAAAAACACACTAACAGCTTCTTAATCATGCAACCTTTTCCCACTGAGATAAACATGTCATGGGGCAGCTAGGTGACACAGTGGATAAAGCACTGGCCCTGGATTCAGGAGGAACTGAGTACAAATCTGGCCTCAGACACTTGACACTTACTAGCTGTGTGACCCTGGGCAAGTCACTTAACCCTCATTGCCCACAAAAAAACCACACACACACAAAAAGATATAAACATGTAATTTGAACTTAAATATAGAATTCTTAAAGTACACAAAGAAAAAAAAGGCTAGGGACTGTGAACTTCAATCTGGAGGTTAAATAGAATCAATGCATGCAGGTAGGAATTATGCATAACTTCATTTTCTCTAGGTAAGTAACACCAAGTATAAAGTTGTCAAGACAAAAGCTGTTTGCGGATGTCAAGAATTCCTAGAAGAACTCAGCTCAGAATGGGAAGAACCTACTCAGAACAAATAACTTCAAAATACCAATTTTAATGGATGCTTTTAGAACAACCAAGTGAATAGGTTTGGAAATTATGGATGAATAGAGATTTTCCAAGAAAATTCTAGAAGCTGTGTAAATTATCACTTCAGGTTGCAAAACAATAGTATTTATTGAATATCTGAAAAGATGATCAAAGCGAATTATAGGATGTTGATAAAATGGAATATTACCATGTGGTAAGAAACAACAAACATGTGAATACAGAGGAGCATAAAAAGACTTGCATGAACTGATGCAAATTGAAGCAAGCAGAGCCAGAAAAACCAAATAATAAAATGGCTATAATGATACAAATGGAAACAACAAAGTCATTAGAATTGAAGGTTATAAAATTACAAAGAACAAGCTGGAGATATGAGAAAGTGCCTCCTGCCACTCCTTTGCAGGGCTGTGGGTGTGGTGGCAGGGGAGTGAAAAGTGGTCATCTACTAATATAGAATATCATACATCATCTCAGATTTTTTTTCAGTGTATCAATTGGTCTAATTCTTTTTCTCTCCTTCCTTTTCTTCCTTTTTTTATTTTAAAAAATCATTCTTGAAAAAAAATCATTCTTGGGGCAGCTAGGTGATGCAGTGGATAAAGCACCAGGTCCTGGATTCAGGAGGACCTGAGTTCAAATTTGGCCCTCAGACACTTGACACTTACTAGCTGTGTGACCTTGGGCAAGTCACTTAACCCTCATTGCCCTGCTCCCCCCAAAATCATTCTTAGTTAGCCAGGAATGATGGCATACACCTATAGTCCCTGCTCCTAGGGGAGGCTGAGGCTGGCAAATCACTTTAGTTCAGGAATTCAGAGTTGTTGTGGGGCTAAAGGCCATGAGGTGTCTGTACTAAGGCTGACACCAATATGGCAAACCATCAGAATTGGGAGGTCACCAGGCTGACTAAGGTGGAGCAAATGACCAACATAGGAAACACATATAATCATAATGATGGACTTTCATTATTTAGATGTCTGTTTCAGTTCTCTCTCTCCACCAAAATCAGGAGCACCTAATACAATCTTAATGTCCTTATTGATGACTTCATCCTTCCAAAATTAGAACAACCAGTCGGAACAAATTCTATTCTGGATTAAGTTCTCACTAACAGAGAAGAGCTGGTTTCTGGGCTGTAAGGGATAGGAGCCCTGAGGGGAAGTGACCATTCTCTCCTATGGTTGATAGTGGGGTAGAGGAAATATGGGCATGGTTTGGAAAATGATGTTTCACTAAGTCATGAAAGCAAAGGTTTTCCAAGCTAAAAGGATCGGATCCCATGAACTAAAACATTATAGGAAAGTCAGACCTGGGAGGGATGAAAGACTCTCTAGAATTAATTACAATCCCAATAGAAAGTAACATGAAACTTGCCTGAAGAGATAGATTTGAATGCACCAACCAACTTAAATTTTAAAAAGAAACTTATGGAATATGGAAGCAAGACCAGGAAACAAAGGATGAATGTAAGAGCATGACACAGACCTTTAAAAAGTACCAGGAATCCTCAAGCTCGGAATGAGCTGGGGCTGCCAGTGGGAGCTAAGGACAACAAAAAGGGGGAGAAGAAGAATCAAAGAAGGGATGGAACCTTTGCTTGGGGTAGACAGGGTGATACCTGATAAAAAAAAAAGAAAAGGCAAAATTGCTCAACTATTCTTCTCCTTCTGTTTTCTCTGTCAAAGAGAATGACCTTTGCACTAGAAATGACAGAGCAAAAATATCTAGGAGGGACCTTGATGCCCCAGATAAGCAAGGAGGACAGGAAGAGAACACTTAGCAGCCCTTGATGAATTAGAGTCACCTGGCCCAGATACATTGGATCTTGAGAACCTGAAAGAACTGGAGATGTGATTGATAAGCCCCTCTCACTGATCAGTGAAAGATCAAGGGAAAACAGAAAGACCACAAGATTGGAGAAGGGTAGGTTCCCTGATTTCCGTAAAAAAGGGAAGAGAACAGAATCTGCAATTATAAGCTAGTGATTCCTGGAAAAGTTTTTAAGTGTATCATTAAAGTGATGGTTGGGAAAGATCTAGAAAGGAAAGCAGTGATTACAAGTAGCCAGCATGGCTCCATCAAGAACAAGTCATTAGAGACTAAACCCATTGCCATCTTTTATTTTATTTATTTATTTATGTTTGTTTGTTTTTGCGGGGCAATAAGGGTTAAGTGACTTGCCCAGGGTCACAGAGCCAGTAAGTGTCAAGTGTCTGAGACCAGATTTGAAGTCAGGTCCTCCTGAATCCAGGGCTGATGCTTTATCCACTGTACCACCTAGCTGCCCCCATTTCCATATTTTAAAAGGTTTGCTAAGCTTTGTAAATTTAAAAGCCCATTATAAATGTGAGTTATAATAACAATAAGATTCAGTTTGGCAAAGCAAGTCAAGTAGTAGACTTGAAGGTGGGGAGACTTGAGTTCGAATACCACCTTAGGCACTTACTAGCCTATTTGACCCTGGGCAAGTCACTTAACCTCTCTATGCCTCAGTTTCCTCATCTATAAAATCAGGAGGTTGGACTTTGCGGTTTCCACAGTCTTTTCAGTTCCAAATCTATGATCTCTCAAATGAAATAATGCCACAATACTGCAAGAATCTGTAATTTCACTGAGATGGGTATTGTCCCCACTCAGGCGCATCATAACTACTCTATTACTTCATAAGTTGCTCTTCCAGAGTTTCTGTGACTAAAAACCCATATTTTTTCTGTGTCCAAACTGTTGGTAAGCCTTTGTTGAACTTAGGTGGTCTTCAGACAAGAGAGATTTGCTCCATCATTGGGCCCATATGAAAGCCTTTTGGGCTTGACAGAGTTGGTGCTGGCAGTACATGAATAAACCAGACTTACCTCCATGATAGCTAGGTGGAGAAGTAGGTAGAGTGCTGGGCCTAGAGCCAGGAAGATCCGAATTCAAATTCAGCCCTCATATACTAGCTGTGTGACCCCTGGGCAAGTCTCTTGACTTCCACCCTCTGTTACCTCATCTGTAAAATGGTAGCAACACTTACTTGCAGGGCTGTTGTAAGGACTAAGTAAGATAGTTTCTGTAAGGTTCTTTCAAAACCTTTAAAGGATAGAAAGATCTATCCATACATACATACATACACACATACATATATACATAGAGATAGGTAGATGGATGATAGATCGATAGACAGACACATAGATAGATAGATACATAGATAGATAGATAGATGATAGATACATAGATAGATACACACATATATAATACACAAAGTTATTGTCATTTTTCATTATTCTAGGATATCAAAGAAATATTTTAGTGAAGCTATACCAGTAAAAACAATAGCAATTGTTTTTATCAATGAAGAGAAAAGAAGGGGAAGAAAGACAGAGAAAAGGAGAAAATCAGGAGAAAAGAGAAGAATGGAGAAAGAGACAGGGATAGGAGGAAGAAGGAATTGTCCACAGTTTCTTCCAAATAACAACAACTGCAGCTTCCCAGCAATCCCAGCCAACCGGAGACCACTCACTAGCTGAGGCCTGTCAGCACTTCCCTGTTGGACAGCAACACAACCCCTGCCTCTTCCCTAGAGAACTTTTTTTATGCTCCAGGGTCTCTCCCTGCCTAAACTTCCATCACCTTAGCACATGTTAAGGGTCTGGAGGATATTTCCCCCATTAAACACTGACAGCATTGTTATCAAATAGACTTTGAGATGATTCACTAATTAAGGTGTTACTGTCCCACTTACTGGCAAATAAAATACTGTTGAAGAAATGGATCTAAGAACGTATTCCAGGTAAATAGAATTGTAGAAGATATTTTGGCCTCTACTACTGTATTGATCTCCACAGCCAGCACCTTTTTCCTCCTGATATTTCCACTCTGGTTGCAAGTGCTGGATTTCTTTGGAAGCTTTATAAAGATCATGGACAAGAACTGTATAAGATGAGAAAGCTCAAGTCAGGATTTGCATAGATGAAGGAAGCTTCCATATTAGCATAATCATCACTATCGTCATTATCAATAATTATAAAAAAGAGGGAGGAAAGAAAGGAAAGAGGAGAAGCAGGAGGAAGGATAAAAGGAGGAAGAACTCTCAGTTATATATAGCACTTGAGGATTTATAAAGCACTTGACCAAAAGTATCCCCATTTGATCTTCACCATGGCTCCATTACAGATGAGGAAACTGAGGCTGAGAGATTAAGTAAATCAGGGATTGAACCTAGGTGTTCCCGGTTCCTCTGAAGGCTATCCAATATTCCTTTCTACCCCTCAAGATTTTCTTTTTAGTCTTAGACTATATTAATATCAGAATTCTTTTCAGAGTAAAGGCGGTGATACTTCTGCTGTGCTCTGTCCTTGTCATAAGGACTCTTGTGTTCAATTGTGGGAGCCATATTTTAGTGAAAGACACTGGTAATCTGGAAGGTGATAGGGATGGTGAGGAAAAGGAAGACTGTGCCCTAATATGAGTCAAAGGAAGAAGCTGGGCTTACTTCGCATAGAAAAGAAAAAGGTGTAGAGATGGAGAGAGGAGATGAAGAAAAAATTGACCGGCTTCAAGAACAGAAAGATCTATCATATGGAAGAGGAGTTACACTTCTCTGTGTGACTACAGAGTACAGGACCAGGGAGGATAGGTGGAAGGCAAAGAGACAGATTGAGTTTGATGATACAAAAACACTTCCTGATCGTTAGAGTTGTCCAAAGGTTGGACTGACTTAAAGGCACTGAGCTAGAGCTTTTCAAGCAAAGTCTGAAAAAACATTTGCTGGGTGGGCTGTAGAGGGGACCCCTCGGTTATGAGCTGAATTAGCTGGTCCTGTTCAACTCTACATTGTGTGGGTGGGGGATAGAGAGCAGAGCTGGTGATTTAAAGGTGTGGTTGTACCTTCTTTCCACTCACACTCTAGGATGAGTTGGAGTATGTTCAATCTAGGGAGAAAGGGATCGCCCAGAGAGAGCCTCACAAATCTGTAGATGAAGGTCTTTAGAGGTTACAAGTGAAGAACTACGGAACAGAAAGCATAAGAGACTTGGTCAGGGCCATACAGTATAAGTGGCTCTGCCCAGAATCAGGCTCAGGTCCTCTGAAACCAATGGTTTCCACTCCACTAAGACGTCTGGAAGGGACCTTTAGGAGATCATATATTTCCAGAACCCCAAGGATCACTCGGGCATGGTTGACTTGGCCAAGTCACACTAGAAGTAAGCAAGAATACACATTTGGGGGCAGCTAGGTGGCGCAGTGGATAGAGCACCGGCCCTGGAGTCAGGAGTACCTGAGTTCAAATCCGGCCTCAGACATTTAACACTTACTAGCTGTGTGACCCTGGGCAAGTCACTTAACCCCATTGCCTCACTTAAAAAAAAAAAGAAAGAATATACATTTGAAGCCATTTCCTTAACTTCCAAACCCAGCACTCTTTGCACTACATCATACTGCTGTGGAAAGCTATAGAGCCTTCCATCCACATCGGAAATGCTGGGAATAGGGAGAGGAGAGTGAGGGAGGAGCCTTTCAAATATTTCATTCTGTTGAGCAGGAGAAAAAGATAAGGAATGAACTGGTCTGAGCAGACCCTGACAAAGGACTGGGTGCTGACTAGTTCTCACCTCTCATAACCCTAGGCAACAGTAAGCAGGTGGTCATTTAAGGTTAAATTAAAGAATTTATCCTTTTGCACAGCCTAGGACAAAGTGCAATCAGTTTAGAGAATCATGGAGATCTCTATGTACTTAAAATTCCTTATTTAGCTACATACTCTCTCTCACACACACCTATCTTTCTCCTCTCAATTTTGAGAAAAATCAAGAAAAAATTATTTTCCTTACATACATTCACCTTCAAATACCAACTTTTATATGCCTTAGAATTCCAAATTCTATCACCTAAAGGGATGAATAAAGTGGATACTGATATTTTCTAGGTAAGAAATCCTAGTTTATTCAGCTAGTTTTGATGATTCCCAAATAATTATTTAAAATAAATGGAGAGGGGGCAGCAAGATGGCACAATGGATAAAGCACCAAGCCTAGATTCAGGGGGACATGACTTCAAATCTGGCCTCGGACACTTGACACTTACTAGCTGTGTGACCCTGGGCAAGTCACCTTAACCCTCATTGCCCCACAAAAATAAAATAAAAATTAAAATTAATGGAGGGGGAGCTAGGTGGCACAGTGGATAGAGCACTGGTCCTGGATTTAGAAAGACCTGAGTTCTAATCCAGCCTCAGACACTTGACACTTACTAGCTGTGTGACCCTGGGCAAGTCACTTAACCCCAATTGCCATAATAATAATAATAATAATAATAATAATAATAATAATATAAATAATAATAATAATAAATGAAATAGAATTAAAAATAAAATAAATGGAGGACAAGACCTCTCATTTTAATGGAGGGAACTCCCAGATGAAGAAATGCCTTCCCTAGTGTAGACTGAAACCTTTTCTACAACTCAGAGTACAAACCCTTTGCCTGGAACTCAAAGATGGCAAGTGACTTGATCAGGATCACAAAGGCCTGTGTCACAAAGGGAATTTGAACTTGTGTTTTCTTAGCTTTTTAAAATAAATATGCTTGGGCAGCTAGGTGGCGCAGTGAATAAAGCACTGGCCCTGGATTCAGGAGGACCTGAGTTCAAATCTGGCCTCAGATACTTGACACTTACTAGGCAAATCACTTAACCCTCATTGCCTCGCAAAAAGAGAAAGAAGAAAAGAAATATGCTTACATTTTGTGATGATCGACTGTTATAGACTCAGCTCTTATCAACAATACAATGATCCAAGACAATTCCAAAAGACTTATGATGGAAATGTTCTCCACATCCAGAGAAAGAACTCTGGAATCTGAAAGCAGATCAAAGCAAACTACTTTCACTTTTTTGTTTTTTTTCTTTCTCGTTGTTTTCCCTTTTGTTCTGAGTCTTCTTTCACAATATGACTAATGCAGAAATATTGATGTGATTGTACATATATCACCTATATCAGATTGCTTTCTGACTTGGGGAAGCGGGAGGGAGGGAGGGAGAAAAAAATTTGGAAACTTGAAATCTTATAAAAACAAATGTTGGGGGCAGCTAGGTGGCACAGAGCACCGGCCTGGAGTCAGGAGTACCTGAGTTCAAATCCGGCCTCAGACACTTAACACTTATTAGCTGTGTGACCCTGGGCAAGTCGCTTAACCCCAATTGCCCTCACTAAAAAAAAAAAAAATGTTGAAAACTATCTTTACATGTAACTGGAAAAAACAAAAATACTTTTAAAATGGGGGAAAAAAATCTGTTATTTTCAAAAACAGCATCTCTTTCAGGACAGAACAAATATATTGCTTTTTTTTCTATCACTTATTCTACCTCCACTTCCATTCCTCCATAACTTTAAAAAAAAATTAAGCCTTAATTTGTCTTTTTCTGAATAGTCCAAGGAAGGCCCAGGAGTCTTGCCAAAAACAAGCTTGTTATGCTAGTGTCCATTTGTCTCCAAAATTCTGGATCAGCTTGACATTTTTAAAGCCTGCACAATTCAAAGTAACAACTTCCTTTTAAAAATATTCAGCTCTAAGTAATGTATCTGTTGCTTAGGGTTTTTTAAATCTAAAAAAACAGAAAAAATATATTTTTTTCATTTATTCAAAATGTGCTCCACAAAAGGAACCCGCCTCGTTCTTTCCGGGTTGTTCTCTTGTTGTTTCCAGGTTGATATGCGATAAACCTCTTCAGATAAAATGCTTCAGTCAAGACACAGATCTGCAATGTGTCAGAATGTCCTTGGGTTTCTCCTGGCCTTCAGTTTATATTCTCCTTCTTAACATGGCTTGAGGTTCTCTGAATATGTTCCTTATCAAAAGATATTTGGGTTTCAAACTGGACTGGACTGTTTGTTTGGAATCTGGTGATTTAAAATTCCTTTCTTAGATGATGGGTCAGAAAACCCCATACAACAAAAGAGTTCAAAGAAATTTCATATGAGCTAGAGGACTGTTTTAAGAGTGTGTCAGCCTTACTAGTTGTGTGACCCTGGGTAAGTCACTTAACCCTCATTGCCCCGCCCCCCCCCCCCCAAAAAAATGAGTCAGCCACAAATATGGTGTTTGATTTCTAAACCAGGCAGAGCCAAAACAGAAAAAGGAAATAAAATTACAGACTTATTTCCCTAATGAATATTGATGCAAAAATCTTAAATAAAATATTAGCAAGGAGATTACAGAAATTCATCACCAGGATAACAAGTGGATTTATACCAAGAATGCAAAGGCTGGTTCAACATTAAGAAAACTATCAACATAATCGACCACATCAATAACAAAACTTGAGGCAGCTAGGTGGCGCAGTGGATAGAGCACCAGCCCTGGAGTCAGGAGTACCTGAGTTCAAATCCGGCCTCAGACACTTAACACTTACTAGCTGTGTGACCCTGGGCAAGTCACTTAACCCCCATTGCCTCACTTAAAAAAAAATAATAATAAAACTAACCAAAATCATATGATTATCTCAATAGATGCACAGAAAGTGTTTGACAAAATACAGCACTTATTCCTATTAAAAACACTAGAGGGAAAAAAACACACTTGAGGGCATAGGAATAGGTGGAGCTTTCCTTAAAATAATAAGCATTATCTACCTAAAACCATCAGCAATTATATATAACAGGGATAAGTTAGAGGGATTCCCAATAAGATCAGTGGTCAAACAGGTATGTCCATTATCACCTCTATTATTTAATATTGTACTAGAAATGTTAGCTTTAGCAATAAGAAAAGAAAAGGGAATTAAAGGAATTAGAATGGGCGAGGAGGAAACAAGACTATCACTCTTTGCAGATGATATGATGGTACACTTAGAGAATCCTAAAGAATCAACTAAAAAACTACTTGAAACAATGAACAACTTTAGCAAAGTTGCAGGGATATAAATAAACCCACATAAATCATCAGCATTTCTATACATGACCAACAAAGCTTAGCAGCAAGACATAGAAAGAGAAATTCCATTTAAAGTAACTATAGACAATATAAAATACTTGGGAGTCTACCTACCAAGACAAACCCAGGAACTCTATGAACACAATTACAAAACACTTTTCACACAAAAAATTCAGATCTAAATAATTGGAAAAAATATCAATTGCTCATGGATAGGGCAAGCTAATATGATAAAAATGACAATTCTACCTAAATTAATTTACTTATCCAGGGCCATACCAATCAGGGCTACCTAAAAATTTTTTTATGGAGCTAGAAAAAATAATAACAAATTCAAAGGTCAAGAATATCAAGGGAGGGGGGCAGCTAGGTGGTGCGGTAGATAAAGCACTGGTCCTGATCAGGAGACCTGATTTCAAATCTGGCCTCAGACACTTGACATTTAACTAGTTGTGTGACCCTGTGCAAGTAACTTAACCCTCATTGCCCTTTATATATGTGTGTGTGTGTGTGTGTGTGTGTGTGTGTGTGTGTGTGTGTGTGTATGGAACTAATGGAAAAAAAATGCACAGGAAGGTGGGCTAGCCATACCAAATCTGAAGCTATACTATAAAGCAGCTGTCATCAAAACTATTTGGTACTGGCTAAGAAATAGAGTAGTGGATCAATGGAATAGAATAGGCACAGGAGACACAGTAGTAAATGACTATAGTAATCTACTGTTTGATAAACCCAAAGACTCCAGCTTCTGGGATAGGAACTCAGTATCTGACAAAAATTGCTGGGAAAACTGGAGATAATATGACAGAAAATAGGCATAGACCAACATCTTGCACCATATATCAAAATAAGGTCAAAATGGGTACAAGATTTAGACATAAAGGGTGATACCATAGATAAATTAGGAGGGGAAGGGGTAGTTTACCTCTCAGATCTATGGAGAAGAAAACTATATGTCCAAACAAGAGATAGAGAATATTATGAAATGCAAGATGGATGACTTTGATTATATTAAATTAAAATTTTTTGTGCAAACAGAAGCAATGCAGCCAAAATTAGAAGGGAGGCAGAAAGCTGGGAAACAATTTTTACAGCCAGTATTTCTGATAAAGGCCTCGTTTCTAAAATATATAGGGAATGAAATAAAATTGATAAGAATTTAAATCATTCCCCAATTGAGAAATGGTCAAAGGACATGAACAGATACTTTTCAGATGAAGAAATCAGAGCTATCTATTGCCATAGGAAAAAATGCTCTAAATCACTATTGACTAGAGAAATGCAAATTAAGACAACTCTGAAGTACCACCTCACACCTATTAGATTGGCTAATATGACAAAAAAGGAAAATAATAAATGTTGAAGAATCTGTGGAAAAATTGGAACACTAATGCATTGTTGGTGGAGCTATGAACTAATCCAACCATTCTGGAGAGCAATTTGAAATTATACCCAAAGGGCTATAGGACTGTATATACCCTTTGACCCAGTAATACCACTGCTAGGTCTGTATACCAAAGAGATCATAGAAGAGGGAAAAGGACCCACTTGTACAAAAATATTTATAACAACTCTCTTTGTGGTGGCAAAGAATTGGAAATCAAGGGAATGACTAAACAAGTTGTGGTATATGAATGTAATGGAATCCTATTGATGAGCAGGAGGATTCAGAGAAACATGGAAAGACTTACATGAACTGATTCTGAGTGAGAAGAGCAGTAACCAGGAGAACATTGTGCCACAGTACTCAACAACATTGTGTGTTGATCAAACTGTGATGAACTTGGCTCTTCTCAGCAGTGCAATGATCCAAGACAATTTCAAAGAACTCATGACGGACTAAATGTTTTCCACACCCAGAAAAAGAACTGCGGATTCTGAATGCAGATGAGCCCATACTGTTTTCTTACTTTGGGGCTGTTTTTTTTTTTCCTTTTTGAGGTTTTTCCCTTGGATTCTGAGTCTTCTTTCACAACATGACTAATGCAGAAATATGTTTAATGTGATTGTACGCATATAACCTATATCAGATTACTTATCCGTCTGGGGAGGGGAGAGGGAAGGGAGGAGGGAGAGAAAAAATTGGAACTAAAAATCTTGTGAGATAATGTTGAAAACTATCTTTACATATAAATAGAAAACAATAAAAGACTTTTATGATTAAAAAAATAGTGGAGATTAAACTTTAAAAAAGCAAAATTTAAGAGTGTGTCAGTAAGCAAAGGCTATGTCTCTCTCAATATCTGACCACATCTGGAATTCAATAATTTTCAGAACTAGGTACATGACCTTCCATTTGGAATTTATGAAAGACGTAAGATTGTTTTGAATTCTACTGTAAAATATATTTGAAGTTAAAGCTTCAATAACATACACCTCCCTCCTGTTCTATCCCCTTTACTCTTTTAGTTTTCAATTTCCAGTAACAATCTCTGAAAAGGTAGGTTATCATTTTTGCAGAATGGTTTAAAGTTTTGTCAGCCTGGAAAGACCTTGACCAACAATGACTTCCGTTGCATGTTTCCAGGGTCACCTCCAACTATCAGAGGAGGGCTCTGGGGAACTTTAAATGTGACTCTGTTTAATTATAAAATGCTCCCTTCAGAAGCATTTACAAATAACCACCACAAATATACAATACACTTTAAAACAAATTTAACAGAGTCATCTAAAGCAGAGACCTTTGGATTTGAAGTCAGATAGCCTATGTTTGAATCCCATCTGTCACTCTGCCCACCAAGGACCTCCTTTTCTTCATCTGTAAAATAAGTAGTTTGGGCTAGATCATTTCAAAAGTTCCTTCTACCTCTAAATCCTGTTAGTTGACTACTAGCATAAGCTATTATCTAATAATCAGAAAGAAGACAGTGTCCCCTCCCCATGCTTTTATAAACTCTGCAGATGGAAAACAAGTAGTATATCACTAGGCATTCTCACACAACATGGTCTGAGGTTTAAAAAGCCAAAAAACATTGGATATGAAATCAGAAGACCTGGCTTAGCTGTTCACTAGATATTAATATCCAATTATTAAATATCTCTATTATCAAGTTATTAATTATTAAATATCCTTTGTATTCATTCTACTCCCCCTGCTCTCCAGTTTCTTCATTTGTAAAATGACAATAATACTTCCATTTTCTCCTTCATAGTTGTATCAAATGGAAATGATGCCTATAAGTGCCAAATGAATGAGAGTTATTACTATTGCCATGCCAAATACTAGGCTGCAGAATTGAGAATGCGAAGGGACTCAGAAGCAGAGCTTTAACCAGGAATATTTTCACCTAGGGCAAAATCCTAGTTGTAGGAGGGAACAGTAAATGGTATGTAGGGGCTCAGCTGCAGGTGTTCTGGAGAAAGGAGGCCAGGGATAGCGGAGCATGTCCATGACAGGGGGAGGGGAGAGTGGCCCAGGCTAAGGAACAGGTCTGGAGGCCCCTGAATCATGGAGATCATTCTTTCCATACCCCTGCCAGTGGCAAGGACAAAACCCTACTCACCCTAAGCTAATTACGAACTCTGCTCAGAGGTCATCTTGTCCTACTTCCTTCTGGAATGCATCCATTGATTCAAGTGGTACATTGTTTGACATGGATAACCCCTCAAAGGGTAGGTAGGAAAGGGAATTCTTTTTGTCACCCCAAACCAAGGAAGAAATGTCTAGAGAGAGTTGAGAATAAAAGTTCTATGTCTTTGTTTGTCCAAATGAATTGTTGCAAATGTCCCAAAACTGACAAAGAAACCACAGAAATCAATCTACTTTCCTGCATTGTTGAACTAGGGAACCTGACTTTGCATGGAGTTTTCCCAGAACTGGAGAATCTCATTCATGAAAAGGACCTGAGAGGCTGCATCTTGCTCATACACACCTCACTGATTCCATCTCTTGCCTCCATGATTGCGTACAAGTTGTCCTACATACCTGGTATTATATTCCTTCCTCCTTTCTGGCTTCTAACATCCTTAGCTTCCATTCGAAGGTTAACTTATGATTGTATTCTCTTATCCATGTGAATTTGTATAACCCAGTAAACCCTAAGGTCCTGGAGAACAGGGATGCGTTTTCATTTTGTCTTTTCATCCCCAGCAAGAGTGCCTGACATAGTAGGTGCTTAATAAATGCTCAGTGAATTGGAATGGATTAAATAAAACATTCCACCATGTTCCTTCCCGGACAAAACTGACTATGGAAGGGAGAACCAAGCCGTGGGCTTGCCTTTGGCTGTCAGGGATACTTGTAATTATCACACTTCTTTCATGTAGTCACTTAACCTTTCTATTGGAAGCAGGTCTTGTGGGTGAGGAAATCTCATGTAAAAATAAGAGTGGGCAGATCGTCTTTGGATGGCTGTGGGAGAGCACAGATGAGTCCCCCAGGAGAAGAAGGCATGGATGGGCTGCAATCAGTATCATGGGAGGGAGTGTCCACATGGGTGGAATGGAGGGAGGACCACAGAAATTCATCAAAGTATTAAATTTTATCTAGCTAGAGGTTATTTGTTAAAAGCAAAAAAATGGGGATATATATGTAAATGCACACACATATGTTACATATATACTTGTCTACATAAGAATACAGTAAATATGTTTACTTCAGAGAATCACATGATTGCAGAATCTTGGAGTTAGTCATCTAAAAAGAATTCTTTGCTGCAACATGGGAAACAAACGAGCATTCAACCTCTGCTTGAAATTTTCCAAATGGGGAGCACCCTCCCTCCTGAGGCAGCTCATTCTGCTTTTGGACAATATGAATTAGAATAAATAAAATTGGAATAAATTTCTGTGACTTTGCAACTGTTAGAAATTTTTTCCTGACCTCCTTTTGCAAAGGTTTTTTTCCCCCTCTTTACAATTTTCTACCCATTGCTCTTGTGCCTGGCACCATGCTGTTGCTGTTTTTTCAGTTGTTTCAGTCATGACCCCCATTTGGAGTTTTCTTGGCAAAGGACACTGGCGTCATTTGCCATTTCCTTCTGCAGCTCATTTGCAACTGAGACAAACTGGGTTAAGTGACTAGCCCAGGGTCACACAGCTAGGAAGTGTCTGAGACTGGATTTGAACTCAAGATGAGTCTTCCTGACTCCGGACCTGGTGCTCTATCACTGCACCACCTAGTCCACTAGCTGCCCCAAGCCTGGCACATAGCAAGTACTTAATACATTCTCAATCTATCTGGAGCAAGAACAAATCTGCTCGCTCTTCAAGTGCCTGTTATCATGGTGCACCTATGCCTTCTCTCCTCTGGGCCAGACATGCTCAGTTCTTACAACCCCCCTTCATATGGCACGACTACCATTGGGACCTTTCACCATCCTGTGGTTGCCTTCACTGAACTCTCTCTAGTCTAGTAGATCCACAAGTACTAGTTGACCCCCATGGCCAGGCCACTGTACTTGGCGAGACAGATATAAAGACACAAAGGAAGCTATTCCTGCCTCAGAGAGGTTACATTGCATCTACAGAAACAACAGGAAGATGGCAGGATCCCATCCTAAATAATACTCTGTATTTTTGTGGGTGGACACTGTCAGAAGAGGAATCAGGAAAGTACCTCATGTAGAAGGAAGCTGTGCTTGAGCAGTTTTGCACAAAACCAGGGCTTCCTTCTAGCCACTGGGAAAAGGGGTGCTAGGTCATCAGATGCATAGGCTTGGAGGTAGAAGGGGGACTGGAAGAGGTCATCTGAGCCGATCCTCTCACTCTATAATAATTCTGAGGCAGAAGGTGGTACTCTGAAGAGAATGATGGACCTGGAAGATCAGGAAGAGGCTAAGCTCAAATCCAGCCTCAGATATTTACTGACTGTGTGTACCCTGAGCAAGTCACTTAACTTCTGTCTGCCTCAGTTTCTTCAACTGTAAAATGGGGATAATAAAATTACCCACCTCCCAGGGTTGTTATGAAGATCCTATTTGGAGAGGGCATAGTTGGCACATAGTAAGTGGTCAGCTGTTTTTATTTTTATTATTTATATATAAGGAAACTGAGATAAGTGAGTTGCCCAAAGTTGGCTAATACAAGGTTCCTGCCTCATGGGATTTATAAGTTAGTAGAAGATCAGACAGGTATACACAGGAGGAGGTTTTTTTGGTTTTTTTTATAAGAATATAGCATAGGGGGGGCAGTTAGGTGATGCAGTGGATAAAGCACTGGCCCTAGATTCAGGAGCACTGAGTTCAAATTCAGCCTCAGATACTTGACAACTTATTAGCTGTGTGACCCTAGGCAAAGTCACTTAACCCTCATTAAGTAATATGTCTAGGTGGGTCAAGTCACCCACACGAGAAGAGCTTGAAACTAACCTATGGCTCTAGGCTCCAAGACTTGCCTGAGACTCTTTTCACAGTTCCTCAAGAATTGGTTTGATTATATTACAGCTACCGCTTTCATACTAGCTTCAATGGATTTAGTCACTAGACAGAATTTTTTCATATTTAGCAACTTGGAGTAGAGAAAGGACTGTGGTCGAGTCAGAGGACCTGGGTTTGAATATTGCCTCTTGATAACGAACCATGTAACATTGGTCACAAGTCCCTTATCCTCCTAGGACTCAGTTTTCCTCATTTTTTAAATGAGGTGGGTTGGAATGGATAACCTTGGAGGACCCTCATAGCTGTAAATCTATAATTCTATATGTTAATGCTGCTTTTCCTACTGTGATCTCAAGCAAATCCCTTGACCTCTACAGGTCCCAATTTCTTCATCTGTAAATGATGATGATGGTGGTGGTGGTGGTTGATTATAACTAGCAGTTATAAAGCACTTAAGGTTTGCAAAGCACTTTACAGATCTCAATTTGGTTCTTACAACAACCCTGGAAGGTGGGTGCTATTATTATCCCCATTTTACAGATGAAGAAACTGAGGCAGACAGAGCTTAAGTGGCTTGTCCAGGGTCTCACAGATATTGTTTAAAGTCATATTTGTACTCAAATCTTCCTGACTTTAGGTTCAAGCTCCCTACCACGGTACCACCTACTGCCTTTAATGCAAAATGAAGGGGGCAAGGAAGAGGTGAAACTAGGTGACATCTACAATCCAGTCTAGTTCTAAATACTCCTCTCCTCCACTTCTCAGATGCTTTATATCAAGTGTCGGAGCAGTGTCTGGGGAGGAAGGTTCCTGGAACAGTCAGTCATAAGAGGAAGTCCTGTGCGCTACAACTCCCCTGGTTGAAGTCCAACCATAATGAAAATAGACGTTGGCCCCAAACTGGGACGAAGGTGGAAGGGAGCCACGGACTAGGTGGTCTGAGAGAGCGTCCCGAAGTGTCGAATCCCGAATGTGAACACACATTTACGTCCCTCACTGAAGATAGGAAAACATGCGAGTGATCCGAGCAGCTGGGGCGGGACCGAGCCCCAGCAGAGGACCTGTAAACAAACGCTCCCCCAGGCAGATGGCCAGGAGCAGATCAGGAGGAAGCCCTTGGCGCGGGATCAACGCCCCTGACAAGAAGTGCTCCGCGCTGGGTCGCCAGGAGGTCCCTGCCAACTTGTCCATTTCCAGGCTCCCTGGCATCCTGGGCACCTGCCTTCTTTGTGCAGAGGAGACGCCAAGGGCCACTTGATGAGGAGTCAGAGATCCCGGGGCTTGAGTCTCTTCTCTCCTTACTCCCTTCATGACCTTTTACTTTTTTTTTCCCTGCGGGGCAATGAGGGTTAGGTGACTTGCCCAGGGTCACACAGCTAGTAAGTGTCAAGTGTCTGAGGCCGAATTTGAACACAGGTCTTCCTGAATCCAGGGCCGGTGTTTTGTCCACTGCAGCACTAGCTGCACCCCCCCCCCTTCTATGATCCCCTAAGATAATAAGAGGTCACATTCGCATAGTTTTCTACGAAGAAAGCAATAGTATTATTGTCCCCACTCTGCAGATGAAAAAAACCGAGGCTCAGATAGAAGAAGGGACGAGGTGAGTCACTCAACTAGAATAAACCAGAGGTAGCTTCCAAACCAGAGCGCTCTCTTCCTGGCATTGCTTTGCATTTATTTCAGCTCGACTGAACTGCATGCATTTAATAAGTACCTACTATGTTGTCAAGCTGTGCTAAATGTGAAGATGTAAAGATTAAATGAGAAAGTCTCTCCCCGCCCCCCTCCATCAGTTTACTTCCTACTGAAATGTATGGAATGAAACTAGACTGATTACTTCTTTGATGTAGGGACTTCTGGCTTGGGACCACTCCCTTTACCAGAGCAGGTCTCCACCAGTTTCTGCAGTTTATAGAAACAGGGAATTCCCTAGAGGACTGAGCCATGAATGGTTGGCTGGGTACTGTGCAGGCAGCCTCAGGGCAGGGTCTTCTTGACTCCCAGGTTAGCTCCTATCCCAACATTCCATTTGCCTGATATGTTGGAAAGAGTCATCTTGTGTTTACTTACAGTATCTCCTACTGTAGTATAATATCTCCCCAGTCAAATGCAAAGCCCTTAAGGACCTTTTTAGTCTTTGTATTCCCAAGGACTTAGATGAATAGACTCATAGAACCATAAGCAACAATTGAAAAGGACATCTAAGATAGCATCTAAAATAGACCTTGGGGCAGCTAGGTGGTGCAGTGGATAGAGCACCGTCCCTGGATTCAGGAGGACCTGAGTTAAAATCCAGCCTCAGACACTTAAACACTTAGGAGCTGTGTGACCCTGGGCAAGTCACTTAACCCCAATTGCCTCACTAAAAAATAAAATAAAATAAAATAAAATAGACCTTGATGTTATAGATGAGGAAACTGTGGCCCATAGAAGTTAATAGGATTGCCCAAGGCCCCATAGGCAGTACAGGGCAGTCAGGATCCAAACCCAGGTCCTCTCATTCCATGTCCTCTGCTTCTCTATTCCTGTTGGATTGAAAGTCTCTCTAACTACTACAGGTCAGGGCAGTTTCCCACTATAATTCAACTGTCTCTCCATCACCACTCACATCCCATTCCTTCTGATCAAATCCAGCCCACATTTGGGACTACCCAGATGGACAAAGATCAATAGTGGTTCATGAACATGCTAGTCTGAAAAAATTAACGTTCTGGCCCCAAGAATTTAAAAAGAAAAAAACAAAGGGAAAAATATTTACTCATAATAAAAACTGCAGCCTTAGCTGGGATACAAGGCAATTTCCCACTGTTTTTCAAAGTCGAAATTGGGTAAAGCTGGAAGATCCCACTGTAAACAGGAAGCCTGGTCATGCCCTTCAAGGACGCCCATAGCTCAATGAGGAACACTTGGCATTGAGAGAGGGAAGAAACTTCCTGGAACCAAAGGATTGTTATCAACCTTTTGCCAACTGACTTTCCCAACTCTCTCCATTCATCAGAGCTAGGGAACCCACTCAAGGACAGATAAACAGCTCCAGTCACTGCTTCAGGTCAGCTTTTTGGAAGGGTTTCACAGGGAATCCTAACAGGGTCATTGGATTACACAAAATAGACCTAGGAAAGACCTCTGGAGCCATCCCTGGTCTAAACCCCTCATTGTACAGATAAGGAAAATGAGGGCTGCTGAGCCTTAATGGGTTATGAAGGGGCATTTGAAGAGCTATGATCATAAATGAATATGAATGATAAACATTTTGTAATCTCTGAGTGACAGATACACTTTAGGGAGACCTCTAAAACTAAACTTTGCAGAAAATGCGCTGACCTACGTTGAATAGTTGTCTTAACTTGGGAGCACCCTGTACTAAAGAAATCACAAGTTTATTGCCTGGTCCCGTGCTATGAGTGGTGAGTGTGTGAGTGTGAATGTACGAGAGAGAAAGAGGGGGGGGGGGGACGGGAATCCTGGCTCCCTTACTTGTTTTTTAGTTGTTGTTTTTGAGAAGAAGGAATAAGTTTTAATCTTAAGTGTGTATCTTTTTCCTTCCATTCTATTTATTTTTTTTAACATAATAAATATTTTTATTTATAATTTTTGGGTTCCAATTTTTATCTCTCCTTCCTCCTTTCCCCTCCCTCCTCCTGTGTGGCAGCAAGCAATCAGATATGGGTTATATATGTATGATTATGCAAGTATTATCATATTTGTCATTTTGTACTAGAAAACTTGATTAAAAGAAAAATGAAAGGTAAAAAATAGCATGCTTCAGTCTATTCCATCAACATCAGTTCTTTCTTTAGAGGTGGGATAGTATGTTTCATCAATAGTCCTTTGGGATTGTCTTGGATCATTGTATTGGGGTTTTTTATTTCTTTATTTTTATTTTTTCATAAAAGCATTTTAATTATTTTCCAGTTACATGTAAGAATAGTTTCAACATTTGTTTTCATAAGATTTTTAGTTTCAAATTTTCCTCCCATCCTCCCTTCCCTCCTCCTCCCTAAGACAGAAAGCAATCTGAAATAGGCTATATATGTGCAATCACATTAAACACATTTCTGCATTAGTCAAGTTGTGAAGGAAGAATCAGAGATAAAAGGGAAAACCCTTTAAAAAGAGGGAAAAAAACAACAAAAAAGTAGAAACCGTATGGTTCTATCTGCATTCAGAATCCACAGTTCTTCTTTCTGGGTGTGGAGAACATTTTTCCATCATGAGTTCTTTGGTAGTTTGTCTTAGATCATTGCACTGCTGAGAAGAGCCAAGTTCATCGCAGTTGATCATCACACAATGTTGCTGTTACTATGTACAATGTCCTGGTTCTACTCATCTCACTCAGCATCAGTCCACTTAAGTCTTTCCAGATTGTTCTGAAATCTGCTATGCTCATCATTTCTTATAGCACAATAGTATCCATTACATTCATATACCACAACTTGTTCAGCCATTCCTCAATGGATGGAGAACCATGGAGGTTGTTCTGAGAAGAGAAGCCACTTACCCAAACTTAGACCAATTAGACAATTAGCTAGTGACAGAGCTGGGATTTGCATCCGGTGCTCTGATTCCAATCTTACCCCAATTTCTACTGCCCTACACTGTTTCTCATAGTAAGCAACGGAGCAGGATTTAACTCAGCCCCTCTGAGTTCAGATTTCATTGCTCTTCCCACAGTGCACAAACTGGCCCTAGTTCCGCTAAGACAGACCCAGAACTTCGTTCTTATGAGGTGGGGGAGGGGCGTTAACCAGCTGAGCCACAGGGCATCTCAAGTCATGTCCTACTCTTCATGACCCCATCTGGGGTTTTCTGGGCAGAGACCCTGGAGTGGTCTCCAGCTCATTTCACAGATGAGAAAACTGAGGCAAACAGGGTGAAGGGACTTTCCTGGATCATACAACTCACCCCAGCTTAAAACTTTTATATTTATATCCAAACAGTAACCCTCCCCCACTTTCTGCATTTTCATAAGTCAGAATCAAGGTCATACACATGAAAGACCCCGCCCCTACACACACACACACACACACACACACTCTTGGTCAGGAAAGTGACAATGAGCCCTTGGCTGCATCGGGAAAGGGACTGAGTCATGAACATTAACTGGCCTGGACTTGTAGCCAAAGACCCTGGGAGGAAGGTGGCTGCTCAGAAGTGGCTGTCACAGGTGGATTTAATTCTAGCTCCGCTTCCAAAGCCTGACTCCTGCAAGTTCTCAAGTCCAAGGGACAGGCAATTGACTTGGGCAGAGGCTGTTTATCCATCCACTCCACCCCTAACAGAGTCACCTAAAAGGCATCACTAGCCTCTGAAGCGTGAGGAGAAAAGTGACTCCCAGGCCACAGTCGGTGCAACCCTGGAAGCAGAACCGAAGGGAGCAAATGATTTCGAAATGCCCGGCATTGCCTCCCTCCTCCATCCTGTTCAAGGACCCTGCCAAGGGCACCTCGGAGTTTCCCCAGGCTAAAAGGAGCCAAGATTGAGCAAAACAAAAAATGTCAATGGCAGCACAGCACGGAAGAAATGTTCTTCAGGTCTGATCTCAATGGTCAATGGAACTCAATTCATTAAGTCCTTATTAAGCCCTACCATGTGCAAGACACTCTGCCTGATTCTGTGTATACGAAGATAAAGGGTCTCTGTCCTCAAGAAGCTTATAGGCTGAGGGGGCAATTAGGAAAAATGGATCTACAGGTGAGCAAACCACCAAGTGGGATGTGATGGAGGCAGGCAGTCAATCGGTAAACATTTATTAAGTCCTTACTGTATTCTAGGTTCTGCCAGTCAGCCCTTAAACACCTGCTATATGCCAGTATAAGGCAAAAAAAAAAAATTCCCCAGCTTCAAGGAACTCACATTCTAAGGGGTAGACAACACGCAAACAAGATATATACAAGACAAATTGGAAACAATTAACAGAAGGAAGGCATTAGAATTAGGGGGATAAAAAAGGAAACACACGTGCATTATGCGCCTACCATATACCAGGCACACAAGCACTTTTACAAATGTCTCATTTGAGATTCACAACAACCTTGGGGGGTAGGTGCTGTTATTTCCATTTGACAGTCAGGGAAACTGAGAGAGGGGTGAAGTGATTTGTTAGGGTCACATAGCTTAGTAAATGTCTGAAGCCAGATTTGAACTCGGGTCTTCCCAATGCCAGGACTCACAGCAATTCCCATCTACCTAGGAAAATCTTGTAGAAAGGGGGATTTTAGCTGAGACTACAAGGAATTTAGGGAAAGGCAGGAGGTGGAGATGAAGAGGCAGTAAATTCCAGAGTTGGGGATCGGCCAATGAAAATGCCTGGAGTTAGGCTGTGGAATGTTTATTGCTAGGAACAGCAATGAGGCTGCAGAGATAGTATGGGGAGTGTGTCAAGTGTAAGAAGCCGCAAAGTTGGGAAGGGGGCTACGTGATAAAGGGCTCTGAAGCCAAACAGAAGATTTTAGATTTGATTGTGGAGCCCCTGGGGATTGTGGGTATCTGCTATGGCACTATCTGTTAAAAACGTTGTTTGCAGATTTCTACGGATTCATGTCATTTCCAAGCAATTGTGGGCAACGATTCCGTCTGTGTGCTGCGCCTGTTCCTGTAGAGCTTATTTGCCAAATTCTCAAGGTCTATTCTGTGGGCATTGTTATCACAGAGAAGCAGCATGAAGCAATGCATACAGAGACGACCTTGGATTCAAATCCTGCCTATGACACATACAGACTGTGTGACCCCGGGCAAATCGCTTCACCTCAGTGCCTTTGTCAGTTTTTATGACTCCAAGTTACTGAGGTGCTTACATGCCTGCGTTAGCAGAGGGAGTTCCCTATGTCGATAAAATCATAGGTCCAGCCCCTATTTCTGTTATTATTACTGATATCCACATGGCACAGTAAGGTTTGCCAGACACTTTGTATTCATTAACTCATTTAAGTTTCACAATAGTCCTATAAAATTGATGCTACAGGTAGAAAGAATCCCTTTTTCTCAATGGGGAAGCAGATGCAGAGATGGTATGTGACTGACCTGCCCACGGTCACTGACACGGTAAGTGTCAGGGGTAAAAGTGGAACCCAGGTCTACCTGACTTTGAGCCTGCCCTCTCCTCCAAGCTGCCCCAGGAGAAAGCTCAGGATAAGGTCACAAAATCCTCACCCTCAGCCTCGCCTCATGCTTACTTACGAGGAAACTTCAAGCCAAACTTAGGCAATCATATCATTACTCAGTAAGCTTCATTTACTCTTTTGGTTTACCCTCTGAGTGAGATTGGACCAGTCTATACCCTTCTTCCTTCCTACTTTAGTTTGGCATAAGCCCCCTGTCATACTCTTGTGAACAGTGGACATATTCCAATCAGGTCAATTACCATAGGTCATCAAAAGCCATCAAATTCTCTGGAGACGTGTGGGACAGAGTATTTGCAGAATTCTTTCCTCCTGCCCATCACGTCCCCCATATTTCCTCAGAGCAACCCCTTTTGGAGGGTTGTTGTTGTTCATCCTTTATTCATGGAAGAAGCCCAGTGACATCAGGGCTCTGGAGGAGGAGAGTGAGGCTGAATGACTTTGGACTTTGTGCAGCATTGTCTCACTTGAATCAAGATGGGCTGTGACAGGACAGGGAAAGAAAAGAAAGGGGGGTGCCAACCAGCATGGGACAGGACCCAAATTCACCCACTTTCACCAACATTCTTGTCTAAGGTGTAAAAGTCATCAGCAAATAATATTAAACACTGGCAGAGCCAGGTGGTCAAGTGTCTAGAGGGCTGGGTGACCCCAAATAAGTCCTTAACCTCTGTCAGCCTCAGTTTCCTCACCTGTCAAATGAGGACAATAATAGCATCTACTCACAGGGTTGTTGAGACAGAGACACAGAGAGAGACAGAGAAAGAGACAGAGCAGAGAGACAGAGACAGAGATAGTGACAGAGAAAGAGACACAGATTATATAGAGAGAGACAGACAGACAGACACAGAGAGACAGGGATAGAGACACAGATTATATATCTAGAGAGACAGAGACAGAGAGAAAGAGAGAGACATAGAGACACACACGGGTGGGGGGGGAGAGAGAGAGAGGGAGAGAGAGAGAGAGAGAGAGAGAGAGAGAGAGAGAGAGAGAGAGAGAGAGAGAGAGAGAGAGAAGAGAGAAAAGGGAGAGAAAATTCTAAAAATGAATAGCAAAAATGTCACCCTCTGTAAACACCTGCTGTAGAAGAGAAATATTTGGCATAGTTTGATCCTTTCCTGACAAGGGCTGATGGGTGATTAGGCAGGCAGGAGAAGGACCTCCTAGGGGCAAGGCTGGGGTCTGAATCTGAGCAATGCTCACAGAAGAGACCAGGATGGGTTAGAACCAGAATTTCTGATTGTGCTGTGTAACCACGTCAGATTGCTTGCTGTCTTGGGGAGTGATGGGAGGGAGGAAGAGAAATGTGGAAATCAAAATCTTACAAAATGAATGTTGAAAACTATCTTTTCGTGTAATTGGAAAAAAACAAAGTACTCTTGGGTAGCAGAATTTCTCCAGATTCCAGGGGCCTGAGGCCAGCAGAAAGCTGACAGAAGGAGGGAAGAATCAGGCAGGGAAATCAGGCCTGGACAAGGGAGGCCAGGGAGGGGACTGACTGACTCAGCCTTTATGAGAATGGGGAGGAATTATGTTTTCACTGCGGCAGCAATAAACCATGAGGCCGATTGTTGGGAAAAGGCAATACTCTGAAGTAGCCCAAATTTGGCTGGAGCATCTCTTACCTCTCTTGGGCAATACCTGCTCTCCCCACCCTTCTCGGGCACTGCAGTGAATAACAGAATAATAATCACAGGCAGCATTTGCAAAGCTCTTTACATATTTTATCTGATTTGATTTTTACAAACATCTTGAGGTAGGGACTCTTATTAGGCCCATTTTATAGATGAGGAAACTGAGTCCCCGGGAGAGGTCCCTCCAAGCCAGGGGCTCTACTGTGGTAAAATAATGGAATCCAGAGGTCCCTCACTATTTTCAGGACCCCAATATTTCAGCGAGCTACCCAATTAACTCTCCCCATATTAAATTTGGCCCCAACACTACTATACTACATTGTTGCCCACAAGGAGGTCCCTTCAAATGACCCAACATTTTATCATATCCATCAAAATCTGGAAAATATTCTATATTCTTTACTAAAGCTCTCTTCTTTTTTCTTTCTTTTTTCTTTTGTTTTTGTGGGGCAATGGGGGTTAAGTGACTTGCCCAGGGTCACAAAGCTAGTAAGTGTCAAGTGTCTGAGGCCAGATTTGAACTCAGGTCCTCCTGAGTCCAGCCCTCAGTTCTGTCCCGGCTCTGCTAACTTACTGCCCGCCTAGTCATTCAACCTAGCTGGGTTTCAGCTTCTTCCTCTGCCAAATGAGAAAGTTGTCTTAAATCACTGTACCTTTAAACCGCAGAGTTGGAAGAGACTTTATCTTCATACCACACCCTCTCCCCCTTCCTGAGCCCACATGCTGAGCCTTTCCTGCATGGTCCTGCTAAAGATTGGCCTGTGCTGACTCATGGTTACCATAAAGAGGTACAAGAGGAAGACAGCAAAGAGGGAAGGAGCCTGGCACGGTGGAGGCCACTGACTTTGAAGGACAGACACGGGTTCCTGTAGGAGTGAATTCAAAGCCAAGGTAGCAGGACCAGGAAAACAATCCATACCTTGATAACAGCAATGTCAAAGAAAACAACTTTGGGCTTTTTTCCACTTTAAAATTTAATTTCCTAAAATTAACAGAAATCTTATGAATTCTCTCCCATCTACCTCCTCCCGTTGAAAAAGAAAAAAAGGAAAAAACAGCATTATGACACATGTGCGTTGGCAAACAAAACAAGCTCCCACATTGGCCGTGTCCAAAACCATGTGTCTCAGTTGGCCTCCCCCCTCCCAGTCCATCAGCTCTTTCGGGGGAAGGGGGGGGGCATGCTTCAGCATCATCATTCTTCTGGGATCATGGGTGGTCCTTTCAGCCACGAGCAGCTCAGCAAGGTGCCTGGCACTTAGTAAGTGCTTTAGAAATGCTTGCAGACTTGATCAGAGTTCCGAGATCTACCAAAGTTGCTTGTCTTCACAATGTTGTCTTTGCAATCTGCATAAACTGTTCTCCTTTCACTTTGTCTCAATACATATCTTTCCAGGTTTCTCTTAAACTTTCTCTTTCATGATTTCTTATGACCTAGTAGTCAGTCATTCAGCATATATTAAGTACCAACTGTGTGCCAGGGACTGTGCTAAGCAACGGGATAGAGACAAAAACAAAACCAAGAAACAACCAGACCCTCTTCTCCAGGGGCTCAAGGTGTATACAGGATAAACTGGGGACATTCTCAGGTTGGGAGGCACAAAGATTAAGGGGGGAGAGGGGGCTGTGGAAGCTTTCTTACCAAAGATGAGAGTTTAGTTGAGCCCTGAAGAAAGCTAGGAGGCAGAGAGAGGAGGAAGAGGGTTCGAGGGATGAAGGACAGCCAGAGAAAATGCCCACAGGGATCGTATCATGTACAAGAAACAGCAGGGAGGCCAGTGCCCAGAAAGATGCTGGTACCCAGTGGTCCCTTCGCATGATCCAATGTCACTGGATCCCAGAGTGGAATAAAATATATGAAGAAAGGACAATGTTACTAGGCTTTGGAAAGCCAAATAAAGGATTTTCTGTTTGATCCTGGGGGCAGTAGGGAACCATTGAAACTTACTGATAGTTGGTGGCCTGGAGGGGACATCACCAGACCTGCACTTTAAGAAGGTCACTTAGCTAAATGGAGAATGGACTGAAATGGAAGAGATTTGAGGCAGGGAGACCCACCAGCAGCTATTGTGTTAGAGGAGAAAAGGGAAAGGATAGAAGGGAGAAATGATGGGACTTGACCACCAGTTGAAAAAGGAATTGAGGATGACACCACTGAGGAATTGAGGATGACACCAAAGTTGCAAACCTGGGTGAGTTGGGGGATGTTGGCACCCTCAACAATAATAGGGGGGCAGCTAGATGGCGCAGTGGATAGAGCACCGGCCCTGGAGTCAGGAGTACCTGAGTTCAAATCCGGCCTCAGACACTTAACACTTACTAGCTGTGTGACCCTGGGCAAGTCACTTAACCCCCATTGCCTCACTTAAAAAAAAAAAACAATAATAGGAAAATTAGGAAGAAGGGAAGGATTGGGGGGGGGGAAGTTCACTTTTGGCCAAGATGATCTTTGGGCCATCTAGTCAAAGATGGGGGGGCAGTGAGACTGAGGCTTGTACAAGTACATCTGAGAGTCATCTTCATAGAGATAATAATTGAAACTATAGGACTGGTGTGATCACCCAGTGAAGTAACATTGAGGGAGAAGAGAGTAGGGTCTAAGAGAGCTTTGAGGGAACCCGAAGGCTAGTGGGTGTGACATAGATAAATATCCAGTATAGGAGACAGCGATGGAGCAGTCAGACAGCTGAGAGAAATATATTCAGGTACCATCATTTGTTACGACAATAATTGTGGCAGACAAAGTTCATCCAAGTACTACTCCATCATGACTGCAGAAGACTTGGTGACGAGGCACCTCTTACTGGATTGTGGAAGGACTGCAGGTAAGGAATGACAGGTATGCTTTTAGGCACAATGGACACAAGGCAAACTTGTTTTTCTTCATTGTACATATTAAATTCAGAGGAGATGGGTGTCAGTGCTATCATGTCAAAGAGGATGTATGCCTAAAAGTAGTGTGCTGGTAAATCTTTTTTTTTGTTTGTTTGTTTTTTTTTTTTTTAGTGAGGCAGTTGGGGTTAGGTGACTTGCCCAGGGTCACACAGCTAGTAAGTGTTAAGTGTCTGAGGCTGGATTTGAACTCAGGTACTCCTGAATCCAGGGCCAGTGCTCTATCCACTGCGCCACCTAGCTGCCCCCTGGTAAATCTTTAACAGTTGGATTTCCTAAAAATGAACTTTAAGGCGTCGCCTGCAGTATTCACATTTTCTCCATCACTTTCTTAAGTCTAGAAACCAACAAAACAATAATCAAGCTCTGGTTTTCACAGGGCTTGCTCAGGGAGCCCCAAGTTCAAATTCAGCCTCATACACTTACTGGGAAAGTCATTTAATCTTGTATGCCTCACTTTCTAAAATGGGGTCAATAAAAGCCCCTGCCTCATAGGGTTGTCATGGAATTAAATGAGTCAGGATTTGTTAAGTGCTTAGCATGGTGCCTAATACACAGTATGTGCTATATAAATGCTTATTCCCTTCTCTTTCCCTTTCCCCTAGTATTAGGAAATGGAGACTCAGGGAGGTTAAGTGACTTGTCCAGGCCACCCAAGAGTAAGCACCAGAATCCTCCCCACACAAACATCCTTTGGCTGAGATGGGTTCCCGGCTAGTCATGGGCCATGCTTAGTTTCAATTGAACCAACTTCCCCAAGTCTTCTACTGGCAGAGATTTCAGTCCAAGGTTCTTTCCACTTCATCACAGCTATTGATTGGGAATCACAGCTAACATGGGGCTGACGGGAATTGCAGAGGATGTGTTTATGGGCAGAACTTAATTTGAGGAGAGATTGGCTTCTTGCTGAGGCTCATCCAAGCAGAAGGTAACCATGGCAACATCGTGGAGCCAATTAAGACCTTCCGTTTAGGAATGGTGCTTCTCAGTAAACTTGTCTTCCTGTCCCCAGTGATCTGAGCACTCCTTGGGTCATTAAGAGATTGGTGACTCTGTGTGTGTGCGAGTGTGTGACTGACAAGACATAGACATCAAAAGCATTTGCTGAATGTCTTGAACGCCAAGAGCCTGTGAAATTGGATCAAGGGGTACTGTTTCTTATCCATATATGACTGACTCAATTAATGACAAGTTGTGATTCCTCAGAAGAGGCAAAAAAAAATCACAGCCTCATAAAAGTTGGAGTTGGAAGGAACCTTTGGCATTGCCTACTCCAGCCCTCTCTTATGCTGAGGACATTGATACCAAGAGTAGGAAAAGACTTGCCCAGGGTCACGCAGCTCATAAGCACTGGAGCCCAGATCCAAAGCCTTGTATGATGACCTCTTTCCACTGCAGTCAGTCTGTTAAGTAGCATTTATTAAGTACCTTCTGTGTAGCAGGCATTGGGCTAAAGCACTGGGGATACACAGAAAGGCAAAAAGAGGCCCTGCCCTCAAGGAACTTACAATCAATCAGGAGGGATAATGGCAACCAACTATGTTCAAACAAGATAAACGTAGGGTAAATTAGAGATTGTCAGTAGAGACAAAGCACTGGCATTAGGGGGATGTAAAAGGTTTCTTGCACCATGTAACTCTATAATCTTGTCATCATCCTTCCATTCAAATGGGGGAAGAAGACATTTATAAGACCTTTTATATGTGCAATGCATTGTGTGAAGGAAAAGCAGACAATAGCTACCTTCAAGGAGTATATCCTAAAGGGGAGACAACACCAATGGGGGACTAGTGGCCAGGGTTGAAGTATTTTGGTTTCCAAAGTACAGGAACAGTGAGGCAGAGTTGATTTGATGATTCTTGAGGCAGCTAGAGCATGGGCCCTGGAGTCAAGAGGACCTGAGTTCAAATCCAGCCTCAGACACTTAACACTTACTAGCTGTGTGACCCTGGGCAAGTCACTTAACCCTAATTGCCTCACTGAAAGAAAGAGAGAAAGGAAGGAAATCATCATTCAGTGGCACTTTATTCTCCTCCTCTCATACTCTTTCCCTCAGTCTTCAAAAATTAGAAAAGATCTCTGTTATATTCCATTCCAGTCTGCCTCACCCTGGCAGCCAGTTCCCCATACTCTAAAATTAATCTTTCTCTAGCCCATGATACATTCTCTATACTCTAAACATGCCTGTGCTACATCTCCTTTCTTCCTTCCTTCCTTCAGTCAGTCAACAAACATTTATTAAGTGCCTACTGTGTGCCAGGTGCTACCAATACCAATCCAAGCAAAAATAGAAACAATCCCTGCCCCAAGGAGTTTTCATTCTCATAGATGAAGACAACATGCAAAAGAAACCACAAGGGAGCGTGGGGAGACGGTACCAGCTCAGCAGGATGGTGGGAAAGGAAGTTCAGAGAATCCAAAATGGATCCAGGAGAAAAAAAGAGGGGGCATGACTGGCCTGGGCACTTTCATTAAATGGAGGTTCTGAGAGGAACAAACCAATGAGAAGCATCAGAAAAGGAGAAGAGTGTCCTGCTTTACGGTCCTGTTCTTCATTACTTGACCCAGGGTTAAACTAATAGGTGGCTTAGTACACTATCTCTCCAAGATGCTCTTGCATTAAAAAAAAAAAGTCTATAAATAAAAATATTGGCAGGATACTTGCTAAAATGAGACTGAAGGAGACTTTGCCTCAATATTTTTTTGGTTTTAAAAACATCTTAGTTAAAAAAAAAAAAAGATGGAGGTGAAGTGAGGGGAAAGAGAAGAGGCTGAGAGTAAAGAGGAGCCAGAAAAAGCCCTTTGGAAAAGGCTACAAGACATTAAAGGATTCTACTTGGCTGAGGCTTCCAGGGTGGAGCCACAAGGAGACTGAAAGCAGGTGGGGCCTGACCAAAAACAGGAATCAGGAGAGTGGAGTCATTTTCACATTTTCCAGAGGGCACCTGACCAATAGCCTTTGGCCAAATAAACCCGAGATGTGGCTTCGAGTGGTTCCCCTCCCCCCTAACCAAAGCTATATTCACTCCATGGGAACACACCATGTCGTCCAATGCCTTCCCTCACTCAATCCTAGCCAGATGCTTTTCTAAAACCCCAATTCCACTCAACAAGCATTTGCTAAGACCCATCTCTGTGCCAGGCCCGGTCTCTTATGTCAGGAAGCTTATAGCCTAGTGAAGGTGGGGGCAATAACAGGGAATCCAGATTCTCTGCGTGTGGCTGTTTATCGGAGTACAGCCACGTGATAGTGTAGAGCGGCAAGGCTTCCTCCCTCCTCCCTTGCTCCTGCTCTGGTCTCACTCCCCGCTTCCTCTCAGGGCACTCCCGAAACACATCACAGCTGGCCAGACTCTCAGCTGCGTCGGCATCATTCTAAGGCCCTTACTCCGGCTCTTGAGCCGAGTACTCAGCTGTGTCATCCATCCTGTCATGGACTCTCCCTTTCTAACCTTGTACAATCTCCCTGTACACACTCCTATTTCAATAACTGGTTCTCATTCTGGGCTATCACATTTGCAGCTTCAAGCCGGACCTCCCAAACAACCAGTCAGTGTGTGTCAGACCCGATACTACTTCATGATGTTCCGAAACATTCCCCGTGGAACTTCTAACACTTGTTTTCCCCTGAAAGGCAGTCTCACAACAGTGAACAACAGGAATGAAACTGTCCATGTTAGGGGATCATCATGATACAGTGGAAAGGGTACTAGATTTGGAGTCAAAGAACCTGGGAAGGAAGGAAGGAAGGAAGGAAGGAAGGAAGGAAGGAAGGAAGGAAGGAAGGAAGGAAGGAAGGAAGGAAGGAAGGAAGGAAGGAAGGAAGGAAGGAAGGAAGGAAGGAAGGAAGGAAGGAAGGAAGGAAGGAAGGAAGGAAGGAAGGAGGGAAGGAAGGAGGGAGGAGGGAGGGAAGGAAGGAAGGAGGGAGGAGGGAGGGAAGGAAGGAAGGAAGGAGGGAGGAAGGGAGGGAGGGAGGAAGGAAAAGGAAGGGAGGAAGGAAGGGAGAGATGATAGATGTATGGATAGAGAGAGATGATGGATAGATACAGATAGAACATTTTCAAAGTGCTTCCTATGTCAAGCATTGGACATACAAACACAAGAAAATAGATGACCCCCCTCCCCCCATTCTGGTGAAACTTTTTTTTTTTTTAGTGAGGCAATGGGGGTTAAGTGACTTGCCCAGGGTCACACAGCTAGTAAGTGTTAAGTGTCTGAGGCTGGATTTGAACTCAGGTCCTCCTGATTCCAGGACCAGTGCTCTATCCACTGCGCCACCTACCTGCCCCGAAACTGACTTTCTAATAGAGGAAAACAAAACATGAAGAGGGGAACTACCTGGGAACAAGGTTGTTAGGGAGATCATTCATGACCTGTGACTTGGGCAAGCTACTTCCTCTCTCTGGGACTGTTTCCTCATCTATAAAATGAATGAGGGGCAGCTAGGTGGCACAGTGGATAGAGCCCTGGATTCAGGAGGATCTGAGTTGAAATCTAGCCTCAGACACTTGACACTTACTAGCTGTGTGACCCTGGGCAAATCACAACCCCAATTGCCTCACCCCCCCCCCCAAAATGAACAAGTTGGTTTAGTTGTTTTGGTTATCTCAAATGAAGACAGAAAAGAAAGGGGGAAATAGTATATATTTTCTTCTATGTAAAGAGAGGGGCAGGGAACAAAAAAAAAAAGACAAAATATCAAAAAACTAGAAAATACACATTTATCATAATTGTGAATGTAAATGAGAATTTGGTGTTTAAGTTCAGAATTAAAAATAAATAAATAAAAAGAGGCTGGCAAAGCCCTGAGTTCCATAGTTATCAAGAAGGAAATCAATGGCGAATTTCCTCTCAGCCGTTGCCTCAGGGAGGTCTTACAGGATTAAAGAAACATTCATCTACTGATTGACTGATAAAGTTTTTAAGGCAAGTTATCTCTTTTGCCGAAGTCCTGTTTGAGATATGGTAGATATGTGTGTACAAGTATGGCATGGGTCATAGCTTAGAGCAAAGCTTCTTAAACTGTGGTCTCACCCCCATATGGGGTCAAGTAACTGAATGTGGGGTCCATGAAAAATCTGGCAACAGTAAAAGGTTATGTATACTTATTTTATATATCCACATATCCGGGGATCACACAAAAAATTCTCGGGCAAAAAGGGGTTGAGAAGAGAAAAAGTTTAAGAAGCCCTTGGCTTATAGTTGAAAGGGACCTTAAGAGATCTAACCTCCTATTGCTACAGATGAAAAAGCTGAGAATCGGAAAAGTGATTCTATTTGGGTCCCCAAAGTACTTTCCCTATAATTCACATCATGGATCCCCTGCATCTACCCATGGATTCAAAGGGTCTCATTGGATTCCTGATATTCTAGGAGAATATAAGCTTCTGGAGGGAAAGGACTGTTTTGTTTTTGCCTCTGTCTCCCTAGCACCTAGCACAGTACTCAGCATATTTAAAAAAACAAAACAAAACCTAGATCTGAGGGGCAGCTAGGTGGTACAGTGGATAGAGCACCGGCCCTGGAGTCAGGAGAACCTGAGTTCAAACCTGGCCTCAGACACTTGACAACTCACTAGCTGTGTAACTGTGGGCAAGTCACTTAACCCTGATTGCCTCACCAAAAAATAAAATAAAATAAATTTAATTTAATTTAATTTAATTAAAAAAAATAAAATTTACAAAATTTAAAAAATAAATAAATAAAATAAATAAAATAAAAACTAGACCTGAGATTTCATTGAACGTGGGAGACTTTTAGTGAGGAAACCCACTATCCATGCAGATTTACACCTCCTCTGCTAATTCATTGTTGGTGCAACTGTGAGCTGATCCAACCATTTTGGAGAGCAATTTGGAATTGTGCCCAAAGAGTTCTAAAACTGCCTATACCCTTTGACCCAGCAATACCACTACTAGGTCTTAAGGAGTTGCTTGGGGGCAACGAGAGGTTAAAGGGCTTTCCATTTGTTCCTCTAGGTTGTCAACATCCTTTTATAATTCTGCTTTCCATACAGATAGCTTTCCCTCAGTTTCCCCAAGATCTGAAGGTTTAGAATGAGAAAGGATCTTCAAATTGTTGCAATCCTCCAACCTCGTTTTATAGATGAAGACAATTGAGGCTATAGTGAGTAAACACCCTCTGCGAAATGTCAACTGCTTGGAGCTTCTAAGGATGATTATATTTGATTTCCTAGAACCTAGGATAGTATCTTGCATGGCCAGTGCCTGGCAAATGCTTGTTGGACTAGACTGGTATTTTTTGAATATGCCCCCTCCCTTTAGCTAATTTCCCTGGGGCTACTATGGATTTCATTTTCAAACTTTCCACAGGAATTGGTTTAAATTCTTTTTAGTCTAGACCGGTTATTTTATCAAGAGGCAAAACTATTGGTGTTCAAATTCCTTCCACCAACACGGATCTAGTCTTAATTGCCTAGGGCACTTAAATGACTTGCCCAGGGTCACAGAGTCAGTATGTGCAAGAGTCTACTACATACTAGGATGTGTTCAGAGACTTGAGCCCAGATCTTCCTGATTCAGAGATCTGCTCTCTACCCACTATGACACATTGCTTTTCACCTGGACCACAGTAGACATTTAACAAATGTTTGCTGGATGAATGAATGAATGGATGGATGGATGAATGAATGAATGAATGGATGGATGGATGGATGGATGGATGGATGGATGGATGGATGGATGGATGGATGGATGGATGGATGGATGGATGGATGGATGAATGAATGAATGAGGTTGCTACACACACAATCACACATAGATATCCCCTTCTCCCACCAAAATCACTTAAAGAGAAAAGTTCTGCCCATTATCTAGCACACAGGGCTTAAAGCTAGTGGAGGTACAACAAACAGAGAATGAATCTGGGAGAGTCAGGCTGCTGTCCTGGCACAGAGATGAAGGAATTACAAAGCCCTCCCCTCCCCCCAAGATGCTTATTCCCTCCTAGTTGTTAGAGACCTTGAACTTCTCTCCAGATGCCATCAAGTTCTTTGTGGAGAGGACAAAACCCCTTTATGCCCTTGTCTGGTAGAGCTGCCAAGCGGCCCCGGCCAAGGGGCCGTCTTTGCCACTCCTAAGCCAACTCTGGCCTAATCCCCAACCTTGGCTCTCCCTGATTCTGGCCTCCCTTTTGCTATTTACCTGGCAACCGCAGATTGAGAGCAGCAGCTTCCCGGGCTCAACGGCAGCTGATCTTGCCTAAAATTGTTCTCAGATATAGGGCAAAAGCACAGGCCTGTTGAAAATGACTACCTAGGCCTCATGCAGAGTTTAAAGCATGGGGTAATTGGGAACGCGCCCATATTTAGGCATTTTCCATCTACTCTATGAGAACCAAGGAGGTGGAGGAAGGAAAAATTTATATAGCTCTGAAATGTAAAACATTTTGCAGATTCTTATCTCATCATAGCCCTACTCAGGTGAGATAGGTACATTTGGTACCTGTGAATCTCTGGAGAGGATGGAAGTGTAGGATTGGCTGTTAAACAGAGTCGCCAGGAGTATGCTGAGGTGGGGGTGGGGTGGGGGCAGAGATGGCTGTTTGAGTCAGTGAGTAGCCTATGATCATCTTTTTTCTGATGACTTATTACAACACAGAAGCGATTCCAGGTTCTCAAAGGCTTTGACTCTGGAATAAATGTAAACCCTAGAACACCCCAGCACATAGAGAAGTTTGGAGCATCCTCCCAGAGTTGGAGTACCCCTTTTCTCTGAGGATCAGCCGGATTAAGTACAGTGGAACCCATCACCAGCAGGTTGGCAACTTAGTGATGAATTTTGTTCTGTGGCCATAGTGAAGCCCAAAGAATACTGGGTCCTAGGACTTGGCATTAAACACTGTAGATAGTCTAGTAGAAGGCCAACTTTGGCTCAAGTAGTTCCATCATTTATAGCTGAAGGAATGGAAAGGGAAATCAATTTTCCTCTTATTAACTTAACTCTATTTCCAGCTCCACAGGCAGCTTTTAACTAATACAAATGTCCTATGAGTCAAAGGCTTTGTGTCTGCTTTGTCAACCTCAGCTGTGGCACTTGCCCATTTAATGGAATGGAAACTAAATCGTGAATTAGAGATTTTTTGGGAAGTTTGGCTTTTACTTGAGATAAGGTGGAATTATGCACTGCCCTGGTGCTTCCAGATTTGGGACACTGAGTTCCTCCCCACAGCTGCTAGAGCTCTGATCATTTAGTTCAATCTGCATGTATTAAGTACCTACTCCCTCAAGGTGTTTATTTCTACCATAAATATCAACAAATACAAATAATACACATATACACATAGGATCCTCTGTGTGTGTGTCTCTCAAATTATATCAACATTTGGGGCAGCTAGATGGCGCAGTGGATAGAGCACCAGCCCTGGAGTCAGGAGTACCTGAGTTCAAATCCGGCCTCAGACACTTAACACTTACTAGCTGTGTGACCCTGGGCAAGTCACTTAACCCCAATTGCCTCACTTTAAAAAAAAAAGGGGGGGAAAGGGAAAAGGCTCCATATGTACAAAAGTATTTAAAGCTGCTCTTTTTGGGGCGACAAAGAATTAAAAATAGAGGGGATGTCCATCAATTGGGGAATGGCTGAACAAATTGTGGTATATGAATGTAATATTATTGTGCTATAAGAAACGATGAGCAGGCGGATTTCAGAGAAACCTGGAAGGACTTGCATGAACTGATGATGAGTGAGATAAGCAGAACCAGGAGAACATTGTACACGGTACTAACAACATTGTGTGATGATCAGCTGTGATGGACTTGGCTCTTCTCAGCAATACAATGATCCAAGACAATTCCAAAGGACTCATGATGACAAATGTTCTCCACATCCAGAACAAAATAACTATGGACTGTGAAATGCAGATCAAAGCATATTAGTTTCACATTTTTTTGTTGGTTTCTCTTGTTTCTCCTTTCTTGTGTTTTTTCCCTTTTGTCCCGATTCTTCTCTCACAACATGACTAATGTGGAAATGTGTTTACCATGACTGTGATGTATAACCTATCAGATTGCTTTCTATCTTGGGGAAGGGAGAGGGAAGGGAGGAAGAAAAATGTGGAACTCAAAATCTTACAAGAATGAATGTTGAAAACTATCTTCACATGTAATTGGAAAAAATACTATGCGAGACTCACGCTACATGAAGGCAAAACCAAAACAGTCCCTGTTCTGAAGGAGCACAGGTGCACATGTGCGCACGCGCGCACACACACACACACACACACACACACACACACACACACGAGTGCCCCATGTATTCAATTGAATAAGCCTTTATAGGTCATGCTCTATTCTAGTGCTATGCTGGTACATAAAGACAAGAAAATGATGCTTACCTTCTACTGCCCAAAAGTGAATGTATGCAACACACTCAAACAGGAGCGAAGGGGCACGGTGGATGGAGTCCTAGACTTGGAGTCAAGAACACTCGACGTCAAATCTTGCCTCAGGTATTCACTAGCTGTGTGATCCTGGGAAAAGCCACTTCACTTCTTTCTGCAAGTTTCCTCATCTATAAAATGGTATTAATAGCCCCTGTCTCAGAGAGTTGAGGTGAGGATCAAGTAATATATGTGTAAAGTGTTTTGCAAAGCTTTAAATGCTCTATAAATGTTAGCTATTATTATTACATGTGTGTAGTCAATCCTTTTTTTAAAAAAATTCAATCATTTTTATTCTGAATCACAAAAAAGTGGGCGTTTTCATATCCACAAAACAGAACACAAGGATCATCCAAAAACCTGCAGTTCTTCACTATGTATTATTACTCAGCAAGAAAGCTTTCCTGGTCCTCCTTAATGTTCATGCCTTCCTTCTCTCTAAGATTACCTCCAATTTGTCTTCTGTGTATCCTCTTCATACATGGCTGTTTGCACACTGTCTCCTCCATTCACACATGAGCTCCTCAAGAACAGAGACAATTTTTGCTTTTCTTTGTAACCCCAGCATAAATGTTTGTTGACTTGACATGAACAGCTTTCTTTTCTTTTCTAAATATATAACAAATTCAACCTGTAGCTTTCAAGGCTGTCCTGATTGTCTATTATTCTCTTGGCTCTTCCTTCTATGCATTAAAAAAGATGCTTCAATGATCTTCCTCCCTCCTTTCCTTCCCTATGCCTATCCCCCTCCTTCCCACCTCTCTCCATTGAAAAAGAAAAAAAAAATCGCTTGTAAAACATGCATAATTAAGTAAAACAAACTCCCACATTGGCTACATCTGATAATGTATCTTATTCTGCATCTTGAATCCATCACCTCCTTGTCAAGAAGTGGATACCATGCATGCTTCATCAGTCTTCTAGAATTGTGATTGGTCATTGCATCGATCAGTCTTTTGATGTTTTTCTTTCTAAAATTGTAAACGTATCCATTGTTCTTTTGGGTTTTTTTCTCATTTCATGATGCATCATGATTTCAAGATATATGGATGAAAAGCCATTTTAGTGAGTAGAATAGTAAGCCAACTAGAGAGGTATAAAAAGAATGCCTTGACACAATGAGGGCCAAGTTGGGATCATTAAGTAAGTTTTTTAGTAAACCCTGTCAGCACAGGTCTGTGCTTTTTATCTAGCTCCATTCAGTTGCATGTTGAGTGTAGAGGCCGTAGATGGTGGGAGCAATCCAACATTTGGATTTGGCAAGGCATGATCTGAGATAGGACAAAGGGGCAAGGGATTAGTGTATAAAGGGTGGTCTTGTTTTGGATTCCCCAACATAGTGAGATAGTGAAGAGTGTGTTACAAGGGCAGAGATGATGACCCAGGAAAAAGCTGAGGGGTGGAAGGATTTTAAATCATGGCGAGGATAAAGAAAAGGAGTAGGGGTAGAAATGCATAGGGAAAAATGTGATGATATAAGATTATGATCAGATAAGAATTTCACATTTGTCAGTGATAGCAAGATCAAGAGTATGACCTCTGTAGCTGAGGTCATGGGAATTGAGTAGATTGGAGAACTGGGAAATTAGGGCATTTGAGAGTCTATCAGTATGTATGTTGAAGCATTCTAGTATGTGGGGGCTGAGGTGGAGAGAAAGACTGAGGTACTGGACTCATTGAGGAAGGGAGTTTCTTGAAGTCGGTAGGTAACACCTAACAGAAGCTTGATTAGGTGACAAGTGCCGATTCTGGGTCAATCTCACATGAGTTCAGTATTCTTGGGAGATGTGTCTGGAAGTTCACTGTGTGTACAGATTGTATGGAACATTTCTATAAGGATGGAGACCCTGAGGGTAGGGCATCAGAGTTTATATTTCCTCTAAGAAGAAAGTCACTTGCATTACCAGACCCTAAAATACAAACACTTGTTGCTATCTTAAGCCATTTGGAGTATGCCATCTCCAAAAACTGTGATGTTTTTAGATTCTGAAGTCACCTATGAGCCAATTCTCATTTTCTTTGTCTTGACTAAGTTTTAAGCTGGATTCAGGAGGACCTGAGTTCAAATCCGGCCTCCGCCACTTGACACTTACTAGCTGTGTGACCCTGGGCAAGTCACTTAACCCTCATTGCCCCGCAAAAAAAAAAAAATAAGAATGTAAAAAAAGAAGAGATGATGGAACGGCATGTGGGGTATTCACCAGTGGGGAAAAAGGGGCTGCAAGGACGAGTGAGAAACTAGCTTAACTGTGTGTGTGGTGGTAAAGTCCAGAGAGGCAGGAACCATGGAACAGTGTGGGATAAAACAAGCAGTTGTAAATTGTATAAAGATGACTCGGGTATAAGGAGACTAGAGAGAGAACAGGGCCAGGAACCGAAGATCTTTAAATGTCTATTGAAGTGAATTAGTGGAGGGCTGAGGTAAGCTGGGAGCAGATGTAATTTTAGCTGTTTTCTCTAGGTAACGTCCGAGCAATAAAGCTTCTGCTCCATCCTAACCTCTCTCCCTTTTATTTTGGCCTCATTTTCCTTCCTTTTTCCTCTTCTATCCCAACATTCAACTCAATTCTTTGAATGAGTCCCTGCTGGGTGCCTTGGACAGGCATTTTTGGGGAATCTTGGTCCCCAATATTCATAATCAAACTCAGCAGACAGGGTGTGCAGGCAAGATGCTGAATTGGGTCCAACACCAAAGCATTAGGATGGGTCTTAAGGGCATGGAAAGTGGAATCAACTTGTAGGCAGAGGACCTGACTGTGGGGGCCTAGGCAAGTCACTTCCTTTCCCCACGTTAGTACCTTCATCTGTAGTGAAGAGGATGGACTTGTAGGGTCCCTTATAACTGGAGGCGGGAAAATCTAAATTCCTATCTGTTTTCACTGACCCAGGGCAATCTGCTTAACCTGTCTGCCTCCATTTCTTCATCTGTAGAATCTGGATGATAATAGCACCTATCTCCTCACCCTGGATTTCCGTAAGGATATTTGTAAAGTACTAAAAGGGCTCTGTAAACGCTAGTTATTATGGTTATCCGGGATTCTATGACTTTTTATAGGGTTATTATTAAACTGGCAGACTAGGGAAAATGCTATGGGATTCTGCGAAGAATCTGATGAAAACCTCAAGCTGCTCTTGTAGCCAAGGTGGGGAGAGGTGGCGTAGGTAGGAATACAAGTAAGTGGATCTTGACCTGAAGAGGCCGTCCTGGAGAAGTCCTGAATGATTTGGGAGGATTTTCCAATGTAATGGCTCTGAGGATGGGTGTGGCCTTAGGCTATTTGATATTTCTGTAGGTGACTGAGATGAAGGAATCCATTGTATTTGTCCAATCTGCAGGTGACACAAAGGTAGAATGGGCATCTGTCACCATGGTGGAAGATTGTCAGAATAAGAAGAGATCTTGGCTTGGTGGAACATTGTGCCACATTGAAGTTTAGCAAGTATAAAGTCAGCCATCTCGAACTTGTCAGTTTTTAGAAAACTTGAGCCGGAGGCATGGCTCAACAAGAATTTGGCTGAAAGGTTTTGTGGGCTTTGAAAGCTACATTAGTCAACTATGTGATACGGAAACCATATGGGCTACAGGATGAGTCAGTTTCCAGAAATAAAGTGATGGTTAGATGGTTATGCAGCCCACCACCTAAGGTAGACCACACATATATGTAGAGCATATATTAGGTTCAGTGGGCAAAATGTTGTAGGAAAATCATTGATACCTGGAAGATATCCAGAGAGCAACCGGGATGGTGGAAAACCTCAAAGCAGATGAAAGGAACTACAGATAATTAGTCTGGAGAAGATGACTTCAAGGGAACATGAAAGGAGTCCTCAAATATTTAAAACCCATCATGGAGAGGAACTAGCCTTGTTCTGCTAGACCCCAGAGGCCAGAACCAGGACCAGTGGGTGGAAGTTGTAAAGCACAAAATTTAGGTTTGTTTTAAGAAGTATCTTAACAATTAAAACTCTGGAGAAGAGTAAACATATGGACGATTTATCAGGTGGCACTACTCAGTATGGGCCAAGTGACCTGAATATGCTGGGTGTGATACAAATGACCAGAGGGTCGTTGTCTAGATCAGGGGCTCTTTAACTTTTTTTGTCATGGGCCTTTCCTCCCTGTTTTTAGGGCAGTCAGGTGAAGTTTTGGGACCCTTTTTCAGAATGCTTTTAAATGTATAAAACACATAGTATTTCCAAAAACAATTATATTCAAAGTCACTGTCTGTGTGTATGTGTGTGTATGTATGTGTATATATGTATATGTTAAAGTTAATGGGGGCAGCTAGGTGGCACAGTGGATAGAGCACCGGCCCTGGAGTCAGGAGTACCTGAGTTCAAATCCGGCCTCAGACACTTAACACTTACTAGCTGTGTGACCCTGGGCAAGTCACTTAACCCCAATTGCCTCACTAAAAAATAAAAAAAATAAAAAAAAATAAAGTTAATGGACCCCAGGTTAAAAAGCCTCTATGAGACAGTCAACAAACCACTTTCTCAGGGAAACTTATTTATACATTTCATTCAAAAAAAAATCAATATATTTTAAATAATGGAAATAACTTCAAAACTATTCTTTGGTTAAACAAAAGGAAACCTTCTTGTGACAGGAAAAAAAAAACTTCACTGGAATATACTCTGAAAAGCTCAGTGCAAGGTGTAAATTTGACCTACCTTTCATTTTCACCTTCTCTTCCTCCTGACTCTTGGGAACCTTTAGCACCTTTGCTCATTAGAGTCTGACATTGCTACCTCCTCGGAAAAGCCTCCCCTGACCTTCCCCAGTTAGGGCTTTTTCCTTCTCGCATCTATCTGCCCTCTACTTCCATGTCTGTGTCTATGTTTCCCCAATACATTGTAAAGTCTTTAAAGGTAGGGACTATGTAAAGGACAGTAAACTATTAAAACTTGTTGAAATGGATGGACATTTTTCTTTCTTATTAAATAAAAGCAAATTCCTTAATTCAACAGAATGGGAGGGGGGGGGAAATCCAAATTATTTCAACACTTTGAGAAACCTATTATGAGGTGTGAATGTAGCTTACCTTTAATTTTTCACCTTCTTTTTTGAGAACTTTTCATTTCAAAAAAGAAACAAGGGGGCGGCTAGGTGGTGCAGTGGATAAGCACTGGCCCTGGATTCAGGAGGACCCGAGTTCAAATTCGGCCTCAGACACTTGACAGTAGCTGTGTGACCCTGGGCAAGTCACTTAACCCCCATTACCCCACAAAAAAAAAAAAGAAAGAAAGAAAGAAACAAGATGAACTTACAAACCTCAAGATCAGCAAGAAAATGGTATGGTTGAAGGCTTCAGTGATCCATTTTAAAAAAATTATCTTTATTCAGGTTTCTGATTCAGCACATGTATCAAAGACTAATCAACACAAAGAAGCAAAGAAGACATTAATTGGAGGTCTTACATCTCTCTAAACTCTGACCAAGCAAGAATATCAAGATTGCCACTGCACCTCCAAACCTACTCAAGCTGTAGGGCCAAACCACGGGGAGTCCCTGACACTGGGCACTGATACGTCGAAGGTGAGAAGACATGCTCTTTTCCTCGGTGAATTCCTTCCAATTCTCCAACTCACTTTTATATGACTTCTTAAAAATCCAAAGGAGACTTGGGGTTGACCTGATTAAACAGTTTTCTCAGAAATCAGTTCTTTAGTTACTGTTCCTGAAACTTTGTTTTGGGGGGAAGTGGGAGGTGGGGATTTGGCCAGGATGAAGTTCAGATTGAGAAGTACAATACTAGCTAACTGACAAGGCAGACTAAGCTGAGAACTAAATTTGAGCAGTAACCAGAGTTAAGGCATGAATGAACACGCAGACACACACAGACACCACGCATGCACACACACATGCACACACAGCTCCCACACCCTTAGGAACATCAGATTCTCTCCATCCCTAATGAGAGGCAGTCTGGACTTGGCAGTTCACTACAAAAGTCACCAAGCACCTGGGAAAATGTTCCCCATGACTTTAGGCTGACAGCTGTGTGTGGTGTTTCATGTTTTGTTGTAAAAAAACAAAAACAAAAAAACAAAAAACCCATAACTCCCTTAATTTGTTTTATAATGGCTCTTGAGCATGGAACTCACATAGCAGCTTTAATGACTGGTTCACTAACCATTTGGAAATAAACTATCATTTTGCTATGTACTTCTTTGGTAGTCCTCGGTATGACGTTTTCAATGTTGGTTACCTACAAGACAACTACTGGCCAGAAGATCAAGCCACACAGAGATTTCTGTACTGCTAAGCAAAAACAGTGAGATGTCCCAAAGCACAAATTAGTCTTCTCTTCTGGTGCCTGAGGCTTCTTTTCCTAGCAAGGCTTCCAGTGGGAAAAATCTCCTATCTATGGGGGGTGGGGGGAGGTGCAACACAGAACCTCTAATCTCTTACAGTCGTGTACCAACATTTAGCGATAATTGACACAACTATTTTTGGAGGGCTAGCACTTGGGGTCAATGTCACATTCCAGTCACACATACATTCCATGGTTGCTGGTCATTATGTTCTGGGCTCAACACTTTAAACGCCAACTCGACAGGATGGCATGGGGCATGAGAACTTAGAAGACTGTCTGCCTTCTGCCAAGCCACTGGAATTCGGCAAAGGGAGGCAATGCAGAACGCTGACACCTGCTAGGCCCTTCTCTGCTGTCTGTAAAAATGCGATGACTACATTGATCTAATGGCAACGGTTCCGCTCTCAGTGTGGCGAGTACCAAGGATCTGCTCGCCTTTGCCAAAGGTTGCCTGCGGGAAAACTAGCTCTACCGGTACCACTGCTGACTTTCAATAGGTACAGCAGTTAAGTCACAGCATTAGCTGAGAAGTGATGAGCGCAGGAGCGCCCGAGTAACAGCAGCAGCTGAGACCCTTTGTCAAAAGAAATGCCAGGGAGGCAGGCAATGAGGCGAAGAGCAGGAAAGACAAGAGGCTTCCCACGGGCAAGTTCTCTTCTCCTCTCTGGCTCAGCATGCCTGATCCTATGAATTGGGGGGAGGGGCCTGAAGGAAGGCCACCTGGGATGGTCAGCCCCAAGCAGCTACAGTGCTGATACCATAACATGACACAAGGGGGCCAGAGAGTGCTTCTCGAGACCATTATATCACACATCAATTAGCAGTGTTTGTCCCACAGATACTGTACACACAGGGTAGGGAAGGGGAGGGGGGGAGCCAGCTACATTTGGGGGGGGGGGGTCATTCTAGTTTTCAGTTTTGGAACAAAGCGGCAGCTTGCTTGAGCAGAAATTGGAATTTTTGAAGAATTTTGCCTGTAACTCCCATACGTCTATGCAATGTCTCTTTGTACCCCCCAAGAGAATCACCATTTGTTCATCCCATCCATTCTCTCGCAAAGCTTTGGCTTTTGTGCTGTCACTGGGGAGAATAGGGCAATGAGGGTTTCCTAAAAGCAAGCTATGCTCCCTAGCAACGCTGTCATTTGTGATGTTCCTGGAGGAGAGATTTTGAACGCTAGTGCCTGTTTTCCTAAGGCCATCTCTGAGAATCCCTAGTGCATGTACAGAAGTGATTTCACCTGCTGACTCAATTAGCTGGAGGGGGGAGGACGGGGTGGGGGAGGGGCATAACCGTTAAGGAAGTTACGCAGTTTGAGACGACGTCACAACAACAGGCGGAGTTGTCGGCCCTGGAACTGTCGTGAACTTTTACGGAAACTTGATTGCTTGATCCATTTCTGGGCATTGTTGTTTTTAAGAAAACACAATGACAATGTATAATACACCCACATTATTAAATACAAAATGTATATAGTGCGTGCGCGCACACGCACACACACACACACACACTCACTTTTTTCTGAAATGCTTAGAAGCCAGAGCCATGTTTCCTTGTTTTGGTATGGAAACAGGATGGGGAGAAAAATCCTATGGTGGTTTTTACCTGTCTAGAGTTTACTCATTGAGGACTCTACTCCAGTAAGTTTCTGTCAACTTTTAAATAGGTATTAAAAGGCAAAAATGAAAGTTTACATGACTGCACAATATTTAATATCTACAATGTTCCTTTTTTTTAGGTATGTGTTCAATAAAAGGGGGGCATTCGAGATGGTTCGGTCACAAAACATGAATTCTTAAAAAAAATGACTGATAAATTATTTTTCAGTTCTCTGATTCTATCCAACAGAATAGATACACATTCTCATCATAAAATATACATTCTCTAGTAAGTAAGGTTTTTGTCCACGGCATATCGAAATATGCAAACACAGGTGGGGAAGATCACTTCACTATCAAAGTACAAAAACAGAAACTGTTGCCGAACCCAAAGGGGCGTTTTGTTAGGACGAAGGAAGGGCGCCTCGCTTTCTGCGTCAGGGAGTCATGAAGCCGAATCACTTACTTGTGCTGCTAAAAGGTGGTCTGAGAGGACGGTCCTCAGGATCCCTTCTTTACACACCCCACACCTGTGCTTGTCCAGTGAGCCTCCCTCAGGCTCTCCAGGTGCTGCCCACTTGCTTCTTCTCTTGCTACCAAGCATCACGCTATCTTTTGGTGACGAGGCCGATATTCCCATAATGTCTGTTCTCAATCATGGTCTCTAAGAGGAATCTGCTTCTTGAAACTGTGTTTTAAGAAATCACCTGGTGGTGACGGTGGCCGGGCAGGGGAAGGGGGCACACGGTGTGGGGGACAGCAAGGGAAATCTAGTGCCTCTCCACAGTCTCACAACACGGCCACCCATGGAAGCATACTTGGCAGCATCGTTGACTTGATCTCCCAAGACGCAGCGGGGGATGGGGGTGGGGTATTTGGGAGACACGACTTGTACAGAATTGTGCTGGAAGTAATAGCCTGGTCAGCTTACAGCCTACAGGGAGGTGGACAATGAAACAGCCCCACCTTGATCTCCAGGGACCTTACATTCTGTGTACCCGGACAAGTGACAATCGCCCAACAACATATTGTGCCCACTGGCTTATGACAAACGTCAACAGGTAAGCGTGGTGGGCAGGCATGGATATCAAACAGTGAACTTGAAAAAAGGCCTATCAATGGGTGTGTACTGGGCACTGATGAAGCCAACATTCAATTTTGTCCTTTCAGATGCTCAGGAGACACCATTTCTTACAAATTACTAAGACGTGGGCCACAGAACCCACCATCTTTATGCTAATGGCCATGGGGCAGGGGGAGAGGGAAGACAAATAGGTCTCCCTTTTATTTTACCAACCTAAAAGCCAGGAGAAAAAAAAAAAAGCGCTCTAGAGCCGAGCAAATGGTGCACTGCCAAGTTACCAAATATCGAGGAGCAAATGTTCCAGCCAGAAAATAGACCTACACGTAAATTCAAGTAAACACTGATGTCAAAAGGTGGTGGTTCTAGGAGTTAGTGTTGTGGACCCACAAGGCTGGCTGCGTCTGGACCAACAATTACAACACCATTAACAGTGAAGTCTAGAAACCCACAGTGCCAGTAAATCAGATCCCCAGTGCCCGGGAAGCCTCCGGCTTTTCATAAACGGCTCCGTCTCCTGAGTCCCCGCCTTCCAGACAGCCCACCTGCTGCAGCGCATGCACTAGGGCTGTGAGGGGGGGTGCACCGGATGTGGCGAAGAGGCAGATGGCGAGGCGGCGGACGGGAGGGGCGACTGCACGGGTGGTGGGGGCGGAGGCGGTGCAGGCTGGACGGGAGTCTGTGTGTTCGGAGATGGCGGAGGTGTGGGGCGTTTAAATTTGTCCGGACTGTTGCTTCTCCGCGGTGAAGGCCTCTGCAGAATGGAGAGCAAAAACCTGGGTTAGCTGGGAGGTCGGGGTGGGGGGTGAGGGTCAGAGGTCATTAGGTCCAACCCCTTCTTTTGGCAGAGGAGGGTCCAGCACAGCACCCAGCTCACAGCAGGCGCTTGGTAAACGCTTAGGGATGGACTCATGAGGAACCTGGGGCTGGGGATGCAAGAGAACTTGAACTTGCGCAGGACAATATAAAGCAAGGCCGCACCTTGTTTTTAAAACAAATGTAAATAGGGGCAGCTAGGTGGCACAGAGGATAGAGCGCTGGCCCTGAAGTCAGGAGGACCTGAGTTCAAATCCAGCCTAGCTGTGTGACCCTGGGCAAGTCACCTAACCCCCACTGCCTCACCAAAAAAAAAAAAAAAAGAAGAAAAAGAAAAAAAGAAAAGAAAAAAAAGAAAGAAAAAAGAAATCATGGGGAACCAGCACCCAGTCCTTAAACTGAGGAAGCCAGAGCTCAAAATCCCAGGAGCAAAAAGTAAAGGGAGCCCAATGGGAACACACCCTTTGCTTACCCATCTGTGCCTTCACCTCTAAGGAGGCTGGCTACATGGTTAAGGAAGCACAGTCTCTTTTTCCCTGATTACTAAAACGTTTCCTCGGATTAACTTTTTTTTGGGGGGGGGGGCGGGGCAATAGGGGTTAAGTGACTTGCCCAGGGTCACGCAGCTAGTAAGTGTCAAGTGTCTGAGGCCAGATTTGAACTTGGGAACTCCTGAATCCAGGGCTGGTGCTTTATCCACTGCACCACCTAGCTGCCCCTCGGAATAACTTTTTGAGGAAAAAAACTAATTTTAGCATTTCCGAACTTGGTGTCAAGTTGATGTTGAAGACAACAGGGTTAAAGTGAGTTCAGATGAATTCATTAATAAATGATCTGCGATGGGTCATCAAGGGAGGGGAAGAAGCTCTCGGCCAGACCATGGTATGGCCCAACCATGGTACGGCCCAGGGACGAGCGGCTGGGCTGAATGACAACTCTCCAGGCAGATACTCACTGTAATACCGTGGGAAGCCCCCATGTGCTGCACGTGGAGTCCAGGGGAGTTGTAGTAAGACATTCCGGCTCGCGTCAGTGATGTTGGTGGTGTGAAGCCAACCGTGTGACTTGTGTATGACAGACCTGAGGTGAAATACAGAAAAAGGACATGAGGATCGTTCCTGACTCCAAGGACAGTCCTCCCCACTTGGCCACCACTCAAGCCGCAGCCCCCCCAGACACCAGTAAGAGCTGTAAGGACAAAAGGAACCTCAGAGCACGAACTTCAACGATAACAGCCGAGGAAACGGAAGATGGGAAGATGGCAGAGGAGAAAAGGTCACAGACTGTGGGAGAGCCGAGCCCCATGGGTCCCAAAGCTGAGGTTAGGATAAGCGATAAGGAAAATGAAGAGAAGATGGAGGGAGAAGTTAGCAACGGAGACAGAGCCAGTACCTGTCCCCAGGAAAGGGATGGGGAAGGAGGCAACTGGCAAGGAACAGGAAGGAAACAATGATTCGAGAACCAAAAATTAGGGCTGGGCGGCGGCCAGTGGAGGAACCCAACATACCCCCCCAGTTCTAAAAGGAATCACGGAGGAGGTGAAAGGGATCACAAAAGAAAACAAAACAGACCCAAACCACCGGACAGCTGCCACCACGACCCTCGGCCTCCTCATTGATAAAATAGGGAAGACAGCACTTGAACCTACGTCACAGAGTTGTTGGGATAAGAGTTTAAACCTCATAGAGGAGCCATCATGAGGGACAGGGCTGGAGTGGTGGAACCCTGGGGAGCTCCTAGGCAAGGAAACCCATTTTACCACGAGCCAAAGGCGTCCACGGGCTGACGCGTGGCTCTGGCTGAGGCGTAACCTGTGGTGACCAGACGGAGCCACTGACCACAGGGCAGTACTGAGGCTCAAACATGGTCGGTCGATCTCCTGAAGAGTTTTCTGTTTTTTCCTTAAGGACCAGGTTCAGATCCTAAAACCCCAAACTCCCTTGATCTTTGAAGACAGTTTGGTCAGCTCCTTCATGGATGATGGTAGTGAAGGCAGTCATTCACACACAGGCCACGGCCCTCTAGATCTGTGCAAGCATCTTCCTTCCTGGTGTTTATTGGCTGATAGGAATATGAACAAAAGATATCCTACCCAGGACCGAGAACTGATCTGATCTATCATAAGCACAGTCTTCCAGGTAGAGAGCGGATGAGCTGGGAGGGCAGGTCATGACTCTGAACTGAAGTCACCAAAGCATCTCTGGAATGTGTGGAGCTGTTTGATGAGGATACTACATCAAGACCTTGTAGATGCTTCTGCAGTCCCTGTTCTGTGCGGGACAAGAGCCAGGAGAGATTGGGCCGCCTTCTTTCGTGTCCTCTGCTCCACTTGCCACGGGAGAACACCAAACTCCAGAGGGGCACCACGGAGTCATGATGACGCTGATGAATATCAAAGCTGGTGTGAATACATGGCAGGGTTTCTTCTTCTTGGGATCCATCAATGACTTTGGATTCTCAAGTTCCTCAGTCTCATTGTTGGCCTCCAAACAATGTTCTCCTTTGGAAATGAGAGTACTTAGCCAATTATAAACCCGAATGCCAGGGATCCAGAAAGATTATAGCCACCTAGAACACTGGGTCAAGCTGAGTAAAGTAAAATTTAATAAGGAAATGTAAAACGTTACACTCAGATTAAAAAAAAAAAAAAGACAGTGCTCAAATACAAGAGCATTTGTATGTCCAGATAGAAGATCTGGTAGTCTCAGTGGACAAAAAGTTCAATGAGGCAGCAAAGCAACGTAGGAGCCAAAAAAAATCTAAAATGGTTTTAGGTGACACTGAGAAAAGGAGCAAGGTGGTGATAATCCTGATGTGTTCTGACTTTGTCAGAACCTATCTCGAGTACTGTGTTCAAGTTTATGTACCACAGTTTAGAAAAGATAAGAATAATAAGTTAAAGAATGTTCAGAAGACAGCTGCCAGGATGGTGAAGGGCTTCAGAATCAGGCCACGAGGTTCAGAAAAAGGAACTAGGATCTTTGGTCTGAAGAATTCTGAAGGGAGACATGGTAGCATTCTCCAACTATCTGAACAGATGAACAAGGGATCAGACTGATCTGTCTTGTCACTGCAAGGTGTAGCAGTGACTTATGTGCTTATGTGATCGTGACCTGCACGGAATAAGCAGAGAGTTCAACAGCAAATTCTAGCAGATTTCCACTTCCTTACAATTAGATTGATCACCAAATGGAATGAATTGCCGGGGAAATGGATCTCTCCTCACTAGAGGTCTCTAAGACAAGACAGGCTAATCACTCACGATCTGGAACACGGGGCTATTATTTATACTTGCTCTGGGTGCAGACAACCTCTGGAGAAAAGCAGAATGTAAACTTTGGTTTCCTGGGGAGGCCATCCTCAGGAAAAATCCACCCCCTGGTGGTCAATATCCTAGTGACAACTCGGTGACCTCGGTTCACAATAACAGGCACACGGTCCATTATCCTGGGCCCTTCTGAATCGGGCAGGATTCACCCGAGTCTGGCATCTGTTGGTTTGGACCATGAAAACCCAGAGCATCACCTCCATGCCATGACGGAGGGAGACTCTATAGAGTTATAGCCACACGATGGTACAATAACTAAAACTTCAGCAAGGACCCAAGTTATTTAAAAAACAAAAAACAAAAACGGGGTGCTCTATAAGCACGTAGCTGAAAATGAAGTAGCACTTAAGAATCCCATCACTGGACAGGACTTGACAATCCTCAAGCAGTCCCTGCCTCCCACCTGACCTGGGTGCTCCCCAAGACTCTGTCCTGGGATCTCTATCTCTCCTCCATCCTCTTGCCTCTTTCCGCCCCCCTTGGCCATCTGGTCAGGTCCCACAGCACCAGTGTCATCTCTTTGCTGCTAACTCCCAGATCTCTGCTGAGCCCCATTTTCCACAGAACTCCAGTCGCACATGCACAGCTTCCCGGACACTTCCCAAATGGATGTGCCAACGGTCACCTCAAACCATAACAGAACTAATCTTTTCTCCCAATTTCTCTATTTCTGCCGAGGGCTCCCCCAGCCTTCTTAGGGCACAGATTTCAAGGCTCTGAGTCAGACTTGACTTTTTGCTCTTACCTCAGATATCAGGTCCTACTAATTGATCCCCATAGCACCCATCCCCGTCTCTCTACACAAACCGCCACAGACAAGCTGAGTCTGGGGCCTCATCACCTCTTGCCCGGCCCACTGCAATGGCTCATTACTGGATGCTCTGCTTCAAGTCTCCCGAGATTCCAACCCATCCTCAAACAGAGATGACCCAAGGGGAATTCCTAAGCACAGGCCCCACTCAAAAAGTTCTGCTGGCTCCCCAGTCCTTCTAGATCCCACACAAACCCCACTGATCAGCGTTCTAAGCCCTCCACGGTTGGGTGAGTCTGCCTTTCCAGGCTTACTATGGTCATCCCTTCACTTCATACTCCAGCTGAACTTACTGTCCCATGTGACCAAGATTCCATCTCCTACCTTTACACCCAATGCCTAGAACCCAGTGCTCCTCACCTCCACATCTAGAGGATCCTTAGACTACTCCACCAAAGCTCCTGACAGCACCACCAGCAGCAAGTCCCCCCGCCCCCCGCCAAAAAAATATTACTATATATTTTCTGTTACTCTGCAGATAGAAGGTAAGCCCCTTGTGGACTGGGACTGCACACTGCCTTGGTTGACCTAGCATGGAACAATGACATAGAGCCAGAAGGCTCTCATATTATTATTAGTCATAATAATACGAAGTCCTACTCTGATGTCTGTGATGGGGAGTTCATTTAGCTTTTCAAAGGCTACCCCCGAGAAGTCCTTTGGTCCACACCAGCCAATAAGATGGCGCAGAGCATAGGGCACTGGCCTTGGAGCACTAAGAAAGTCCTGGGTTCTAATCCAGTCTTAGACACTAGCTGCATGACTTTGGGCAAGTCACCTGACCTTCCTGAGATTTAATTCCCTGACCTGCAACGGTCAGCCCCTACCTCACAGGGCTGCTGTGAAGATATGATTTCTTCCTGAATCCTCTCCTATTCTCTGGGGCTTTGTTTGTTTGTTTGGTGACATTGCCATCTCTCAGGTCTCCTCCGGTCTAGCTACAGTTCAGGAGACTTTTCTGAAGGAGCACTAATTATCAGTATTCCCCTCAGGCTCCATCTGGGGCCCTCTTCTTTTCTTTCTCCATATTATCAAACTTGGTGAGATAATACTTGGGTTTGGATATCAAGTTTTTACTTTTAAAATCTAGTATTTGCCATATGTATTTTGACCAGTGTTATTTTTCTTTCAAATGGATTCGCTTCTTGTAGAGAAATTATTTCTTCATGTAAACCAAATGTCTATCATATTCTTCAACAATTCCTTCTATTTGGGGAATAGAAGCAGTCCTCTCTGCTACTGAAATAGCTATATTTTCTCATTTTTATTCCCACGATTCTTCATGGTTTGAGTCTATCCTCTAGTTGGAATACTAAGTCCATTTCTTATCAGATTGCTAAGTTTTCCAAGTACTTTCGTTAAGTCAATCTTTTCCCAGGTCTGTTTTCCTCCAGATTTACTAAACACCCATGTTTTGTACAGATTTGTAAAGTGCTTTGCAAACCTTAAAACACTATGTAAGGGGCAGCTAGATGGCTCAGTGGATAGAGCCCTGGAGTCAGGAGGACCTGAGTTCAAATCCAACCTCAGACACTTAACACTTACTAGCTGTGTGACCCTGGGCAAGTCACTTAATTCCAACTGCCTCACTTAAAAAAAAAAAAAAACAACCCACTATAAGTGCTACCTTCATCCTCATTATTATCATCTTTGTCTGGATTTCTATTATGCTTATTTTATTCTACTTAGCCACGTCTCTATTATAACTCTCTCTATTGCTTTGCCCTAGCTCAGAGTTTTGTGAATATTTTCAAGTCTGGTGGTGTTAGGCCATCTTTGTGCCTTTTCATATTCTTTTCTAATCAATCAATGCACATTGATTAAGCACTATGTGCCAAGCACTGTGCCAGGCCCCGGAGATCCAAAGACAAAAATGAAGTCACTCCTGCCTTGACAAGCTTCCATACCATTCAAAGAAAGACAACTTTTAGTCCAAGATAGTTAAAGGCGATGAACAGATAATGTTTTCAAGAGGAAGTATAAAATAATAATCATTTGAAAAGATGCTTAAGCTCATGATTAACCAAAGATAAGCAAACTGAAACAACTTGGAAGAAGCACTTCACACATGAGGTTGAGAAGAAAAATTTAGATACTGTTGAATTTGTGGCCAAATAGGTTTCCTGAGAACGCTATCAAATCAAGAGCTGGCAGTTCAAAGATTTTCTTTTCTTTTCTTTTCTTTTTTTTTTTTTTGGTGAGGCAATGGGGGTTAAGTGACTTGCCCAGGGTCACACAGCTAGTAAGTGTTAAGTGTCTGAGGCCGGATTTAAACTCAGGTCCTCCTGAATGCAGGGCGGGTGTTCTATCCACTGCGCCATCTAGCTGCCCCAGTTCAAAGATTTTCAAAGCCAAATGACTTGTGCCTTAACTGAATACCCAAGGGGAGAGGGGAACGGTTCAATAAATTGCAGTACGTTTGTGCAAAGGAATAGCACAACACAATTTCAGATGACAAGTACGCTAAGGAATAGGAAGGCATCTGGGGGAAATGACCCTTTTATTGCAGAGCAAGTGTGACTGGTGGGATTGTTTTTTAAGTTGATAGTAATACTTTTTTTTAAAGCGACATAGAACTTTTGAGCCGAATCTCATTATGCCACATATTAAAGACACAGATAAATGAAGGATCTTTGATTGACAGTGGAACAGGATCTCGGAGGTCATCTAAGTCAGTTGAACTTCCTAATTAACGGATGAGGAAGTTGAGGTCCTGGAAGCTGAAATGAATGGACCACGGTCTCACAGGTAACAGGACTGGGATATGAAACCCTCTGATTCAGCTCTGATTCAGGATCAACCAAGAGGTGAACTAATAATTCAAAGAACCACGTCTTTAACTCCCTCAGATTTTTAATGTTCTGAGAAAGATCTTCTAGGACATCCCGGGATCTGCCTAATAATTACTCAGATAAAAATCTCCCTGGAATAGAACAAAGCATAATTTGTATGCTTGAGATGACTATAACAGCCAGGGGCAGCTAGGTGGCGCAGTGGATAAAGCACCAGCCCTGGATTCAGGAGTACCAGCCTCAGACACTTGACACTTACTAGCTGTGTGACCCTGGGCAAATCACTTAACCCCAATTGTCCAGCAAAAAAACAAAAAACAAACAAAAAACAAACAAAAAAACAGCCATAAGTTAGCGGAGACACCAAGGCAGCCAGAGAGAAAAACAGGTGGCAGCACAGGCTGGGCAAGTCAGACTATCCGCAGTGACGCCCATCTTCCCTCAGAACCTAGTGGAAGTGGCCTACCAGCCCAACAGACCTGCGTCCAGCCCAGCCCTGACAGCCCTCATCTGGGGAGGAAGCTCCTTCGGTGACTGGTGATAGGGACAATTATCTCCACCAACTGCCACTACCAGGGCACAAGGGAGAGAGACAGGAGGCAGCTCCAACCATCACCACCTCCACCTTGACCAAGACCTCCCCATAGACCCTGATGGGGAGAGCCCAGGAGCCTGAACCAAGAGCCTTGGGAATTACCAGGCTTCCAGCCCCGTGTCCTCAGCCATCCTCCCAGCCCTGTCCAATGGCTCTGCCTCAGAAATGGACATGATTTTATTAGTGGACTTGACATCCAAGAAGGGGCATTTCCATCTGCTTGGCTGTAGCACCCACAGGACCCAGGGACCTTTGCATCAGACTTGTAGCTGAACTCTTCCCTAGGCAGGGTCTCCCTCTGCTAGAATAGGAGCTCTTGGAGAGCAGGGATGGTCTTCTCTTTCTTCTCTTTGCAGCTCCCTGCAGGGCTGAGCAGTGCTCTGCACACAGGACACACATAACACACTCATCTCTGATTTCTAGTCTATCCATAACAAAATTAGTTTTATGAAGACGTGGAAATTAGCTCAACTCTTACCAGACAAAGCAATTGTTAAGAGTTCTGCAGAGAGGGCTCTCGGCCAGTCTCAGGACTGTGGCGGCGACCGTGCAGAGCCTAGGCTTGGCTAATACCTCGGACATCACACAACTCCTCAGAGCTCAGGCAGCAATGACCTTACATTATCCCACTGCATTTACGGATTATCTCTAAACCTCATACTCCTGCTGGATAGGGGACAGAGATCCCACCCTTATCCAAACCCTATCCCACAATGGTCCGACAGTTCTCTCTCTCACACAGGTGCACACACACACACACACACACACACACACGCACGCACATACACACACGTGCATGATGAATGTTTGCTGAGTTAATAAATCAAGGAACTTTTGCCCCAAGAAATAGAAATCATGACTCACGTGAAAAGCTGTTTTAGGTAACGTGTGAAATGTTACAGATCCAGAGCCGGACAAGCCAGACCTCGGATGTCATCTGGTCCAACGCCCTGATTTTACATAGAAACCCCTTGAGCTCACGTGGCTTGCCCAAGGCACACATTTAAGTGGATTCAGAGGCAGGATCCGAACCCAGGTCCTTCTGTCTCAAAACCCAGCCATTTTCCCAGTGTCTCACATCACCTCCCAAATTCCTTTCACTGTCACCAAAGGTCAAGAGATTCCTAGTGACTAAGTTACTGATTCACTAATTAAATAACTTCTTTGTATTTTAACTTTCCCTGGTTAACACCCAGCTCCAATGCTTTATCCAGGCATGGGGGGGTGGGGGTGGGGGGTGACCCTGCACTCTCAGAGGCTGCCCCGGAAAAGGGCAAACCTGGCGAGTCCAGCCAAGCTGGAAAGACCTTGAATGTAGGACAAGGGAGGGACCGTATGTCGGTCACACATGGATGACCCGAGGATGAGCCTATGTGCAGGGGGGCTCACTGCTGACCTGGTCACAGAGGAGTGAATTCTTCAGGCACATCGGCTAGCTCTCCTGACGCTTAGAAGGGATGGGCCCTGTGCTGATGGAGGGAATGATCAAACCGACCAGACCACCCAAGTTCTTTATGTTTGGATCCATGTGGATGAACGGTCCTCCATGGGGAATGCTAATCTCCCCTAAGCAAGCCACAGAGAGGAATGGTAACAGGAAGGGCACCTGAGGCAGTGCTCAGGAATGAAAAGGAAATAACAGCGCCAACGGGCTGCCTCCAATCTCAGGAATCTCATCCTTCAGGCTGTGAAGCAGGACTTCAGAAAAGCCTTTCACCACTCACAGAAGAGATGAAAACGCCAGGCCTCAGGGGACCAAAGGGAGGGGCCCAAGTCAGGCAACAGCGGGAACCTTGGGAGGACAGCAGCCTTGGAACTCGGTGCCCGCTCCCCCCCACAGGCACTCCATCCGCCCGAGGAAGTCTGCAGGCAATCTGCAGGTGGCCAGGGCCGAACTGACCCCACAAGCCCCGAACAAAGCCGGACTCTGTGCCAGGCACCATCCATGCACGGCCCCAAGAGGTCTCTGCCCTCAAAGAGCTTCTGATCCATGGGTATAACAACATGACACATCAGGAAAGGCCCCCCCAGGCCAGGGCTCAGCCTTGATGATGTCACGGACCCCTTCTCAGAAGGGGATTTCTAAATGCATGAAAGAAAATACACAGGATGACAAAGGACACCGATCATAATGAAGTACAGTTATCCAAACACTGAACACAGCACCACCAAGGTCACAGCCCCCAAGGTCAAAAGGCCAGGCCCTGGCAGAGGAGCTGGGCCTTGGAGAAGCCGGTCTCTGTAAGCAGCAGAGGGGATGGGCATGAGGCATTTCAGGGAGGGCCTGGATGAGGGGGAGCCCAATTCAGGAGCGGCTGGAAGGGCTCCCTCTGTAAAGGGAAGTCCCCCATGCAAGGCCACGAGTGGCAGTCCAGCGCACTGCAGCAGCCCGCTATCTGTCCCCCAGGCTTCCAGGGAAGCAGCCACACATTGCGGGCAGCCTGCGTGCCAGCCTCCCTGCAGACTCTGCTCCGGCAGTGGGCTCTGCCTCAGTCTGAAGGGCCCACCCCACCTCCTCTGGCACAGGGGACAGGTGGGCACACGGCTGCTGTGGCATCGGCCGCTTCACACACTCTCCAGAAGGTTGGATAAACAGCGTAAAGGAGGAACTACTTGAACATAGTTTTTATTGAATGACACCATCTCAGAGTTGCCTGGCAGCTAGTGAGTAAATGCTTAGAAAGCGCCGACCGACTGCTTGACCACACAAAGCTCTGCTCTCGATTCACAGCCACCTTTTCCGTTGCCTTCCAAAGCCTTGGGGACTCGTTTGTAGGAGGGTGGGGGAGGGAGAAGATTTCTTAGGAGACCCGGGAACTCTGGAAGATGTTCAGAGAAACCAATTCACAAAATCTTTAGGACCGGACACAACCTTCGAAGCCTTCTGGTTTGGCCTGAAGAGTCCGGGTAGGTTGGCTTTCTGTCCCCCGGCCAGTTTACTGAGAGCAAGGACAGGCAGCCCCCGTCCAGCTGTGATCCATTTTTCCAGGTGAGAAGCAGACACACCCTCTGCTTTCTTACCAGGGGCCGCCATCTCGGCATTAGCAGACCGTGCCTAGCTGTTCTACTGCCGGTGAGCTCAGAACTTCCCCACTTCAATCCTTCCCTGCAGCAGAGCTGGAAAACCCAAAGACTGGACTCCAAGTGACCAGAGCCCCATGGGTGGATTCTGAGCCACTGCACACTGTGGTGGGAAGGTCCCTGGCCTTGGAGTCAGGACCTCAAGTATGCATTCCAGCTCTGCCACTCAACTGGCCATGTGACCTTGGCCAAGTCACCCGCTATCTCGGACCTCAGTTTCATCATCTGTAAAGTGGGGAGGGCAATCCCTGCAGATGTCACACAGCGCTTGGAAGGCTCAATGGAGAAAATAAATGTGACCCGACTGGCAAACGTCAGCACGTAAGAGAAGTGTGAGTCAGGGTGCCCTAAGGGAAAACTCAGACTTGGGAGGCTGGTGAGGACACCCTGGTCCACAGTGCCAGGCACCACCACCACTGCAGATCCTCACCTAGTACTAAGGAGGCTGACGGTACTGAGAACAGCAGGGTTTTCCAAGCTCTGTAGAGACTATTGTTCACTGGGGAATCCAAATGATGCTGTGAGGTGGATGCTGTTACCATCCCCACTTAACAACTGAGGAGCCAAGGTTCACAGAGGTGCCCTAACTGTCCCCGAATGCAGCAGGCATGGAATTGAAACCGAGGGTGTCCCAAGTCCCAGCCTGCCACTCTCTCTATTCCTCCTCCCCCCATAACCTCCTTAGCTCACAATGCAGCACAAGGGGCTGCCTCGACAGGTTATTCCTGTCTATCTACCTCCTGTTTTTTCTTAGAAGAGATCCAAAACAGCGGTGGCTACCAGGCTTATCAGATGTGAGACGGTGTGGTGGCAGAAGGGAGACATTTACCCGGTGAGATGGGCCTGCTTGAACTGGGAGAAGGCGTGTAAGGGATTGGGCTGGACACAGTGCGAGGTCTTAATCCTTGGGCAGACATCTCGTTAAAATACCTGAAAGAAAACCAAAGAAGGTGGTCAGAGGGGCCATCTCCTACCTGGTATCTCACAATCCCTTAAAAGAAGTCCCACAAGGAAACCAGAGATGTGGAGATGAGATCCCACTGTTGGAGAACCGGATCACATGGATAAGAGACACCTGGACATCCCCATCGCTGATCACTCAGCCACACACCTGCCCAACTCTTCTAGCAGAGCTTGCTCCAGGAGAACCAAAGGATGTTCTCACCAGCCAAGGTGCCTTATAAAATTCAGACCAGACAATAGGAAAATTTATTTTTAAATTGCCATGACACCTTAGTATACTTCCTGCCTTCCCTCTGACAGCAGAGGAGAACCTGATTTCAGTGGCCCCAATGTCAACCATGTTATCATTAAAAAACAAAACAAAACAACAAAACACTGGAAATTTACGGCATCAAATCTATGCGAGAGGAAATCAGTGAATGAGGAACACAGAGGAGAAACAGTATGATGACGCCTGAAGTGGCCCTCGGGCACACTGGGGAGTTTGTGCCAGGGCTGTTCGGTGCTGTGGGGCAATGGGATCTGAGACCACCGGATCTGGGGGAAGGTGATTCACCTTCACTCGGGGAAGCCAGGGGTGCTCGGGCCACTTGGGGATGCCAGGTCCTGGCCTATTTCCATACCACTGATCCATGTAAACTTCTTGAGGAAAGGGACGGTCCTCCCCAATGCCTGGGGCAGAGTCTGGCAAACAGCAGGCACTGAATAGCAAATGCTTGTGCTCAGTCCAGCACTAAGTTCACGTCAAGACTGAAGGCAGCTTTAGACTCCTTCAGGTAACACAGCTCAGGGAGGCCCAGGCCACTGATTCGGAAGGCCCTGGTGCATCAGGCAGTCCCTCTGGTTTGTCTAAGCCGCCAGCAAAGCTTGTTTGCAGAAGCCAGATCAATGGGCCCATGGAAGCCATGTGTGTCTCAAGACAGCGTCAGCAGCAACCTGCTCACTTGGCTTCAATGCCACAAGGAGGGCAGAGGCCGGCCAACAGTCCTTCTGGTCTCCTGTTTCCAGACGGCCTGTGGCCCAAGTCTCACTGGAGAGTCTCGCCCGCACCGGCCACCCCGTGCTGGTGGGGCAGGGGAGGGGGCGTGTTTGTTTTTCCTGATCCCCTCCTGTATCTGATGAGTCTGCTTTCCCTCCATCGCCTCAGAGACAGTGGGGCCGTCCCCCATTGGACAAAGGTTCTTGTGAGGAGGCTGTGCCTGGGTCTGCCGTGCCCAGCACCAGCACTCGGTGAACACGTCCTGCCTGCCTGCCTGCCCTTTGCTGGAGGCATCAGACACGGTCCCCTGCGGCCCCTGTGCCCTTGGGGTCTGAGCTCTCAGGCCAGCACTGGCCACTTAAGGCCACTTGGAGTTAACAATAGCTCACACCTCCGCAGCAGCTAGGTGGCGCCACAGTGCCTGGAGCACCAGGACTGGCAGCAGGAGGACTCCTGGGTTCAAATCTGGCCACAGATGCTACTAGATGAAAGTATCCACGGAGGAGACCGGGCATGGATGGACAGGCTTGGGAGGAACCCCTGAGCCAGGAGAGGGCCCTGCACCCTCACCCTGCTCTTTACCTCCTGCATTTCTACACACACACACACACACACACACACACACACACACACAGTGTCCCCTGGGTTGCCTCCTGGAGGAAGGTGCTTTTATCCAGCTGTGGGGGTGTCAGGGGCAGGGGTGGGATGGGGGGGGTGAGAAGGGCCCAAAGGAGACAGAGCCATTTCTGGCACCCTCCCTCACCTGCTCTTCTCTGGAGGGGAGGGGAGGGGAGCCCCCCAGCCCCCAGTCCAGTCCCTGCTCTGGTCTGCCCTAGCTCCCCAAGGCACCCAGAGCGGAGGGGAAGCTTGGGGCTCCTACACAAACCTCCTACCTTTCGTCGTCCATTTCCAAGCTGGACTCGCTCTCCGAGAGCTGCCGACAAAGGGCCTCTCTCCGCTCCATTTCTCGCTGGAGTTTTCTCTGAAGCCTCAGGTTTTCTTCGCGCATGTGACGCTCCTCCTCCAAATACTGGGCCATCTTCTCTGAGTCTGGAATGTCAGAGTTTGCCATCAAGCCCGCGCGGGACTGTGGGTAGGGAACACTACATACACTGTGAGACTTGATGTGATAACTGGGGGAGGGGGACGGGGGCTAAATGATTTCTTTTCCTTGTCTTAGTTTTAAGGCAAGGTTTTCTTAACCTTTTGTCTGCCGGATGCTTTAAATGTATTACACACAGGGTTGCAAAGGAAACCAGTTATGCTGGAACGTGGTCATCGACTTGCTTTTTAAGTTTACAAGCCCCAGGTTAAGAGCCCGGTTTGAAGGGAGAACCCTCTGGGGGAGGGGGAAGAGGAGGAAGATAGATTAGGAAATAAAGGCAAAGGAAAAACAGAAAATATGCACTTAGAAAAGTCAGGAGGCAAAATGTTTGGGGTGACTAATGAGAATCACAAAGTCACTTGAAGTGACCACAGTGTCTCCAGATGCTGGGAGGCCAGGGGCTCCGAGAGCAGCATGCCCAGGCCCAGCTGGCTGCCTCACTGAGCCAGGTGCCCTGGGCATGCTGCAGCATCCCCATACAATACCCCCATAAAATCCAAGTGATGAGAAGAAGCCAATGGCAGAGCAGAGGCCAGGCCTTCAGCCTCAGGCAGAAATAGCCGCCACTCTCTGGGGCACCTGCCTTGGTGCCTTTACAGTAACGTTCACTAGAGACCAGAAAAGGGGGCATCTCTGTCACGGCCGCCCTCTGGGAGCTGCAAACCTACACCAAAAAGAGCCCACGAAATGGGTCTACCACAGTGGAGGGCACCTCCCTGCCCCCAGTCCCTGAGGCTCCCACAACCCTGGAGTCATCCTGGGCTCCTACCCCCACCTGCTCTAAGCTGCTGCCAAGGCCTGTCAATTTCACCTGTGGAGCATCTCTTGTTGATTTCACCTTGGTACCACCTCTGCATCAATTTCACCTGTGCAGCATCTCTTGTCGATTTCCCCTCTGCAGCATCTCTAGCCACACCCCCTCCTCTCTCCTCTGACACCCCTCCTGGGTCCCCTCACCTGCCCCTGGACTATTGCAATAGCCTGCTGGTGGGCCTGCCTCCCTCTAGGCTCTCCCCACCCCATTCTGTGACTAGTGATTTTCCAAAAGCTCGAGTCTGGTCACGTCACACTCCTCCTCAGAAAGCTGCAGTGTCTCCCTATAACCCCAAGAGAAAATGCAGAATGCTCTGCTTGGCACCCCTCCTCCCACCTGACTCCCCAGCACACTGATCCAGAGGCACCGCCCCAGCTGTTCCTCACACAAGACCCTCCATCACTCAGCTCCAGGCATTCTCCCTGGCTGCCCTTCCCCCCCACACCCCCATGGGCATGCTCTCCCTCCCCCACTCCAGCTACTGACTGACCTCCCCCGGCTTTAGTCCCTACAGGAAGCCTTCCCCAACCCCTCCTAATGCCTCCCTGAGGTGCCCTACTTATCCTGTAGGGGGCTTATTTGTTTACTTGTCTCCCCCATGAGACTGTAAGCTCCAGGAGGGCAGGAGCTTGTCCCTTTTTGTATCCCGCCTCCCCTAGCTTAAGACAGTGCCTGGTACATCACTGCCTGTCACGTCTCATCTCATCTGATCCTTCCAACTGTGGTCCATTAGCGCAGAGCAGGGTCTGGTGGCCTGGGGAAGCCTGCATACAACTGAACCTCCCTGGGCCCATTTGCAATCTACCAAGGGGGGGGGGGGGAGAGAAAGCAGCTTCCTGGCCTTACAGGCCCTTCCAGCTCTCTCTCTGTCCCCTTCCTATGAACCTCTGGAGCCCTCTAGAAAGGGGGGGGGGGGAGATAATTAGCTGGCCTTCGAGGTCTCTTCCAGGTCTAACTCGATGATCCAACGACTTAACCTGTTTGTCTCAGTTTCCTCATCTGTGAAGTGGGGGCCAACAGTGTGGGCCTCTGCTGAGAAGATCCAGAACTTTCCAGCTAACTTTCCTGCCCGGGAAGGGCGGGGGCCGCACTCAGGCATGCTCCCTTCTAAGGGAGCCAAGGGGCTCTCCAAGAGAGGCTGCCCACAGCGCCATGGACTGCTTCTTGTTATAGAAGGGGAAGAAATCAAGCCTGGTTCCCCCCACCACTGGCCAGACTCACGGGCAGGGGAAAGACAGGGCCAAAACAGGGCTCAGAGTCCCGAAGGGGCCTTCTCAAAGTCTGTCCCAATGCCACGGCTGTGGCGCTAAGGGCCGGGGGGAGGGGGGTAATCAGGCAGGAGCCCTGTGGCCTGGGTGCTTATCCCCTGTGCAGCCTTGGGGAACTCCCCTGTCCTCCCTGAGCCTGTTCATCCTCTGTAAAACAAGGGGCTTGGGCCCTTCCAGCACCCCATAACCGGGATCTCCTCGAGGGCAGGGGTGTGTGTTCATCTTTCTTTGGACTGCCGGGGCTTAGCACAATGTGTGGCACACAGTAAGTGCTTAATGAATGTCTAGAGACACATTCTTATAAGAAATGTTCTTTTTCTTTTCTGCTTTTTCAGTGGGTGGGGCTAGGAGAAAAAGAAAATGGATTTCTGGTCATTTTTCAAAAGGAGATAGGTGGAAGGGTGAAGCAGATAGGAAATGTTATCTGAACTTAAATGGGGTTAGCACAGTGCTGGTTTAATTGCCTGACGGTGTTCCAAGACACTTCTCATGAACTGGGAGTAATATGTAATTATAAATAATGTTTTAAAAAGCCATCAATAAAACGGAAAGCAAAAGAAAACTGGAAAACAAAGAAAAGCTCATGTAATCGCTCTCTTACTGTACTGATAAATTAACATTTCCCCAAACCTCATTACTAGAAACTTATCATATTCCTTGTGAAAAAGCTTTCGTTCCCCCCACCCTTTGGCACCATGTTTTCTTCTTCTTTTTTGGCAGGGCAATGGGGGTTAAGTGACTTGCCCAGGGTCACACAGCTAGTAAGTGTTAAGTGTCTGAGGCTGGATTTGAACTCAGGTCCTCCTGACTCCAGGGCTGGTGCTCTATCCACTGCGCCACCTAGCTGCCCCACCACCCATGTCTTCTTAAAAGGAAGTCAGCAAGTGCAGTTTTCGAAAAACTCAACAAAGTTGTTTTGTCAATTGATATATGAAACACTTAAACAAAGACTCAGGCGGAGATCTGCTGATACAATCTCAAGAGGCAAAGAAATTAGTTTAGTTGGTGGAGTATTTCTTATCTATTTTCTATAAAGGGGGCAATTAGTTAATACATTGATAGATTAAAAGTAAATAACTAAATCTGATAGCACCAGTGATGTATATCCCAGAAAAATCATGCCCTTGCACGGTCTGAGGCTGTGGGGGGCAGGTGGCCCAACCTCTCCCTAAGCCATAGTTTCTTCACCTGTAAAATGGGAGTAATGATTCCTACACTAAGTATCTAACCTCACAAGGCTGCCATGAGTCACTGGAGTGGTGATTTACTGGGTAGGGGTACCTTTCAAGTGTCAAGTACAGGGGGCTGGCAGGGACTCAAAGCCCTTCTCCCTAGGGAGACCAAAATGAGGCAGAAGAGCCACCCAGGGAGTCACAATTCCGTGCTCTAACACAAACATTTAAGAAGCTCTTGCTGTGGACAGAGTATTATTTGGCGCTGGCAGGATACAAAAACATCTTTCAGGCTGTGAGGTCCCTACCCTCAAGGGGCTTACGGTCAAACAAGAGCACAGCACCACCGTGAGTTTGCACAATACTCCTTACTATGAGCCCTGGACAGGGACACAACACAGACCTACCTGAGGATGAGGAGGAAGGGCAATACTAGCATGGGGAGGGGGTGATAACAGGGAGACTCCAAAGACTTTGGAGAAGAAGAGGCACACGATACAACCGGCTCTCTACATGAGGATGGTTATCCTGGAAAAAATATGAAGGGCTGGTGGGAGCAAGGGATGAGAAGAGGTGGTGAGACCTGCTAGGAGGCGCCTGCCACAGCCCAGGCGGGAGACTCAGGGGCCTGGAGGGGAGTGGGGCAAACAGCTGGCTGCTCCCGGGACTTTATCGCTCCCGCATCTGTCCCAGGAAGGACAAGGCAGGCTCTGTTTATAGGAAACTGCTGGCAAGTGGCCATTGTTTTTGAAAGCTGAGAGGAACGTAAGCAGGCCAGACACAGCTCTCATTAAAAAGAAATATGTTTGGGGAAGAGTGAGAATGTGTGTGTGGTGGGGTGGGCAATGGCCCAGAGTGACAAAGGAAGCACTGGCAAAGGAAAAGGGGAAGGGGGAGGCCTGCTCAGAGTAAAGGGGAGCAGAAAGTCACAAGCTTTCAGAAAAAAACAAAAGAATTTTCACAATAGGGGTCCTGGTTGGGGAGGGCTGGGGACCTGAGGCATCTGGTTCTTTGCGTAGATGAGAGGCAAGTGGGGCCACCTTCTTCTGACCTGACAGAAGGAGCCTGGGCGACCTCAGGGATGGGACATTTGCCCCAAGAGGACCTAGGTGACAATCCCAGGGTCCCAAAGGCCCCAAGTACAGGGAGAAGGGGAGAAAGCACACACACAGGAGGAGGGGAGGAAGCTGGAGCCCCCAAACCCCTACCTGAGGCCCTGGCTCTTCACCAGAGCCACGGAAGCAACTCCTGCCTTGGCCTCACCAGATTCTCCTCCTATTTGCGGGCAGAGGATGCATGCCCCCCCCCCCACTCCCCAGGGAATATCTGCTGGGCAGCAGGCCCACACCAGCCATCCTCCTTTATCTCCCTCTTGCTTCTGCCCCGACCTCCCGGCTTCATCACCTGACGATGCCCCCTTCCGTGTTGTCCTCCGCCCCCCCGCCCCCCCACCCCCCCCGCCGGAGCATCAGCTCCTCAAGGGCTCGTGTTTTCGCCCCCACCTTAGGACTGTGTGGGGTAGACAGGAAGCACATAATAAATGCTGGCTGCCTGTTGGCGGCATTCACAGCACTGACAGAGAATTGTAACAAGCAGCCTTCCCCTCGCTCTTTGGTCTGTCCAGCCTTTCCCTCCACCCCTCCTCCCCACAGCCGGGGACTGGCCACACCTCTGGAATCACAGAGGGGGAGGGGGGTGAGCTGCCCTATGGGAGGGGCCCGTCATGGGTCCGAGGGGTCGCATAAAGGCGGGAGTCAAGGTGCTTACGCTGTAGCTGTGCTGCTCGCAGCTGCTTCTTGAGTCTCTCCACTTCGTTCTTTAAAAACCGGATGTGCCGCATCATGTTTTCTGGAGAGTCGATCTCCATGGAGATGTCCCGAGGGGACGGTGGAGCAGAGACGGGCTGGTCCAGCTTCTCCTGCAAGATGCTTCACGGGAAAGAAAAGCCACGTGTGAAGGCGCAGACGCCACCAGGAGAGGGCACCACCGCAATCCTGCAGCAGCCGCTCGTCCAGGGAGCGGAAAGAGCTCGTCCTAGGTCATCTCCCAGCCACCCCAGGTCCCACCTTATAGCAAGACAAAGGACTGAGCACCCCTCGGTCAGCTCCTCCAGGCCTGGAAAGGGGCCTTCCTTACCAAGGAGCTGGATTCAACCCTCACTAATGCCAGGGGCCCCTACGACTCTGCTCTGGGCTTCCTCCTCTTCCTTTCTCTACTCGGTCATGTGGCAAACTTATCCAAGCTCACAAGCCCAGTGAACCCTCTGTGGGCTCCCAGATCTGTGTCCAGTACCAGCCCAGCTCGGAGCTCCAAACTGGCATCTCCACCCCCACCAGACGTTTTACAGTGGATGGTACATGAGCACATCAAACTCCAAACACCCCAAAGGAACCTGTCATCTTCACCAAAACCCCGCTCCCCCTCAAACGGTGCCATGATCCTCAGTCCCTGGGTTTGCACCCCAGTATGTGCATGTGTGAGTGTGTGTCTTAGTGTATCTGTTTGTGAGACCGTGAGTATGTGTGTGTATCTGTATCTCTGTGTGTGTCCGTGCGTCTGTGTCTGTGTGTGAGTGTGTCTGTGTGTGTGCATATCTGTCTTGTGCGCACGTGCTTGGCCTCCTCTCCACAGCTCAGTTCTAAGGGCTCCTCTCACCCCTATCCATTGTTCCCCCTGCTGCCAAAGCTGTGCTGGGGCAGCTCCAGCCAGGGCCCTCCCGCGGCCTTTCTACCTCTGCCGTCAGGCGCCAACCCTGCCCTGGCCCTGCAGACTCTTCCTCTGGGTCCGTTCTTCCTCCTCCCCACACTCCAGGGTCCAGCCAACGTGGCCCACTTGCCATTTCTCACCTCCCATCTCACCCCAGCCCCAGGCCCCCTGCAGGCCTCTCTGCCCCCTCGCACACAGCAACTGTGAATACATGCTGGTGGCCTGGCGGACTGAGGAGGGGGCATCCCGATTCCCACCCATGGCTCTGTCTTCTCCCCGGATGTTCTCTGCATCTCCTCGCACTGGCCCATTTCCTCACGACAGACCCAAGTTCTGGGGGAGCCAGAGTCATTCTGTTCTCGCCTCTGTCCTGCCAAGGCCTAGTGCAGAAGGTGCTTCCACAGTGTTCACTGACTGCTCCTGCCTTCTCTCAGCGCCCACCATGGATGACCTTGGAGTCAGAGTCAAGATCCGCCTGATGCCACCTCTTTCACTCAGGTGGCATGAGGACAACAGTGTGTGGCAGAAGACAGCTCAGGGCTGGGAGGCAGTGACCCCAGTCCCAGCGTTGCCCACATTAGGGGGCTTGGCTGAGTCGTTCCAGTCTCAGTCGTCTCACCTTTAAAATGGGTACAGTAAGTCCTGTCCTCCCGGTAGCTAAACAGTAGGAGAAATGGAGACTATACCAAAGGTGAGGCTTGGCTCCCTGTGCCCGTATGGGCGGGCACATTTCTGCCTGGGAGGCACTGAAAATCTTGGGCAGGGGAATGATACAGTCCAGGCAAATCCTTCAGAAAGATCCTTCACTCACTATGTGGAAGACGGTTTTAGGGGGAGACACCTCAAGCAGAGAGGCCAAGGGGGGGCCGTGGGCTATGAGGTATGACCGCAGGGAGGCGCTGCCCTGACACACTGGCAAGACCCGGCCATGGCTGGTATGGGGCGAGTTCAGGGGCTGATGGGAGAGGGAGGAGCTGAAGGGGGTGGAGGCGGGGAACCCGGGAAACCCAAGAGATGCCAGCACCTCAAAAGACCAGCCCTGCATGGAAGAGGGGCGCTCTTCTGGAAAGGCAGAGTGATGGTACAGAAATGGGGCCCAGAAGAGACAGGAAGGAGAGGCAGAGATTTGGGAGTGTGGGAGGACTTGAATCCAGGCCACTCTGACTCCAAGGTCATGCCCACACGAGACTGATTGCCATAGACGTGATCATTCCAGCCAGGAGAGCCTAGTCTGCCCAGAGCCCACCTGCCGGCCCACCCGCATCCCCTGAAAGACCAAACCCACCGTTTTTCAGCCTCCAGTTTGTCCATCCTCTTCCAGAGACGATTGACCAGTGCCTCCTGCTCTTGCTCCAACGTGTTTTCAAGGTCGATCTTCTCACGTCGTAGCTGAAGGAAGAGGGAGACGCAGGAATGAGGACTGTGGAACCCGGGGGTATTAACTGGGCTCGGGCTCCAACACACCCAGCTGCCTTGCCTGCGAGGAGGCGGCCGGAAAGGGCCGGCCGCCCGCTTTCTGACCAGATGAGCTCCTTACTCTTCACTTACTCCTGACGGGTACCTACTGACCACCCGAAATAGGAATCACCCTCATCCGTTCCGGTCTCACCTTAGGGACTCAGGGACACTGGCGTTCCGCTGGCTGGGCTGCGGTCACTGCCAAGGTCTAGGCTCTCTCACCTCTCACTCTCACCATGTGTCCCACCAAAAAGGCCGGAACTCGGCCTGCTCCGGCCCATCGGTCAGAGCCTCGCTGGGGCTATGGCTGGCGCAGTGAGTGGACGGAGGGCTGGGCCCAGGGGCAGAAAGACCTGGGGGTTCAAGGCCTGCCTCTGACACAGACACGCCACAAGACCATGAAGGATCCTTCGGCTTCCCAGCTCTCTGCATCAGTTTCCTCATCTGTAAAGTGTCAACAGCAGCATTGGCTCTGACACAGGCCGGCTGGGGGCCCCAGGCAACGGCGACACAGTCAGTGACATGCGAGTGGCGCACATGCTCCTGCAGAGGGCATGTCCGCCCTGGGAGCTGCCCCCTACGAGGAGAAAATCACAAACACAGACGGGGGAGAGACACTGAAGAGCGAGGCGATGCCTATTTCAGGCTGATAACCACAATGATGCCAGCGGGCACCGTGAGAGGGCCTGAGGTCTGCAAAAGGAAGCAGGGGCCGCTCTCTACATTTTACAGATGAGGGGACTGTAGGCCAAGAGGGGGCTAGGACTCGTCTAGCATCACGCAGCTACTGAGGATCAGGGGCAGGATTGGAACTCAGGGCTTTGTGCCTCCACCTTAGGCTCTCCATGGCCAGCTGACCCATCCTCTGAGCTGCTATCAGTGGTTGCCAAGGAAGACCTCCCTGCAGATGGACGAGTGTTCTCGACAGTCGGGTTCCAGCTGAAGGTGACAAGGCCAGGTGAGGGGCGATCTCGCTCCTTCACACTTCTCTTCTCCCAGCTCCCTCCCAGCCCAGCCACACCACGCCAACGTGGCTTCCATAACCCAGCAGTGGTAAGGGCAGAAGCAGCATATTAAGAGTAAGCCCAACACACGCACGCACGCATGCACGCACACACACGCGCGCGCACGCACACACACACACACACACACACACACACACACACACCATTCCTGAGGTTGTGTCCTTCGACTAGGTCCATGCACAGTCTTTGGGGGAGGGGGAGTCTGCCCACAGAACCCCAGCTGAAGAACTAAAACCCAGGATGCCCAAAGAACAGCATGGAGACGCTCGGTGGCTGCACCCGGGCTGGGCTCCCACTGGACCAGTGCACTATGACTGGCATGCAAGCAAGGGTATAATAGGAGACACCAACTGAACAAGGCAGGTGAACAGATGGCTGACCGAACACTGGACTGGTCTTCATTAAATGGGAAGCACTAGAAGACCTCCGGATGCTGGGTCCCTGGGATGGATAGGCTGGACTAAGGGACTCAGCATGACTGTGAGACATGGGAGCTGAGCTCCAATCCCTGGTCAGCCTCTGACCTTCTCCAGGCCTCAGTTTGTTAATTTACAAAACAAGAAGCTAGGATGCCATGACCGTGAAGGTCACTTCCAGCTATGACTCCAGGAAGGAGGCCGTGTCCCCACTGCTATCACAGATCACTGAACCATGAAGGTTTACGGGGTTGTGGGCAATTAGAATCATTCCCATTAAAACAGTAGGCATCGGGGCAGCTAGGTGGTGCAGTGGATAGAGCACCAGCCCTGGAGTCAGGAGGACCTGAGTTCAAATCCGACCTCAGTCACTTAACCCCACTTGCCTCATCAAAAAAAAAAGGCATCAAGGGCAGCATCAAGGACGAAAGAAGCCAGAGAAAGGTGAGGTAGCCATGGAGAGCCGCCAAGAAGGGAAAGGTCACCCTCCCACCCTACAAGCCTTAACTACGGGGTCAGTTAGGGCCAGTTGGGAGGAATTCCAGGGTGAGTGTGCCCAGGTGATGAACCTTGGGCCTTCTCAGGACCAGTCTGGGGGTGGGGTAGGGGAGAGCTGAGGAGGAGAGAGGTATAGCAGAAAGAATACTGGATTAACAGACACAGGACCTGGGTTCAAGTGCCCATCTCAATGCTACAAAAGCCCTTGCTCTGTCAGGCACAGCGCTAGATGAAGGGCACACAAAGACAAAACCAAGTGTGGTACATGCTTCTATGTGAAGTCCACCCTGATCCCCTCAGCTTCTAGTGTCCCCAATAAACGACTTCTGTTTACTGTGTATGTTATATAAAGACTTATGTATGATGTATCAGCATGTGTGTATGTAAGTGCATGCATATGGATGCATGTAGTGTGTACATGGACATGCATGTGTTTATAATGCAAATACTGATGTCTACACATATGCCTCTGCATGTATACTGTGTAAACACGTGTGTATGTACATGCACGTGTTTGCTTTGATGCAGGAATACGTGTGTGCTGCATGTGTGTACATACATGTGTTTGTGTTTTGGTGTTACATGACACATAAGTACATGGGATATATAGGTTTGTGTGTATGCATGCATATGTACACAGAACCACATTTATGAGTATATGTATGTGCATGTGTGCACCGTGATGTGTGTGTGTGTGTGTGTGTGTGGATATAGGATATGTATAAATGTGTGTATGTGCTATCTCTACGCATGTATCTCTAAGCTGTGGGTGTGTGCATGTGTATATATCTACATCTATCCCATCAGAACCTAAGTTCGCTATTTTGCTTTCATCTGTGCATCTCTAGAATCCAGTATAATACCTAGCACATAGTAGGTGCTTAATACCCTAGACAGGTCACTGTTGTTCAGTCATTTCAGTCGTGTCTGACCCCACCATTGGGGGCTTTCTTGGAAGAAACACTGCAGGACTTTGGCTTCTCCAGCTCATTTTCTAGATGAGGAAATCGAGGTAAACACGGTGAAGTGACTTGGCCAGGGTCTCAGAGCTAGTGAGTGTCTGAGTCTTCCTGACTCTAGGCCTAGACAAGTCACTCGGCCTCCCAAGAGCAGACCTCAAAGACTGAACACCAAGGACCCTTCCAGGGCCCCCTCAAGGTTTCCAAGACTCTTTCCCTTTTCAACACCTGTTCTAAGTGATTCTTCTAATAGGTGAAGACTCTCTTGGTCTTCTGTGCCTACTCCGAGCAGACAGCAGCCGTTCACACCCTGCCGTAGTGAGATGCTGGGGAGACAAAAGCATACACCTCCCTGGGCCACCCACTGATGATTCTCTCTGAGGGTAGCCAGGCAGGGCCTGTCCTGGTGGTACCCCTGGAGCTTATTCTGCCTGAACACCTCCTCCAGGCACTCCAGGTCACCCATGAGAAACACCGAGGCCAGGCCAGAGGACACCAGAGAGCCATGTGATCACCATGCTGACCCTGTGGAGCCACGAAACCCAAAGAAAACGGCAGCTCTCTTCAGCGCAATGTCCCATATTGTACTCTGAAAGCAAAAAGGGGGTCTGAGAAGTTTCAGAAAGAAACAGAATCACACGGGATGAAAGAGTTCGTAGTCTCTAGTTAATGGGCAGTCCATTAGCCATAACACCCCCCACATGGCTCACCCTGACCTCCCCACAGGCCATTCAGATCGGATTTTTGAGATGGGGACCAAAGGAGGTCAGGTGACTGAATGAACAGTACAAACACGAGAGAAAACAGCTGCATCCAACACAGTCCGTCCTCTTTCTTCCCCCTTTCACTCACTCTCCCCCTTCTCTCTCTGTCTCTGTCTCTGTCACACACACTCACACTCTCTCTCTTTATCCCTTTATGTTTGTGCCTCTCATTCTCAGCAGGGTAGCCTGAGGCACATTATGTAACTTCTCTGTCTCTAAATCATCTCATTTCTGAGATGAAGGTCTGGAGACTCGCTGCCCGGGCTTGCTAGGAAGCAGGGCCCATGTGGCATTAGGGGATGCCAGCTCCAATCCTGCCGTTGCCACTGACTAGCTGGGCAGCCCCTGGCAAGCCCCGGGAGACATCTTGTGATCTCTGGTCCAATTCTCTTATTTGGGGAAGGGACAGAGTCAGACCCAGGGAGCTGAAGTGACCGCCCAAGGCCACACAGGGAGCAGCGTCAGCGCCCAGGCCCAAACCCTGTGCTCTTTCTCCTAAGCTGGGCTCTTTCCAGTGCCCCCAGCTCATGTGACAGCTGACTGCAATCTGCCTTGATGGAAGGAGTTTTTCTCCTCCAAGTACCTGAAAAAGTACCTTTCTTTGCTGTATTCAGACGCCCACCACAAGCAGTCAACAAGCATTTATGAAGTGCTTACTCTGGATGTGCCCGTCACCCCCAGTGTGGGTGACCTCTCACCCACAGCTACAATCCCCGAGGGAAGGTACCAGCAATGGAGGCTCCTTAGGAAAGGCCTGCTGAAGCCCCCCTCTCTACATGGATCAGAGGATATCTCATAAAGTGCCGTGGACACACACGTGGCTCTTATTATTCCTGGTGTGGCAAGGGCCGGCAGGAAGCTGCATCCTCCTGGGTCCCTGGCAGCTGCCTGACCAGGGCCAGCTCCAAGCCTCTGCTGGCATCTGTTCAGGTAATCTGCGGAATTCAGCTGACCCAGGGCATTTCTCCTCCTACGTGGGCAGGGATCTGACCCCTGACTCTGGGAGCTTAAGGGGGAAAAAAAAAAAATCAAACTCCAATTATGCTCTAGGTCTGTTAAGACAAGACATGGGGGAACAGAGGCTGTTGTCCCTCACCCCCCCACACCCCAGGGTGTGCTCCTGGGGTTCAGAGCTGGGCAGACTGGCAGCCACGCCCTGTGACAACAAGTGTGGACACAGCTCCATGGATGATGGACCCAAATACTCAGGCATCCACTGACGTCCCCACTGAAAATGCCAAGGATGCAATCTAAAAGGAAGTCATGCCCACGACAGACACTTTCCATCTCTAAACTGTCCCTGAGCTGTGACATCAGTTCCTCACGTAAAAGAGAGATCGCAGGCACTGCCAGAAATAGCATCCAACAAATGTAGTTGATCTGCAGTGGAGTCAGCAGAGAGCCAGCCTCGGAAGCAGGAAGCAGGAAGATTTGAGTCCTGCCTAGACGAGACCCTGGGTAAGTCACTGAACTTCTCAGGACCCCCAAGAAGCTAAGAGTCCATGGCCAATCTGCTCTGCGCCCGTGATCATTTGGGAAAGATGCCAAGGGACAAAACCTCCTTGAATGGAATTAAGCTTGGATCTTCTTCAACCAATCCAACATCATTTTCTAAGCCCCTACTATGCGCAGGGGATACAAAGAAAAGCAAGAAACAGTCCCCGCTCAAGGAGCTCAGAGGCCCACGGGGAGATGACGTGCAAACAACTACTCACCCACGTGTCTCTGCATGCGTGTGCGTGAATGGGCATCGCACTGTACTGTGAGAAGTTGTTATGAATCATCAGTATCTTGGGGGACCCAGAGAACCCTCCTTCCTTCTTAGTCCTCTCTTCCCTCCACTCAAAGTTTCATCTCGGCTGGGTCAAGCCCAACCCAACCCCCAGCTAACAAAGGAGACAGATTCTTGGTCTAGATAAGATAAGGAGACTTGGCCTGCAAGAACCAGTTCTAGGGGTAACCACCGTGCTGCCATTAGCCTGGGTGTGGGTCCCTACACTTCTCCCCATAGCATCTTTACATGAGTCACACATTCTCCCAACTTCATTTGAACATAACCCACCTCCTCATCATGCCAACCAGTTAGATTTGACCGCTGTTTGATAGACCTTCCACGGCAGGAAAGGTATATGAGCCAGATCTGACCACGAGGAAGGGTCTTTGGTCTGAGGGAGATGGCCATAGGCCCCATTTTGTTAATAACCCGTTGGCCATATTAATAAAATGATTAAATCACCCCACAGTCATGTCTCTACTATTTTTAATGGTCACAATAAGCACCCATGTAGGCCCTAGACAAACCAAGGCAACGGAAACATTTCATTATCTTCCTTTGCAGAAAAGGAAGGCATTCAGCCCTCTGCTTTCAGGACAATACAGATCTGAAGGAGCACCATGGGCCTGCCTCACACTCTGACTCTGTGACCTTGGACAAGTCATTTAACCCCCGCCAGTTATCTCCACTTGATGCGGTCTGTTGTGGACACTCACCGGCACATCCCCTCTTAGAGTGTGAAAGGAGAGGATTCCCCTCTGAATTCTTGGTCCAGTTCCCTTTGCCCAACACCACCGACCACGCTGCCTCAACCCTGAATTCTCAAGTCATTGCATAAAAACGAGGCAGAGCGTACGGAACACACCGGGAGCTGGACAGCCTGGGAGGGTCCAGGACAGCAACAACCTCCCCCCCCCCCCCCCCCCGCCCCAAATTGGGAGAGGCTGGTTAGTAAATCCTCAACTTTGCTGTTTTGTCCCCAGCAGAATCCGTGGATTCCCAGCTGCTGTAACTAAGGACTGAAGGGGTCGAGCATATCTGCAATCAGGATCCAGAGGAGCAGGCCTCCACTGGAAGAAGCTCAGCCCTTGTTACTCTAGACGCACACCTGTAATGCTGCCCCAACACGGTCCCAACAAGGCAGTGGGGCACGGTGCCCAAGGCTCCAGAGACCTGGGTTCAAATCCTGGCCAGGGCGGCCTCGGGCGCCCTAAGCACCAACTGTGTGCTAGGAGATAGGCAGGCAGATCAGTGGTCTGGCAGACCTGTGGTCTGGCCTTGGGGGAAAGCTGAGGCACCATCCCCACCTGGTGGCCATGGGAGGAACCCAAGCGCAGTGGTCCAGACCCCCAGGAGCTTCCTCTCCATGAGGAGCCTGTGTGACACAGGGACTCTGGGCTCTGAGCTTCACACAGGCGGCTTCACTTGACCCCTGAACAACTCTGGGAAGAAGGGGCTATCATTATGCCCATTTTACTGAGGAGGAAACTGAGGCAGAGGAAAGCCAAGCAACTTGCTCAGGGGTCACACAGCCAGTCCAGGTCAGAGGTAGAACTTGAATCCTGGATCTTCCTGACCCTGCTCTCTATCCCTGCACTAAACAGACTCTTTTTTATTGGTATTAGTCACTATTAAGATTTATTATAACTCCGGCCACAGACACTTGACACTTCCTAGCTGGGTGACCCTGGGCAAGTCACTTAACCCTCATTGCCCTGCAAAACAAAAAACAAACCAAAAAAAGATTAATTATAACAACTAAAGTGACCATTCATAGCAGAGTTTTTAAAACTCAACACACACACACACACACACACACACACACACACACACACACACACACAAAACCTAAAAAAACCCCTCAATACACATCAGATGCCCACGACGTGCTCCAAATTTTAAATTCACATAAAACAGTGTAACGAGCTGGCCCCGAGTGCTTTACATCACTTGGTGAAGAGCAGGTTCTCATTCTAAGGGGGTGATATTTTGTGGGGAACATAAAACTTGCTACTCTACCAAAAACTGGTCCTCCACTTACTGTTTCAAATGGGACCCGCTTTGGCCTTCCTCAGCCTAAGTGGGCATGAGTGATGCCAGCCTCCTTCCCACAGCTGTGCTATCGTCCAACGGCCCCGACACGCTGTCACTGCTCAGAGACTGGGGGCCCTGCAGAGCCAGGGGGAGGCCCGAGAGCAGACAGCGACACCAGCGGGGGACGGCATACCTGCTCCAGCGTCAGCTGCTTTGAGATGGTGTCGTTCTCCAGTTTCTTGATCTTCTTCATCAGTTTATTGACTTGAAATTCCTGCTCCTGTTCTAGGTGCTGCTCCAGTTCTGCCTTCTCGTGCTGCAGCTGGACAAGGGAGAAGCAAACAGATGCAGGTGTGAAATCCAAGGGGCCCAGGAGCCTGAGAACAACCCCCCACCCTCACCCCACCCCCTCCACAAATGCAACCACTCGCCTCCACTCCTGCGCTGCACAGCCAGTCTCCAAACTCAGCCCCCAACCTATCCCCCCCTTTTTAAAGTTCCTACTTTATTTATTTTTTAATTTATGGAATAAAACCACCATTTCTATAACATCATATAAAAATGATGGCCCTTGAAACTGCAAATATATTTATGTATAAAGTTATCATGTAAATTTATTGTTTTTTCTTTCCCTCCCCACCCCCTGCCTCCCTAGAGCTGGCTACCATTAGACACAAACAGGTGTGTGTCTGTGTGTATATAATGTGTACACATACATACACATATATGTAGAATTATTCTATACAAACATCTATTTATCATTTCTTTCTCCGTATGCAGATAGTGTCTCTTTTCATATGTCCTTTATAGTTAATTCAGATATTTATAATAGTCAAAATGACTTAGTCATTCAAAGTCATTCTTTGTTTTTTGTTTTTTTGGGGTTTTTGTAGGGCAATGAGGGTTAAGTGACTTGCCCAGGATCACACAGCTAGTGTCAAGTGTCTGAGGCCGGATTTGAACTCGGGTCTTCCTGAATCCAGGGCCGGTGCTTTATCCACTGCGCCACCCAGCTACCCTTCAAAGTCATTCTTGGTTTGTTTTTTTTTTTTAGTGAGGCAATTGGGGTTAAGTGACTTTGCCCAGGGTCACACAGCTAGTAAGTGTTAAGTATCTGAGGCCGTATTTGAACTCAGGTCCTCCTGACTACAGGGCCAGTGCTCTATCTACTGTGCCACCTAGCTGCCCCACGTACTCTATATATTTTACCAACCTATCAATCACTTTAGATCCATACCTTAAGGCAAGTAAATCCTCAACACAACACAAATTATTGCTAAACTCAAAATCCCTTCTAAAAAGCCAATCCAATCATTCTGGTTAATTCTCACCGTAATAATAGAAACCACATTTCTACAGCGCTACGAGGATCAGAACTGCGCACCACAGGACCTGAGGAGGCCCAGAACGATGATTTCAGTAAATAAGCATGAATCGAGCCCACGGGGGCTGCTCTTGCCTCAACATCCATTATTTGTCCAGTGAAGCCCCCAGATGACAGGATTCTGGTAGCAGCTCATCCCAAGGACGAGGAGGGATGCCTGGTGGTGGCATACAGCAGAGCGGGATGAAGAAGGGAAATCTGACGAGAAAGGACCACGGGCAGCACTCAAGAGAGAACTGGTGGGCATGGTGGGTCGCCCTCCCAATGCAAGGCCAGAATGTGGACAAGTGGAACGACTTGCCCAGAGCCTAGAAGCCACTGTGGGTCACAGGGAAGGCTTGCACCCAGGTCTTCCTACCTTCAAGACCTGTACTCTATCTACCCCATCACCATGCCTCTCCAGTGGCTCTGAACCTGATGTGCACAGATGTGTTTTTAGAGTTTTTTATAATTTTACGTTAATATAACTGGATTCCTTTATAACCCCATGTATGGGATTTTATGTACACGAAAGCATCGTTCTGAGAAGGGGTCCTCAGGCTTCCCTGCTCAGGGGTGAAGAATCCCTTCCTGGGTAAGCCAAACTGACTCTCACGAAATCATTTCCTAAAAATAAAATCAGCTTCATTTAACACAAGATACACACATGGGAAAAACAATAGGATTCCTTGCATTAAAATGATCAAATCACAAAAGCGGGTAGCTTTTTCTTCCATATCTTTATTTCTTGGAGTGATAAGTACCTCTGAGAGGCAGCCAAGGTGTGAGAGTCAGTCAGGAGGACTTGAGCATGAAGCCCCCAGTCACACAGGTTATGGGATCACGGCCAAGTCCTGCGCAGCTCTCTGAGAGGCCACACTACCAACCAGCTGTGGATCCACATAGGCACTGTGACCCCAATGAAATCAGCTTCAATTTGTTTCCAGGGCATTTGCCTTTAAGCAGATGTTTTTTATCACAGCCAACATCTAATTAGGTTTGGTGTTGTGTTGTTTTGTTTCTTAAACCACAGACACGGGGATTGTATAATGTTTGGATGAGATGTAAACTTCAAAGAGAAATGTTCCCCTCAAAAACTACCCCTCCCATCCAAAACCTACCACTGTCAGATCTGCAGTCAGGTGACCTCCAAGCCACTCAAACATCTGGAAGATCAGATCCGGCCTGGGCACAGAAGAGCCACGCCCACCTGACAAGACATGGAGGATGCACCTTGGCCCCCAGAAAGAAGTGAAACAAGCAGCCCTGCTGCCCAGCTCTTCTGTTGTGCCTCGGGAGAGTTAGGGAGCCGGTAACAACTGTGGTCTTGGTTTTTAACGAGAAAACAGGAAACAAAACGTAAAGTGCTGTCTTGGAATTTAAAAAACCCACCACAGTATGAAAGTAGCAGCCGGCAAAATGTGAAAACCAAAGGGGCAAAAATAAAATGGGAGGTGAGGATGGGAGGGGAACCAGGCGGAGATCAAGCTCAAAGAAAAGCCAAGTGTTTCCGGACGTTATGTCCAAAGGCAGGAGGCAGGAGCCCAGGCTGGAGAGAGGAGTCTTAGGAGTGAGTCAAGAGCCCGGGGTTCTGTCACTGCGACTGTTCTTGGGTTCCGTTCCCAATTCTACAGAACCTCCCAGGCTCAGAGAACATCCAGCGGGGGTGGATTACAACCCACGTGTCACGGCTGCCCGAGACCAGCCACGTGATGGGCAGCAGGACTGGGCCAAATGGCAAGGCTAACAGATGTTGCACAGACTGGACGCTTCTGAGGGCCCACTTCAGCCTACATCCCTCTGGGATTGGTCAAGAAAGGCTTACGAAGCACCTACCACGAGCCAGGCCTCACTGGGTGCTGGGCACACAAGGCCAAAGAAAGAAAAAAATCCCTCCTTGCAAAAAGGTCATGAGCTAATGTGGGACACAGCAAACACACAAAAACTAGAGTAAGGGAAATAAATAAACCCAAATCTATACAAGGCAATGGGAGGCCAGGGGAGGATTCTGGTCCCCGTTTTGTGTTGGAAGCTGTCCCCTGAAACACAGCCTCTTCCTCCCGAGTTGTGAAAAATCTGTATCCACACAGACCACTCCCAAGAACGTTCGCTCTGTAAGAAGACCTGATAAAACTGAGGTTTCTTAAGGACTTAATCCACAAGTCAGAGATGGGAGTTCAACCTCCACCCAGCCAGGAGAGCGGGCCCTGACGCCAACTTGCCGTGTGACCTTGGTAAGGGTGTCAGCACGTCTGGGGCCCCATTTCCTCATCAATCAATGGAGGGGATCGGAAGAGGTCGAGAGCCTGGACGCGGCGGCCAGGAAGCGCAGGCTGCCAGTAGCTGCTCCAAGGCCGTGAGACAGCCTGGGACCGCACCGAGCCTTCGAGGGTCCTGCTTTACCGCGCCGGATGACTCTTGGTTCAGGCGAGTGTGCCGCAGCTTCCAGAAGGCTTTGCTCCTCGGGGCAGGGCCTGCCTTTCTGCGCCCAACGCCTGGCACCCAACAGCTGGTGAACGCTCCCGCCAAGGTGTGCTCAGCATGGGTGCGGAGCATCCCACACTAGCAAGATGTTGTAACAAGTGGAGGGACGCCCCCTGCTGGAGAGATACTGTAGGAAAGCTCCGCCATGAGGAGAAGGCCTCTGAAGGCAAGCCGCCTGACGTTTGCTTGTGGGTACTGTCTATCAAAGCTACCATCCAATCAGCTTGGGGGGGGGGGGAGGTTTGTTTCGGTTTTCGAGGAGGCTTCTGGGAGGAAGAAGGAAGCATTGGGTCCTTTTTGTTCCTGACCTCGCCATGGCAGGTCGGATGATGGGGTCTCTTAGAAATAGTTAGATTTTTACCTTTCTCTCTGATCGTTAGATTCTTATGCTCCTTAATAAATGCTTAAAAGTCTAAAACTCTCGCTAAAGCTTCTAATTTACTGGCGACCACTCGTTAGATATTTCGGACAGTATAGCTAGATAGCAACTTTACAGAGTATGGGGTAGGGGTGGGTGGGGGGCTTCTAAACTTAACAGGCACCTGCTCCTTTCTGAACTGGAGAGTCCTGACAGCACTTCCTTATTGTGACACCTATAAAGGGTGAATGAAGTACGTACTTAGAGAACACGGGGGCTCAGAGAACTCCCAGCCCAAACCCTGTATTTTGTGGATGGGGAGGATCTGACATTAAAATTCTTGACATCACGTCTAGAACCCAGTTCCACAGAACAATTCCAGAATTCCCTGATGTTTCAAAGATGGGGGCGGTTGGTATCTGTAAGAGTAGCAACCACAGGGGCAGCTAGGTGGCGCAGTGGATAAAGCCCCGGCCCTGGATTCAGGAGGGCCCGAGTTCAAATCCAGCCTCAGACACTTAACATTTACTAGCTGTGTGACCCTGGGCAAGTCACTTAACCCTCACTGCCCCGCCCCAAAAACCCAACCAAACAAAAGAAGAGTAAGAGCCACAGCACATTTGTAGATTTGGACAAGCCTCTGTTTTCTCCCCTGTACAGGAAGCAGATTTGAACTCAATGACCTCTAAATCCGTGGTTTATCTAACTCAAAGCAAGCTTGCTCACCCTAAGTCTAAGACCAATCAGTTAAAATTTAAAGATATAATGAATATACAGTATCTAACACAACAATTAGAATGGCATGGCCAGCACCCGGGGGAAGTAATGCCTTAACGTCACTGACTAAATTGAGAGACATCAAAGAAGTCAGCCCAAGGCATTAAAATCCAGAAATGATCAGGGAACCATTTCAAGAGGGCGTGAGAGGCTGAGGATGTGGGAGCCTGCGCTGCAGCTCACTGGAGCAGAGCATCACCAACAAAAGCCCAACAATTTCTGAAAATGGGAAAGCTGTCGGCCGATGGACGGTCACCCAGGTGACGATGAGCTGGGAGGTTCTTGCGGAACTCCTGAAGCAAGGGCTTTTCCAGTGAATCAGAAACATCCCGCAGCATCTTCCAGATGTCTAGTGAACTGAGTGGGGAAGGCCACAATGCGAGGCCCAAACAACATGGAAACAAGATGATCCACTCTGCCTGTGTCTATGTGGTGGCACTCAGAGGTGAGAGTAATTCTACCTCCCTAGAGTAATGGTGGCCTTGAAGAAGAGAAGCCAGCTGGGTGAAAGGTCCAACCGCCCCAGCGCAGCCGAAATTCCCAGGCCTCTCCTTCCATGCCAAATTGTTATCCCACCTGAGCCATGGGCGCCTCTGCCCTCACACACAGTGAGATCCAAGACATGTTCTCCTCCTCCTGCTCCAAACACCTCGGAGGGTTGGGCAGAGTTCTGGGTCGGCACTGGCCCCAGTGCTTAGCACAACGTGTGCACACAGTAGGCACTTGCTACTGTTTACTGGATGAATGTAGGGGTGCCACCTTTGGAGAAGGGCACCCCAGAAAAAGTTGAGAAGATGGTGACTGAAATGGTGACGCCGTTATGGGGTGACCAGGGATCCGGGCAACATGATGAAGTGAAGCCTCCAGGAGCATTTTGCAAGGACGACTGCCCCAAAGAACACACCGACCCCCCCCCCTCCCCACAGGCGGGTGGGTGGGGCCCGATGGGTGTCAGCTCTCAGCAGAAGAGCCCGGACATCAGGGCTGCTTCTTTCACTTCTTTCCAGGGACTAAGGGGCATCTTCCATGTCTTGTCAGGTGGGCGTGGCTCAGATGTCTGAGTGGCTTAATAAATGCCCACTGCCTGAGAAGAGAGAACGGGGTGGGCAGTGTGGGCCCTCAGGAAGGAAGGGCCAAGAACCTGGGTCCAAGCTCTGGCCTGGTCACTGTGCCCGGGTGGTCCTCAGCACTCTCCCCTTCGAGTCCTTCCTCTTTTCCCATAGTGGTTCCACGCAGGGGCCAAAAGCCCCTCAGGCCTGACCCTGATATTCCCTGGCTCAAGGACCCCAAAAGGCTCCCTGCAGTTTCTAGCGTCAAACACCACCCCTGTGCTTGGCATTCAAGGCTCTTCCCGCTGGGCTGAGATCAGCCTTTCCTGCCCTCTGTGCTGAGCCAACACGGGCTACTGGCTGCTGACCACACGCTGTCTCATCTCACACTCTGGGCTCTGGCGGAGGCTGCGCGCATCCCACGGCCCTGGAAAACACTCTCTGGTCAGCTCTGCTTCCCAGCATGCCTCACTTCCTTCAAAGCTCAGCTTAAGGGCCTCCCCACTTCTTATATGTTTTCTCTGCGGATACAACGGAACACCAACCCACAGGAGAACGGACACGGGCGGGAGGTGACGGGACGGAACAGCAGTTGTTTCATTTCCTCCTTTGTTTGCATGATGTCCGGCATACCATTGGTGCTTACTAAAGACACGTCCACGGGTTCACAGACTTGGGGGCGGGAGGGACTGCAGAGGCCACTGATGAGGAGCGGGAGGCACAGGGAGGTTCTGCGGCTGAGGGATCGGCCGAAAGCCTGTGTCTTCCTGTCTCCAGGCCCTGCCCTCAGTCCAAATCAATGTTCCAGAGCTGCCTGGCACTTAAGCTCATTAGACTGGGAGCTCCCTGAGGGCAGGGACCGCTTTCTGCCTCTCTGTATCCCCAGCACTTGGCACAGAGCCTGGCACAGAGCAGACGTTTGATAAATGCTGAATGCTCCTCTCTGCCTCAGTTTCCCCAACTGGCAAAATAGCGGAAGCCGCCCAGACCACACTTCTTGGGTCTAAAGTGGAGCCGTATGAGAAGACCAAACGGCCCCACAGCCGGCATCCTGCCGGCCAAGAAGAGATGCCTGGAAGGGCGGGGGGAGGACACAGCAGGCCTGGTTTCCAGCGAGACATCTGGGCGGCCCCCCACAGCAGCCTCAACCTCAGGGGCCGGGGCAGGAGCAGCGCTTCTGCCCACAACTTCCTTCCTATCTCCCCCCTCAGCTCTCCATAAACAATCTGACCTCAAGCAGGTATTCGATGCTAGACTTTCACTAAGCTTCTACACACACTCCCACTAGGGACACAGACAGAAGAGAAAACCACCCACCCACAATTCCTGCCCTCAGGGAGTCTACCACCAGCCTCAGACACTGACTGTGTGACCTTGGGTAAGTCATTGGGCCTCTGCCTTCAGGTTCCTCACCACAAAATGGAGGCAATGACAGCACCTCCCTCCACTGGGTTGCTGTGAGGATCCAATGAAATGATACCTGTAGAGCGGTGAGCTTGGTGGCTGGCAGACAGTAAGCGCAATATAAATGCCAGCTGTTATTATAATTGGGGTGAGGAGGAGATACCATTCACAAAGCAGAGGCATGTAAAGGATAGAGGAGCCCAGAAAAGCAGGCTGGCGGGCATGTGACTTGAGAGAAGAGGCAGATTTGGCAGAGGCTGTGGGGTCAGACTTCAGGATTTGGTCACCAGCCATATGTGAGGGGCAAGGGGGGACAGAGAGAGGAGTCCAAGAAGACTTGGGGGCTTTGTGTCCGACGGACTGGGAGGACAAATGAAAGAGAGAGAAGGGAGAGGTCTGGCAGAGGAAGGCGAGAAGGTGGGAGCCATGCTGTGTTTGAGGTCCCCACTGAGAAAACCAAAAACCTCCTTTGCCTCCACTCTCGTGTCTGTGATCCCTCCCAGCGGCCTGAGCCCAGGGGAGCAAAGCCCTGGGGAGAGCCTGAGGGCTGAGGTGGCTGTGTCCTTGTCACCGACCGTTAACTCCCTCTTCTTCACTCTGCAGTCCTTCCCCAATTCCTTCATCGTCCCGCCTCCAGCTAATCCTGCATCCTGCACTGGGTTGGGCGGCCCTTCCCATGAGGCATTTTAAGGAGTTTCCCCATTTGCACAATGCAGGGGTGAACCTCGATGTCTTCTGAGGGTCCTTCCCAGTCCTGAAACATCTCCCCGGCTCTCAATGCTTCCAGCAAACAGAGCAAACTTTTGCCACCTGATTCCAACAACAATGAACTGAATCACAATCCAGTTTGGTGAAGGCCATAAAGTGCTGAGTATACAGACCTCAAACACTTTATCTTCTTTATAAAGTTAAAATGTTCACCTTGGCTTGTGTTTGTTATTTACCGTCACTGTCTGTCCCACCTTAAAAACACCACAATGAAATCTCTGCGCAGACAGAAGCATCCTGGGGCAATCGGTCTAGATCCAGAAGGTCGAGTGACACAAAACAGTAGTGAAAGGGACTGAGAAGCTCTAGCAGAAAGCGGGCATTGTTCAGAGCTCCCATGAATGACCAGGTAACGTGTCCCTAACACAAAATCAGCTTACTCTGTTCAAGAGTGTGGACACACCTCTAATCTGTCCCCTGAAAACCACACGAGAATGGGAAAACAAGTGGGGATTTAGAGGTGAGAGGGACCTCAGACATCCCTGGGTCCAACCCCTTCATTTTACAGATGGGGAAAGCTGGGCCCAGACAAGGAGGGGTTTACACACAGTAGGAACACAGGCAATCAATACTAGGGCCAGGATTCAAATCGAGATCCCGCACCTCCACACGCACTGCTCTCCTCACTGCACCACTCCACATCAGTCACTACAGAGGGAGGTGTCACTGCTAACCTCCTACAAAGCTTTCCACCCCCTTTATAGTATGTTTGTGTTTGAGAGCACACGCACATGTTCTTAAGGGAGAATTCAAGGTGAGCCTCGTCACCTCCCAAAATGTCCTATGTCAAATTTGGTCACTACAAAGCAAGCATGTGCGCACACTCACACACACAAAAAACACACACATACCCCCCACAACAATATCTACTGATGGTCCTACTCCATCCCTGTCTTCTTAGAAACTATCAGCGGGGCAGCTAGGTGGCGCAGTGGATAAAGCACCAGCCCTGGATTCAGGAGGACCTGAGTTCAAATCCAGCCTCAGACACTTGACACTTACTAGCTGTGTGACCTTGGGCAAGTCATTTAACCTTCACTGCCCCGCAAAACAAACAAACAAAAAAAACCAACTATGATCTTCTGCATGAAGCCCATCCTGACACCCCTCGCTTCTGGGGAGTGTGCCCTCTCCTAACTCCGTGATACAGACACTGTTTTTTCCCTCTCTGTTGCATATACTTCAGAGATGTTCTCTGAACATCCCCCCATTAGAAGGGAATTTTATTCTAGGTTTGTATGTCCCCCAAAAAGAGCACTGAAGAGTCTGCTGACAAACACCTGATTCAATCAACAGGCAGACCCCAACTGCCCTCACTCCATGTCCTGCCTCCTGGAATCTCACCCAGGGTGGAGAGGAGGTCCTATCCAGTGGGCTGGAAGAACTCAAGCCCAGGTCCACCTATGGATTATGTAAAGCAACGAGGCATTTCTACCTCTCACAAGCCTCTGGACAATCCAAGTTAAGTGCCATGACATCTCCTTGGGATGTTTCAAGCAGTTTGTAAAATGAAAGCCTGCTCCAGCAGTTTTCTCTCTTTTTTTTTTTTTTTGGGGTGAGGCAATTGAGGTTAAGTGACTTGCCCAGGGTCACACAGCTAGTAAGTATTAAGTGTCTGAGGCCGGATTTGAACTCAGGTCCTCCTGAATCCAGGGCCAGTGCTCTATCCACTGTGCCACCTAGCTGCCCCTCCAGCAATTTTCAAAGAGTGGTCAGGGGGGGTCCCTGAGGGTCCCCAAGACCCTTTCAGAGGGTTCATGAAGGTAAAAGTATTTTCCTATGTGGTAAAAAGTTTTAACAGTCGGTTAGCGATAATGGAGAGACGCCAGTTTTTTTTTAAGGACCACCCTTTTGGGGAGGAGACCAACGGCATGAGCTACGCACGCCAGTCCGCCTGCTACGCACTCGACTTCCGGGGTGCAAGCTTAAAAGGTAAGGAGAGAACGGAAGTGGGATCTCTTTCCTGCTCTGATGGTCCCCTGGCTGCGCTGCACAGACAGATGCTGACTAGAGTTCCACTCGGCCCAGCTTGCAGTTAGCAGCAGCACGCGCTTGACTCGGTCTCTCTCTCTCTCTCCCCAAAGGTGGCCTTGGGCTTTTGGTGAGTTTTATATGGAATATAGACTAAGCTTAGACTTAAGACTATTTGTTTTGTATTTCTACTTTCCTATCCTTCTAATCAACATCACCTTGTGACTACCATACAATAAAAGCTTTAACTAGAAAACCAGAAGCTTCTTCCATTTACTAGTCTGGGAGATAAATTTAGGGAAAGGTTAAGTAGGATAGATTTATGATCTAATATCCAATTTTAAATCTCATACCTAATAATGATGATATTTTAATTCCTCATACAGCAAATATCCATAGACATAATAACCCACATAAGCAGAGAATTTTTTAAAAATGTGAAGTCCTTGATAATTTTTAAGGGTGTAAAAAGATTTCAGGACATAAAGTGTGAGAACCACTGGGCTAACCCAATGAATGTCACTGGTTCACAAAAACAGGATGCTGGCTTACACAATGTTAGCAGGGGTAGCTGGTTCCAAAGACACAATGTGGTGATGAGGCAACTGACTGAATAATATTATGGCTGACTTGGGTATCAAGTCTTGATGCCAATATTGTGAAATTATTTATAGAGCTCTATATTTCAATAATATTTCTAGCCTATACTTAACAGGTAAATTTTAAGAAGCAAAAGCTGGGGCAGCTAGGTGGCGCAGTGGATAGAGCACCAGCCCTGGAGTCAGGAGGACCTGAGTTCAAATCTGGCCTCAGACCCTTAACACTGACTAGCTGTGTGGCCCTGGGCAAGTCACTTAATCCCAATTGCCTCACCAAAAAAAATTTTTAAAAACAAAAGCAGCAAAAGCTAATCATGTCCTTAAACTCTCAGGAAATCATGTAAAAAGCATGGTGGGTATGGCACAGGGGCTGAGGGCATGGGTTCAAATCCTGCAGCCTGGGGTGAATCACTTCACCGTCTGAGGCTACAGATCCTTGTCTATAAAAGGATTCTGGACAAGAAGGGTAGGCAGGTGCTATCCACCTCTACTTCCAAGACTTTTGGCTCTTCTTCTTTTGTTTATTTAGGCTAAGCCCCTGGCACCACCAAGCATTCCAAAGCATTTAAGAACCTATCCTGGGGCAGCTAGATGTCGCAGCGGATAAAGCACCAACCCTGGATTCCGGAGGATCTGAGTTCAAATCCGGCCTCAGACACTTGACACTTACTAGCTGTGTGACCTTGAGCAAGTCACTTAACCCTCATTGCTCCACCAAAAAAAAAAAAAAAAAAGAAAGAAAGAAAGAAAGAAAGAACCTATCCTAGGCCAAGAGGGACTGTGCCTGGTTGTGGAGACACAAGACAAACAAAAGCAGCCTGCTTTCTGGGAGATTCCACTCTAGTTCAGGAAACAATGTGCACACTGATAAGCGAACACTCCCTGAGCATGGCTAGGGGAGGCGGACAGAAAAGCAGGGGTATGCGATCAGGAGAGGCCATGTCTAAGACTGAACGAGTGCTAAGCGTAACCTAAAAAGCCCTTCAATTTTTGTAGGTGTCACACGGTGAGAGTGGGGCATTAATCAGTCATCTGCACAGCATCATCCATTTCATGGCATTTAACTGACAGGGCTGTGATTTTCCTTTTTAAGGAAAAAACCCGACATTTCCTTCTCTTTGCCCCCATTTTAGCTCTGACATTCAGCTTACTCAGTGCCAAAAGGATTTGCAATGTCTTCATTTGCACAAAGGAAAAATTTTATTAACATTTGGAGTTAACCCCATATTGCTACAATCCCTCATCCTTACAGACTCCCAGAGAGAAGCGCTGCCCCTACTACCAAGGGAAAGCTGATTTAATTTTTTTTTTTGAAGTTTCATTTATCAAAGAATTCAGAGACAAGAAATGTTCCCTCCTGCTCTTGGGGCAGTAAGGGTGCTGCCTTTCTTTCTAGCCATCTCCCCTTATCCTCACCCCAAAATACAGAGAGCAAACCCTGTATCTGCTAAATATTGATGCCAAGCCACCCAACCCAGCAACTTCTACTGACACCATAGAGGGCTGTCTCCAGGCCAGGTGTCCGGCCCCAAGATGATTCATCTTGGCAGAGGTGGTTTTGTTTTTGTCTCAGTGTCCCCAGTGCTAACTAAACACAGAGTTGCTGAGGAAAATACAGGTCATGGGAGTTCAATCCTTTTGGGGACCATTGCTCACTGTTATTTAAGTCACTGTGTATAGGCTTCTCCTGGTTGTTTGCTTTGCTCCGCATCAGCTCCTAATGAGTCTTCTGATACTTCTCTGACGTCCTTCACACCATATCTATCCCCTCCTTGCACCGGCTGCCCTATCTAAAAATGGTCATCGTTCTAAAATTAAAAAAAAAAATCACTGGAATGTCCTGAATCATCCCCCTTCATTATGATCCTCTACTAGCTCACTGATTCCTGTAACAACCATCCCCTAGATCCACAGGCATCCATTTGTCTCTGGTACTTGTGACTCTCTGTCAAACAACCTTTCCCTCTGACATCAGCATCCCTCGGGTAGCCGGGCCAAAGATAGGAAGCACTCACTGACTCGTCTGCACACTTCCACAATTCTAACGTGGAATTTTAAGGAAAACGTTTGTCAAAAGCAAAGGCTGATCCCAGGCAACAGAAGCCCCTGAAATACACCAGGAGCACCATAGGTTTCTGTCAGTTTCGTCTGAGTCAGCCCCGACCTCTTAGGAGCACCCCCCCCTCCTCCTTCTCCTCCTCAGCAAACATTCCAAGCCAAGGACTGGATGAGCCAGCTCGACTGCCCTGGCGAGGAAGGAGGGGGGCGCTCAAGGATAATTTACCTGCATCAGTTTTCTGGAGAGCTCATTAGTGAGGAACTCTTCTTCCTTCTCGTAATTCACAGCCAGTGTCTCTTTCTCCTTCTGCAAGGCCTGAATCTTCTTGAACAAGGTGTTACTGATGAACTCCTCCTCTTGCTCGGCCCGGGCTTGCTGGAAAACAAAAACAGACATTCGCAAAAGGGAAAGGGGAGGGGGGGACACACACTCAATGTCATACAGATGTCAGTTTCATTTGCTGCAAGTCACATCCCAAGCTGGGAAACTGTAAAAGGCTGTGAGCTTATCCCGTATCCCTGGGCTTAAAGATTTTTTTTTAAAGAGGGGAGTCATTCCCTAAATAATTTCACTGGTATATATATAAAGCAGAGTTAAGAACACTGCAAGTGCTCCTCAGCGGGAATTTAGGCCCTCTCTTCATCTCATTACAAGTCCAATATTTATAAGCAAATTCACGTGGAAAACGCACTGCATTGTTACTATCCCTTAAACTGAATGCAAGGATATGGCTTGGGTTTACAATTTTATTGGGAGTAAGAAACTCCCAGATGAGAAAACTTCTACCGATTCGGGTTAGCCCCTTCCTCTCTAAAAATAAATTCATGTTAAGTATAAATGTATTGTATTCTTAAAACTATACATAGGGGCAGCTAGGTGGCGCAGTGGATAGAGCACTGGCCCTGGAGTCAGGAGCACCTGAGTTCAAATCCGGCCTCAGACACTTGACACTGACTGGCTGTGTGACCCTGGGCAAGTCACTTAACCCCCACTGCCCCGCAGGAAAGGAAAAAAAAAGAATTATAAATGAGCAAGACCTTGATTTCCTCACTATTCATTTGGAGTTCATCTTCTACCTAAAACACCCCCTCCCCCACTTAATTCTGTAATCACTCCCTCCAAATAGCAGCATTTAAGCAAACTGAAGAAGCTTCCAGAAGCATCTGATTTGATTGGAACAGCTCTGGCTTTAAGACAACCAGCCCAACCCTATAATGGCGTATTTTGATGCATTAAGCCCTGATGAAATATTCATCCTTCTTCTGCCACACGCAGTGTTAATGCCAAGCTCACAGCTTCTGCCATCAGGAATCCCAGGAAAGTATGTCTGTGGACGCTGCTCGTGTATGTGGCCGACGGCGCCTGTTGGGCTCCCCCTCCCGTCCACACACACAGAGTTAAGCACTCGGCCTCCCAGACCGGATGGCTCACACCCCCAGCTTTTCCAAACCTTCACATAATTACTTAGGAACAATAAAGTGGCCACATAGAGGATATGGCGGGGTGGGGGAGGTGACCCACGACTCCGTGGATAAAATACAGATGGTGGGCTGTTTACAGAGAATCAGAACCAAGAATCTGGGGTGCAAAGGGCCCCAGGAACCAGCTAGTCCCACCACCTGAACCAGAGAGGAATCTTCCCTACAACACACCAGCCCCAGCCTGAATAAGGCAAGGCGCTCCATCTGGAGACCACCCCTCGGCGCTCAGGGACACGGCTAATTGTGGGCAAGTTCTTCCTGACGTTGAGCCTCAACTGGTCTCTCTACAGCTGCCCCCCTGCTGCTGGTCCTGCTCGGGAGCCAAACAGAAGGAGTATAAAAACCCTCCTCCATGTCACAGCCCTCTTCCCACCCTCTTCACATCAGTCCCCATCACCAACAAGGCTGTTCTCAAGGAGGCAGAAGGAAGAAAGGCCTTGCTCCCTTAGAGGTAAGCAGGTGTCCCCTTTACCCACCCCCAGATCCCCAGGCTCCCAGCCCCTTCTGCCTGAGCAGCTGTAACTGGGCACAGCTTTTTCCCGACCTCTGGGCTACATCTGCCCTCACACAATGTCCATCGCCCACTGCTGCTGGCTCTGCTCCCCGGGGCAGCCCAAGCCAGGTTCGTCCCTCCTTCCCAGGCGCATAGTAGGTGCCTGATAAATGTTTCTATCCTCGGCCCACCCCAGGCTTCTCTCCTCCTGGGACACTGGCCTGGGTCTGTCCTCTAGGAGCGAGCACCCACAGGATTAACAATCATTTCACGGGCTTCTTCAGAGTCAGCTCCGTGACTGGGCTATCAGCATGACACAGCTGTGGTTTGTCCTTCCTTCTTAAAGAGGACCCTGACATGGAGGTGATATCACAGCTTGGATTTAAGTGAGGGAGGGCTGTGTCAAGGTCACTCTCTCCTCCAGTGGCAACATATCTGGTCATCAAGATGACCGGAGATAGCCCTGGATGTTTAAGGCAATTGTGGCTAAGTGACCTGCCCAGGGTCACACAGCTAGTAAGTGTCTGAGGTGAGATTTGAACTCATGTCCTTTGCACTCCAGGGCCAGTGCTCTATGCACTGCCTCAGCTAGTTGCCCCTAGTATGACCCAGCACTCAGGGGCCAAAGTCACCAGGTCCTCTGGGTTCTAAGCTAGCAAGAAGGTCTGAGGCCCTGGGTTCTGATCTCTGGATCGTCAGCTCTCCACTCCACCAAAGCCCAGAGCTGGTGCAGAATGAGTACGGCATGGCCTTATCCCAGAGAACGGTTATACAGAGTTAAGACGAGCCTAGGGTCAAACACCGTAGCCAAGTGACCGGCACCTCGGCAGCCGCCTCCAGCCTCTGCTCACTCCTAGCCATCATCCCAGGTGGCCAGAGTGACCTTGCCGAAGCCTCCCGGCCTCTGGTGGCTTCCGATGGCTGCCTTCAGAATCACAGAATCCTGTTTGCCTTGGCCCGGCCCCTACCTTCTGACCCCACTTCACTCACCTTCCTGTGCGGTCACACGGGCCTCCCTCCCCTCAGCGAGCAGGCCGCCAGGGATCCTCTCCCTCCTTGTAGCTGGCTCCGGGTCCCCAAGAAGCTGTCCCCTGCCCCGCTTCACACCAAGTCCTGCCCTCAGACCATCTCCAGCTGGTTCCTGCCTAGACCCTGTCTGGTCAGAGCTGCCTCCTCCAACAGACTGAGCCCCCAGCCCGCTGCTCGGCTCCCTTCACTCCGACCTCGGCCTTTCTGAAGCAGAATGGGCACAGAGCAGCGCTCACCTCACCTCGTGGCCATGGGGATCGTAGGAGAGAGAGCTTCAGAAGGACTCTCCCTGACCTGCTCCCCAAGGGAGGCAGGGAGGGGTGGTGAGTCACAGGAGACGCCACAGCTTTACCCTCGTTGGTCACCCGCCCACAGGATCACAGGCAGAAGAACACTGGACACCATGGGGCCTGACCTGCTCATGGCCTGGGGCCTCGAAGGAAAGGGGAGGGGAAGCATTTCTAAAGGGCCTACTAGGCGCCAGGGACTCTGCAAGAGGGTTTCTGTTATTGTGCCCATTTTAGAGCTGAGCAAACCGAGGGTGAGTGACATGCCACAGGGACAGACCTTGGACCACAGAGGCCGCTTCGTCCAGCCTCCATCCCGGACCCCCCAACGCTTTCTCGGGAGGAATGGGAAGAGGGTTTGAGCACAGGTCCTCCACCTCCCCATCCAAGGCTCTGGTTACGATGCCCTGCTGTCTCTAGGTGGTAAGAAGCCTGAACCCAGCCTGTAATCAGGGTGACTTTTCAATAACGTGATAATTAGTAGGGAGCCAGAGAGTGCACAGACAGGGCAATGTTTCCCAAACTCCTAAAGCCGGGCTTATCCCAATCCCAGCTTTACAATTGGACTGGGGGCCTCAGAGGCCATGAGGCTCAAGCCCGCCCCCCTCTGATAGGTGAGAAACCCAAGTAAAAAGAGGGACCAGCTGAGCCTCCAAAGAAGACAGAAGTTCTCTAAGGCTGGATAACAGAAGAACTCAGCGAGCCGCAGCCCCCATCCCTCCCTCAGGGCGGGGCTGATGGGCAGGTAGCAGTCAGTTGGAGGCGGGTGGGGACAGTGGAGAGCAGCAAGCTTCAGAGGGAGGTCAGTGGGCCTTTCCGCCCCCCCCCCCCCAGGCTCTCTGGAGAGCTCATGTGGGGAAGAACACACTTTGGGTTTACTCAAGCATCATGCCTCACTAATAACAAACATTTATTAATGTCACAGAGAAAAGAGAAGCCTCGAAAAGGAATATTTGGGAGGGAAAAACAAAGCCCTCTTTTGGCCTCCATCGTTTTTAAGGCAAAAACAAAGCAGTCCCTGGAATCATCCTTTGCCTTGGATCTTCCAATCTCAAAACTGACCTAATGCCGACATTTTGCAGCCCCCCCTGTGACCAGACGCTGCACCAGGCTGGAGCTTTGACTCAGGAAGACCCGAGTTCAAATTCCACCTTAGACACTCCTTAGCCCTGTGGCTCTGGGCTAGTTACCTAATCTCTCTTGGCCTTAGTTGCCTCATCTGTGAAATGGCCTACCAGGACCTCCCTCACTGGGCTGTTGTGAAGAACCTCGGGAGAGAAGTCTGGTACAGGACGTGACACGGCCAAAGTCAGGTACGTTTAGGGTCCAGTCCTCAGCTCAGCTACTTCCTATGTGTGGGAGCAGGAAAGTCAGGATTAGGGACCTCGGAGGCCAGACAGGCCAACCCCATCATTTTACAGAGGGAGAAACTGAGGCCCAAAGAGGTTAGCAGACGTGACCGAGGTCCCACAGGTTATAAGAGGCAGGGCTGGAACGTCAGGTCCTCTGACACCAGAAAGCGGTGACCACACCAAAATCCAAGAGACAAAGGAATTGCCAGCCAGGAGATGGGGGACACTCTATGACGCAGCGTCAACCTATGTGGGGCCATGAGAAAAAGTGGACTTACAAAGAAGAAAATTCACATCATTTTCTGCTGACTCTTAAGTTACACACACATACTCACCCATGTGCACATGCACAGACATGCAAATAGACACATATGTGCATACACATATACACTTAACACACTCATTTCACATACACAAATTGACACTCAGGCACACATGCACTCACACAAAAAGATACACAGACACACATACACATGCCTGCTCAAGCACAGCATCCCGGTTAAGAAATGCTGGATTACAAAAAAGGGCAAAAAGCCTTATCTGTACAAAAATATTTCTAGCAGTTCTTTTTCTGGTGGCTAAGAACTGGAAATCAGAGGGATGCCCATCCATTGGGGAATGGCTAAACAAGCTGTGGTATATGTTGGCGATGGAATATTATTGTGCTCTAAGAAATGACAAGCAGGATGATTTCAGAAAGGCCTGGAAAGACTTGTATGAACTGAAGTATAGTTTTGTTTTGGTTTTGTTTGTTTGTTTGTTTGTTTTGGGGGTTTTTTGTGGGGCAATGAGGGTTAAGTGACTTGCCCAGGGTCACACAGCTAGTAAGTGTCAGGTGTCTGAGGCCAGATTTGAACTCAGGTCCTCCTGAATCCAGGGCTGGTGCTTTATCCACTGCACCACCTAGCTGCCCCAATGAACTGATGTATAGTGAAGTGAGCAGAACCAGGAGAACATTGTGCACAGTGACGCAATATTGTGTGATGAAGAACTGTGAATGACTTAGCTATTCTCAACAATACAATGATCCAAGACAATCCCAAAGAACAAATGATGAAGCATCCCATCCACCTCCAAAAAACACTGATATTATCTGACTGGAGCATGCTATTTTTCACTTTCTTTCTCTCATTATTTTAATTGTATTTGAGTCTTCTTATACAAAATGACTAACATGGAAATGTTTTACATGATTGCACATGTATGACCTACATCCGATTGCTTACCATCTCAGGGAGGGAGAGGGAAGACAGAGAGGGAGAAATAGAATATGGAACTCAAAACTTTAAAATAAAAGGGTAAAAATTGTTTTAACATATAATTGGAGGTGGGGGGGGATAAAATATATTTTAAAAAGGAAGGAAGGAAGAAGAATACTAGCTGGACCCAAGGAACAGGAATGGGACTATGGTGGAGAAGAGGAAGAAGGCAGAAGAAAATGAAAGACCCACCTGTGAGTAGGGGGGTAGCATTTGGAGAACTTTTTTTAAATAGCCTCTTTCTCCCTGCCTATATCACTTTCCCCATCTTCCCAGACACTCATGGGCAGAAGGCTTCCCCTGAAACATGCCACCCTGTGCCACACTGAAAAGAATTCTGCCAGTGGCCGCCCCCCCCCATAATCTAGCATCTATTAGGGTACAGTCATGTGTCCATGCTGTCTTTCCCAAGATCACAGTAGCCACTTGGAAGCAGCTTCTCATGTTTGTGTTCTCAGGGCTTAGTAACAGCTCATCGGAAGGCCTGCCTCTACAGCTCAGGCTCATGGATGCTGACGGAGAGGAAACACAAAATTCTGCTCTTCAGGGGTAATACGGTCACCCCAAAATTCCTGAAGGTGCAGGGACCCTAATCCAGAAGAGCCGTGGTCTGATAGCTTCGTTTTACAGATGAATCAAGACAAGGCCAAGGGCAAGGAGTCTTTGGTCTCCAAAAGAAAGTGAGCAATCTGAGTGGGCCTAGGATCAAACTTCGATGCAGTCATTGTGGACGGTTCCTGCCTCTGCACTGGCTCTGGGCCCACAGACACAGGCAGTGTCTCTGGGGTCAGGAGACAAAGCCAAACGCAAAACCCAAAGGGGGACCCCCAAACCCCACCCCAGGGACTTGGGCCTGGCTCCTCTCTCTCTCAAGTCCATCATTTAAATTCATCACAAGGGAAGGACAGAACAGACAGCAGCCAGAACACAGCCAATTGGGGTACTTGGGAGTGGGGGGTACTTGCCCATGAGCATCCCTTACAGAGCACTCACTGAATTCAATTCTAGGCTTTCCAAACGCTACCTGAGGCAGGACCAGTCTTTGGAGGTTGTACAACTGCTATCATCCCAATTTGTGGATGGGGTAACTGAGGCATTCAGTAACTTGCCCATGAATTCCCAGGGCAGCTCGGAAGTGTTACAGCCAGAATTAGGAACTTTAGTGCCCCTCCCCACCACCCGGCTCTCAAAGTAAGTCTTTTAGGGGTTTTCCTAAAGTTCCAGGTTTTGTCAGAGAAAGGAAAGGGATGGCAGACTGGGATCCTGGTGGAATTTCATATAGGACCATCTTCTATTTGGTGTGAAAGGCTTGTTTTAGGAAGCAAGTGGAAAATGTTTTAAATTATATTTTGAAAAAACTTTGGAATCCAAAGAGAACAGATTCGGGGTGTGATGTGGCTTGGTTATAGCTTTCCCCTTCTAATTCATCCACAGAGAGCCCCCATTAAGAAGCAAGAGGCTAATCCGAAGTGTGTGTTCTTCCTTGGAGGCAGATTCTAGCCAACAGAGGCTGGACAGATGACGCAGCAGTCCTGCCCAAATGTGAGATTCTGGGATGCTGAGCCTGTGACCCCGGCTCCTGACTCAAAAGCTCAAGGCTCTTCAATCACCCACTTCATCGGGGGCAGCTAGGTAGAGCAGAGGATAGAGCACCAGCCCTGGATTCAGGAAGACCTGAGTTCAAATCCAGCCTCAGACACTTGACACATACTAGCTGTATGACCCTGGGCAAGCCACTTAACCCTCCATGCCCCCCCCCAAAAAAGGAAAAAGAACAGCCCTGCCCTCAAGAGAGCAAACAGCCTACCCACAAAATCGTCAATACAAAAGAGACCAGGGGCAGCTAGGTGGTGCAGTGGATAAAGCACTGGCCCTGGATTCATTAGGACCTGAGTTCAAGTCCAACCTCATACACTTGGCACTTACCGCCTCGTAAAAAACAAAAACCAATAATAAATAAATAAATACCAAAGAGAAAGGAAGAAAACAAGGAGGAATGGGGGGGGGGGGGGGGGGGGGGGAGAGTTTCTCATGAGGCCCAAGCTCTACCCTGAAGAGGTGCTAGAAGAGGCAGCTAGTCCAACCCAGGGCCGCAGTGTCAAAGCCAGGACAGGAACCTGAGGCACCTTATGCCAAACCCCGTACTCTTCTCCCCACCCCATGAAGCCGCGGAGGGGGCAGGGGGGTACAGATCATTCTGGGAATGGGGAGGGCGGGCCAGTGGACACAGACAGGCTCAAAGTCTGGCCAGACTAGAAGGAGCTGCCCTTAAGTATCCCGGAAAGGGGAGGCCATGGTTCTGTGGGTCTTGACACAGACAGAGCCTCTATTGGCATTCCAGCCCTGGCCTATGGCCAGGACATTCCTGCCTTGGCTTTCTTTGGGGACTCTGGCGATTTTACCTTCTCCCCCAGGATTTTCCTGTTAACTTCCTATTTCCAAGTCATAAGCACCCCCTCCCCACCCTCACACACAGCCCCAAAGTACCAGCTCACCCCTTCAGAACACTGGGCTCCCATAAAATAGAAATAGCAGCTCAAACTCTCAGGATGATCTCTTCCAGGCCTTGCAAAATGTGTTCATGTGAAAATCCACACATTGCCCAATTTCTCATCTGGATTAGCCCCATTAGGCCCCTGGTGACCCTTAGCCCTTGTTTCATCAATAAGCAAACTGAGGCCCAGACAGGTTAAGTGATTTAGCCCAGGTCAAACAGCTGGTAAGCAGCCAACATGACGACTCTGGAGCCAAAGGAGTCTGACGTGATCCCGGGACAAGGGGCAGTGAGTGAGGGGAGGACACCGCCTGCTGCTGCACACCTCTGGGTTTGCCCCTGGGCGCCGGTAAACCCCTTTAAAAAATAACACTGAGAACTGATCCAACCATTCTGGAGAACAATCTGGAATTATGCCCAAGGGCGATAAAGCTGTGCTTACCCCTTTGACCCAGCAATTCCACTTTTAGGTCTTTTTCCCAAAATAAATCATGGAAAGGGGAAAGGGACCCACATGTACAAAAATATTTATAGCTGCTCTTTATGTGGTGGCAAGGAATAGGAAGTTGAGGGGATGCCCATCAATTGGGGAATGGCTGGACAAGTTGTGGTACATGAATACAATGGAATACTATTGTGCTGTAAGAAATGATGAGCAGGAGGAGTTCAGAGAAACCTGGAGGGTCTTACATGAGCTGATGATGAGTGAGATGAGCAGAACCAGAAGAACATTGTACACAGTCTCATCAACACTGAGTGTTGACCTACTGTGATGGACTATATTCTTCTCACCAATGCAATGGTACAGAAGAGTTCCAGGGAACTCGTGATGGAAGAGGATCTCCAAATCCAAGAAAAAAAAGGAACTGCGGAGTACAGATGCTGATTGAAACCATACTATTTCTTTTGTTTTGGGTGCTGTTGTTTTTTTCTATTTGAGGATTTTGCATCAGTGCTCTGATTTTTCTCTTATAACATGACTAATGCAGAAATATTATTAATGTTATTTTATATTTATATATATATAAAAATAACCTATATCAGATTACCTGCTGTCTAGGGGAGGGGGGAGGGAGGGGAGGGAGAGAGAAAAATCTGAAATTGGAAAACCTGTATAAACAAAAGTTGAGAACTATCTTTACATGTAACGGGGAAAAAAATAAAATACTTTATAATTAAAAAAAAAAATAACACAGGCCAGCGAAAGGCCACTGCTGGGGCCGGCCGTGCAGCCCAGAGCTAGGGAGATCTCAGGGAGAGGCATCTTGGGTGCCCATTGGGGGCTCCCCTCCCTGTCACTGAGGAGGCTGGACGCAGCTGGGCCCTATGCTGGACAGCAGACTCCTGTTTGCATCTGGATTGGAGCAGCCTCACAGGCCAACAGAGCTGGGCCTGGAAGGGGCCTTGTGGTCATGTACTCCAATCTACCTCATTTGACAAATAAGGAAACTGAGACCCAGAGAGATGGGCTGACCACCGACTGACTGAGGAATTATAGTCCAACTGGGATCACTTTAGGAGTAAAGAAACATGACCATTTTAGGCCAGCATTGATGGCTCACCCTCTACTACATGTCGGGCACTGTGCTGCCTGCTGGCGACGCCCCATTCCTGCTCCCAAGGAGCTTCCCCCACCCCCTGGAGTGGAAAGAACACCAGACCCTCCCCCCCCAGTGCCTAGAGAGAAGGGACCAGGATTCAACTTGACACCCTGCCTGATGCCCAAAAGGCCAGGGCCTCTACTCTGTAGTTCCTGCCCGCTTGTTTCCATGCTGGTAGAGAAGTTCCGCCTCAATTCCCCTCCCTCCCCCCCATGCAAGGTCCCCGAGGGAGGGGCTCCTTCAACTGAATGGACCAATAGTCACACAAATATCTCATCACAATCACTTCATTGCCACCGTACTGCACCGCCAGCCTCTGGAATGGAGAAGCTCTGTGGGTAAATGGGGGCTTCATCCTAGGCCTTCCTGTGGTCCTCGGGGTGGAGGAAACATCTGGGGCGGGGGACCAGGGCAAGGCGGGGCAGGGGGCAGGGAAGGTTGCCCGTGAAGGCTGAAACTTAAGATGTTACACAGCGGTGTCCTGCACCAGGCCAGCCTATTGGAAACGTGAACATCAATAGGCCATCCCCCCAAATCCGAAAGACATACCTGCCTTTTGACAAACAGGGAGTCAAAACTCCTCTCCCCTGTGGCTGTCATACCCTAGCACTCCAAAATAACGAAGCCAGCGAACATTTTTAAAGACATGAGTTTCTGAAAGCCTGGTGAACTCTCACCTCAGCAGCACAGAAGGCCAGACGCCCCTGAAATGAACACACACTTCAATGATGAATCAATCACGGCCTTACCCTGGGCGCCCCGGCTGTATCGGACTTTAAGGGACCTTGGCCATCATCCAACCCAGCCACCTCCATGGAGAAAAATGACAAGAGATGTGTGAATGAATGAACGAACAAAGAAAGAAGGAAGGAGAGAAGGAGGGGAGGGAGGGGGGAGGTGGGACAGAGGGAGTGATGAATGGAAGGATGGTGGATGGATGGAAAGAAGGACAGGACAAGTTTTTTCAATAATCTTTGGCTCCATCAGAGGAGGATGGAAATTCCAGGGCCAAAAACATTTCCTTTTTCTAGAGCTGCCGACCCCCAGCCCACCCCCAGCCCAGGCGGGATGAGACACACCCAGAGCTTCCCTTCCCCTGGGGCACCTTCGGTCACAAACATTAGGTATATACAGTGTTAGTATGGAAGCCCCTGAAGCCCAGGCTGTTTCCTTTGGTTCTTCTGCCACACCCTGTCCTAAATGTTTGTGAATTGACTAAGAAAACTCCAGAAGGGAAAACCCAGACACACTCCTTGGGGCGAATGAGGTCAGAAGAGGCTCCCTTCGAGGTGGGGCCCCTCCCTCCCTGCTCTGCCCAACAAGTATTTCTGGCCACCCACTATCCCCACAGTGACGAGCTGATGTCCAGCTTACAGTCTGGCTGGGAAACCATGAGAAGGGGAGGCTGACCCCTTGGCAAACAGGACCTGGGCAGAGAAAGGGCTCAACCAAGAATCCCGGCTCTGCCACCAACGCCCAAGTGCGGCCCTGGACACAGGCCTCACCTCCACCTCCTCACCTCAAAAAGGAGGAGTCTGGGTACCCAAGGTCCCTCTCCTCAATGAGAAGAGGAAAGTGCAGGGGGAGCCCACCGGGCCTTCCAGGGCGTGGTTCCCTATGTGATGAACGTGTCTGTCAGTCCAGGTTCTGGGGCAGGGGCTGGTCAGAGACTGGAGATGTTTATGAAGTGACTAAAGGGCCTAGGATTTCGCTGTTATCTGGAACCCAGAAGAGAAAGTTGCCAGCCCGGGGGAAATCTGGGAGTGGAGAAGGGCACAGGGCCTCTCCAGCTAGGGAGGATCCTCCTCCCCCAAGGTGAAACAGCCTGGTGCAGGCCTCTGCTCCCAGAATCTGTCCTAGATCCCTGCTGCTCCGGGAGGGCAAGACCTCTGCTGTTGTCTGCACATGATGCTGCTTAACACCCATGGAAGGAACTGAGCTGAATAGCCCGGGGACGCTTGGCTTGCCCTCGCTCCCAGGAACCTTAACACAAAGCCCACTCTAAGGAAGCCAAGCCTGGGGTCTTCAGCGGCAATGCAGAAATGTGAGCAGAACTTAGGGCACGAAGCCAACTGCCCTCCCCTCACTGAGTAGGGAGAGAGGTGGGGCCGCCTGGCGAGGAGGCTTTGAAAACAAAACGCTGCCCATCTGTACCAAGCAGCAATTCCAGGGCCAGGCCCTGCCAGCCCTCCTGGGGGGCTGGGGGGGCAGTCCATTAAAGCTGGAAAACGGGCCAAGCCCTGTCTTTGGGGAGTGTGAGCTCCCTGAGGTCAGGCCAGCTTTCCGAGGCTGCCGCCTTTACTCCAGGGCTGACAATTGTCACCAGAGTGAGCCTCAAGGCCAGAACCACCGTGTCTGGGCCCCCAGCTCCTCTGGGAGTCCTCTCAAACGAGGCTTTCAGACCCACCAATAAAGGCGCAGGATAACAAAGGAACTCATCCAAAGTCACCAAACACCCCTCTTCTCCTGAAAGGACATGGGGGCTACGGCTTCCTCAGTCCCCCACAGCTCTAAGTGAGTGTTGTTACCACGGATCCCTCCCCGTGAAACATGGGGCCTCGGATACCCTTGGGCCCCTTCAGCCCCGGCCCAGGACTTTCCTGGCACCAGCAGGTGCTGAATTCACCCTCTCCTGCCACTGCTCTCTGAGCAGGTTCAAGGGATGAGAAACATGGGCATCAAGGCCACACTGGAGATGTTTTGGGGAGCCCTGGGGAAGGCCAGAGGCAGGAGCTCCCAAAGAAGCGAGAAAAGCTGGGAAATGTCAGCGCCCCAAGCCGGAGTACTGCTGACCCCAGGCAGCCTCTCAGCTGATAAGTGAACTGAGCAGCAATGCAATTCCTGATAACAGGGGCTGTCTCCCCAGCCCGTGGCCCTGACACTAACTCCATCACCCTGCATGTACAACCCAGGCAGGAAGAGGAATCGGCAGCTTGGAGCTCACCGCATGTTCCTTCCAACAGGCCCACCTAAGCCGATAGGCTAATGCTTGTAGGCAGAATGATGACAAGCCCAAGAAACCCATCTTTAACCAGCCATAAGTCAGTGCTGATTCCAGCCATAAGACCCTCCCCCCCAGGCCCAAGCATAGGACCACAACTAGCATCCGAGGGCATCAGTAAACGTTCCCAGGAAACCTTCCCAAAGAGGAAAAAGGGAAGGGGCAGCTTTAACTGCTATCAGCGCCCAGATACATGCACGTGTGGGTGGCCAAGGGGCTTCACCAGGTATTTAACAGTCCTTGATTTCTAAGCGCCAGGCCTAGAGTCAGGAAGACTCATCTCTCTGAATTCAAATCTGGCTTCAGAGAATTACTGGCTGTGTGACCCTGGGCAAGTCACTCGACTCTGTCTCAGTTTCCTCATCTGTAAAATGAGCTGGAGAAGATGACAAGCCGCTCCCATATTTTTTGAAGAAAACCCCAGATGGGGTCTCGAAGAGTCAGACACTGTTGAAACAACTGAACAAGAACAACAATCTCTAAGCTATTCTGGGTAATATGTCCCAAGCTGAGCTGAAGTATTCCCATCCGGATTCTTTTCTCCCAAACCCCAAATGCCTTGGGGTCCACTGAAGCTCATGCTCAGAGGCTGCACAGCACAACCCTCCCTTGACTGAGAATCCGCTTCTGGCCATGGGACAGAGAAAAGGCATCCCGGTAACAACACAAACAGCGACGATGATGATGGCATTTACACAGCACCTACTGTATGCCAGCACTTTACAAATACTTTCTCATTTGCTTTTCACAACCACCTTCCAAGGGAGGTGCTAATATGATCCCCATTTTACCACTGAGGAAACTGGCATTCAGAGGTTAAATGACTGACCCAAGGTCACACAGCTGGTCAATGTCTCCAGTGAGATTCAGCTTTGGGTCTTCCTGCAGCCACAGCCAGAGCTCCGTCACCTCAGCGTCACCAGCCATCTTTTCACACAGGAGGTGATATTTGAACAAAGGACAGGTAGGACTGTCCCAAGCAAGGTGAGAAGGCTCTGTCGAGATGGGGAGGGATGCAAGGCTGTCCCAAACGGTGAGAATAATCTGACCCAAGAGGTAGGAAATCACGAGATCTATTTGGGGCCTGGTAAGTCCCCGGCCGTGATATGGAAAGAGTCCGGGTGCCTGGCCTCGGACTCCACTGCTGCCATTTCCTAGTGACCGGATTGTCACTTCCCTCCCTGAAGGGAGAGCCCACGTGGGGGAGTCATGAAGAGGGAAGGCCGGCCCGTGTGGCCGGGTGGTGACAGATTGTGGAGGACATCGAGTGCCGAGCTAGGGAGCATGGGTCTCAGACACCTACTACCTGTGTGACCCTGAGTGAGTCATTTCACCCTGTTTGCCTCGGTGTCCTCCTCTGTAAATGAGCTGGAGAAGGAAATGACAGATGAGTCCAGCATCTTTGCCAAGCAAACCCCCAACGGGGTCACAGAGACTCAGATGAGACTGAAAAGACGTAGCCTGCCCTCAGGAAGCTCACGGTCCAATGGGGGAGACAACAAGCTCTACACGGACTAAATGGGCAATGACTGAGACCAAAGGCACCAGGAGAGGGATTGGGGGGCTTCCTGTAGAAGGGAGCAGGGGAGGTCGCAGGTGCGAGCAAAGGAGGGAGCAGCACTCCAGGTGTGAGGAGGCGCGGCCAGAGACGGAGGCAATGGGGAGTAAGACGTGGGAGGGGCTGGGTTATGAAGGCACGAGGACTGGGCGGCCCCGGAGCTTCCCGAGTACGGGGGTGCCATGCCAGGCCGGCACTCCCAGCTCTCCCTACCTCACCCCTACTGCTGGTATGGCCCTGCCCACCACCCCCTCCCAGGCGCTGATCTTCCACAAAGATCTACGGCTGGGTCTTGGCCCGGGGCTCGACCTTAATGCTGTTTCTCTGCCATGCCAGCGCTTTGCGTACAGAAGAATCTCAGCAAAGTCTGGAAGGCTGACCTAGAACTTCCAACCAGACATAACGCAGGTGCCCGATTTCTCCTTGCAAACCTTTCCTGTCACGTGCGGAGGGGGTAGGGGTCTTCTGGCTCTTAGATCCCCTCTCAGGGACGCTGCGTGCTCAGATGCAGCTCACCTCGAGTGCCACCTGCCCAGGCGGCAAAGCCTGTTCCCAATATGGCGCAGCCAATAGCAACCAGACACCAAAACGAAGCAAAACAAGCAGAGGGGGCTGAGTGACTGGGTGGCAAGAGGGCAAACTTCAAAGGCTTTGAAATGGAAAATACTGCACGGCAACACAAGCCACTGCATAAACCCAGCATGAAAGGGAGAGAAGCAAGGCCACCCACTGAAGAGGGCCCGGTCACTAGTTCCCACCACGAGCAGTTACTGGGTATGCAGGTTACACGACTGATCTTTGTACCTGCTGTTGCAGATAAATTGGAAACCCCTGAGGGCAGAGACAGGGTTGGGGTCTTGTTCTTTGATCCTCAAAGCCTGGCATCCTGGCACACAGTAAGCCTTTAACAACTATGGGGTGAATGAATGAATTTATGAACAAACACAACATGTGCAGAGAAGCTAACATCACAGAGGGGAATCCAACCAAGCCAAAGCAATCACTGGATGCTCATGGGATAACCAACCAATGGAGTGACCTCCATCGAGCCCTGTTCTGTCCTGGCTGCGAAGCCTCAGGAACTTCTCTCTGCGCCTCGGGTGATGCAATCAAGCTCTAGCCCTAAAGGCAGGGGCCGAGGCAAGGGGAGGGGGCACACAACATAACTAAATAGGCACATGGCATGCTGAGTAGTGAGATGGTAAAGGGCATCTGGGGGGCTTGGGAAAGACCTCGTGCCAAAGCATCTGAGCTGAGTCCTGCAGAAGGCTGGGGATTCCCTGAGCAGAGGTGTGGAAGGAGGGCAGAGAATTCCAAGCACAGGACAGCCAGGGAAGGCAGAGGCACACACACAGGAGTTGGAGAGTCCCACACAGAGAAGGAGGTGTGAGAAGACTGGAGAGGCAGCAGGGGGGGCTGGGAAGAGCCTCATGTGCCCGAGGCCTCACTAGCTCATCCAGGAGGCAACCGAGCCATCGGTTTGCCGAGCAGGATCATGAGAAGGTCAGACCCAGGCTCTGGTCCAATCCCCCAGTGGAAGATGGAGCAAGGCCTAAGGCAGGGAGACCAACCAGAAGAGGGCTTGGCCTGAAACAGGCCCTGGGCAAGTGGACTGAGTGGTACGGGAACACGCACTGACTCTTCTCTTTCTTCTTTCTTGTTGAGAACAGCACTGAGTTTGTGAATCTGGGAAAGTGGGAGGAAGGGTCCCCTTGGCAGTGATGGGGAAGTTCAGAATGGTGGAGGGTTTGAGGGAGAAAGGATAATGAGACCTTACATCTGAGATGCAGGCCTGGAGATCAAAGGAGAGACACACGCTCTATACGTAGAAGGGAAAGACCAAGTAACTAACCCCAGGGGAGCCGACAGGATCCACTGGGGGGGGGGGCCCACAGCATGGAGAAAATGAAAAGGGAGCCTAGAACAGAAGTGAGGGGAAGAGCCAACCAGCAAAGACGGGAGTTCTGAAAACCCAAAGAGGAGGGTGTGACCAGCAGGAGAGAGGCATGTGCAGCGTCAGCAGCCGCAGAGAGGGCACGAAGGATGCAGACTAAGAGGCCCTGGGCCTGGTCACTGTAGAAGCAACGCCAGTTGCACGATGAGGTCAGAAGCCAGACTACAGGGGGCACAGAAGAGAATGAGAGAGACTGTCCCTGAGGAGTTCAAGAGAAAAGGCCAGGGGCACTTTCCCCTGACTGGCCACGTGGAGCCCGCACGATGCCCGGAGTCACGGGGAAGGACGTGAACGAGCAGGAGTTTGTCCGGGCCCTGGCTGCCTTCCTGAAAAAGTCGGGGAAGCTGAAAGTCCCCGAATGGGTGGACACGGTCAAGCTGGTCGAACACAAGAGCTGGCGCCCTGAGACAAGAACTGGTTCTACACCCGGGCTGCCTCCGAGGTGGGGCAGGGGTGGGATCCATGACCAAGATCTACAGCGGGCACCAGCGCAATAGGGTCATGCCCAGTCACCTCAGCAAAGGCTCCAAGAGCGTGGCCCGGAGGGTCCTGCAGGCCCTGGAAGGCCTCAAGATGGTGGAAAAGGACCAGGATGGGGGCCGGAAGCTGACACCTCAGGGACAGAGAGGACCTGGACAGAATCGCCCGGACACGGGGCCGCTGCCAACAAGCAGCATTAGGACAGACCACCCCAGATTCACTAATAAATTGCCTTGTTCGTAAAAGAAAAGGGCAGTTTAGAAGAGGAGCTAGGGAAAGGTTGAGGACACGAGGGGATTTGGAGCCCCCAAGACAGAGACCTGTTGGAAGGCGGCCGTGATGGCCGGCAACAGGGAGAGACAGGGATAATGGTGAGTGCAACAGGTGGGTGACGATGGAGAGAGAGAGGGAAGGCACCAAGGTTGTCCTTGGTTAGCGGAGGAGGAAGCATCAGGGATGTCAGAGGGATGTGGGAGGGGAAAGGGGGGAAAGGAGGGAGCTCCCAGCAGGCGGCCTCGGTCTGAAAGGATGGCGGACAGATGAGGTCTGGAGCCGCTGCTGGGAAGAGCAGGACAGCAGACGGGCCAGGGCTGAAGGGGGCTCTCGGTCAGAGGCAGGAGCACAGGGGAGGGAGGGGAGTCGCTCGCTAGTGAAAGCAGCAGAGAACTAAACAAGCGGGAGCCGGTCCACTGGAGAATGGCTAAAAGTCTGGCGTATGAATGTGCCGTCACTGAGCCATGAGAAGGGATGGAGTGGGCTCAGAGACTGAGCGAGGTTCTCAGGAACAGCCCAAGACTGGCGCAAGCAGAACCAGGGGAGCAAGCGGACATCGACCACGCTGTGGTGAAGGGCGCCTGAGTGCCCCCACGAGGGCTGACCACAACCACAGGACGCCGGGAAGTGGGCTTCCCAAGGCTCACAAGTGGAGTGATGTGCCCAGATCTTGGTGAAGCCAGAACAGTGTCTATTCAGCCTCCATGAAGTTTATAATCCAGTGGGTTCTAGGACAAGTACCAAGATGGGGTGCTCCTGAGAGGGAAAAAAGCTTCACAGAGTGGGGAGCACTGAAGCTGGGCTTTCAAAGAAACGTCCCCAGGCAGAGTAAGGAGAGGGAGCAAAGGCACTCAGGCTAGAAAGTGTGAGATGCTGACGGTCCAGCCTGGCTGGGTACATGGTGGGGAGAGGAAGTTCCGGTGGCGCCAAAGTGGGGAAGGCCTAGAACACCATGAAAAGAGCTTGGATCTCATTCAGTAGATGGTAGCAATAATAGGGGGCAACCAAAGAGTGCAGAATGAAGGTGGGTCGTCGTTATGTCTGCAGCCAAGGAAGATTAACCAGGCTGCTTTGTAAAGGTGAGCCACCAGTGAGTGTGAGAAGACCCACCGGGCACAGGACAGAGGGAAGGCATCACAGGGTTAGGACACAAATCCCCATAACTGGCTGTTGTGAAAAGCAAGGGAGTGTGACTCCTGAATGGAGTAAGGGAGATGAGGAGTGTGAGGAAGACAAAGAAGAGTTACAGGACCCTCACCCCCAGCAACACCATAACAAGGGTAAGAACAGGAGTGCCCAACCCCACATAGCCCTAAAGAAAAGGCCTGAGATACCTCCTCTGTGCGTGCGTCTGACTATGGGACCCTGATGCCCAGTGGAGGGGGCCTTCTCCACACCCCTTCCGGGCAGCAGAAACATGAACAAATCAGGAGAAAAATCAGGGTGGGGGGTGTGTGTGTGTCTGTGTATGCTCAGGGGGATGTTGACTTATTGGGAAAAGACAAATACTGGAAGGGGGAGGAAGAGGCAAGACCAGCAGAGGGCCCGAGACAAATGGAATACAGGGAGTTCAAAGGCAGCCTAGGAGGTACTAATTAAGTCCACAGGAAGATGGTGTACAGCATACCAAAGCAGCAATGTGGAATACAAATAGAGTACAAATGTAGGAGGCTGGAGCCTCAGCCCACAGGACTCTGGGGAAGGATTATTAGAGAAACACAAGAAGAGAAACCACAAAATGGGGATGGGGCAGTGGAGAGCAGCCCCATCCCCAATGGACAGATGAGGACAATGTGACTTGTGTGATGACACCCAGCCAGGTAGCATCGCAGCTAGGAGAACTGGCCCTGAATGTCAACCCAACACTCTGGAAATTGAAATACCCAAATGAAGTTCACAGAGGGAAAGAAGATTGTCACAGTAAAGCAGTAGCATTCCAATGTCTTTTTTTCTAATTGGAAGGAACAAAAAAGACAAAAAATGAGCGTAAAGTGAGCAGCATCTCCAGGGCACGGAATGAGATGCACTGGTGCGGTCGCCATTAGGCCGGAGCAGATCTTCCAAGCCAAAGGGAGTGATTTAGGAAGGACAAGACTAGCTCTCCTCACCAGCTGCCCACTTCCCTGAGGCATCAGAGGACGAGGGCCCAAAGATCAGTTGCCAATGGGCCAATCCTGGTTTCGTTGGTTCACATTGATAGATTCCTTCTCCCTCCTGCCCCATCTCAAAGCCAGACCAGAAAAGGACGTCAGGAGAGGAAAATAAGCATCACTTGAAAAACATTTTAAGATGTTATTTGTGTCTTGCTGGGGATCATTAATGCATAATTAAACAGGAACAAAAAAAAGTTAAGATGTTATTTTGGCCTGTTTTCAAATGTCGTGGAGAGTCAGGCCCTGGGTCTGAATCCCAGGCAGTGACCTCAGGTCAGACACGCTGTCTCACTCTGCGACCTCAGTTTCCTTGTGTGTAAAATGAGGCAGCTCTAACATCTGATGCCCCAGAAGAGCCCTGCCTCCCAGGCCTGGTTTACTGGTCTGTCGGTCATCTGAGAAGAGGCAGCAGGCCAAGGGGCAACGTTGGGTGAGTCGCAAAGGGGCCCCTGCTCTGCCCCTTCCTCCACAAATGCACACCCAGCGCTTCTCTCTGGCCAGTCCAACAAGCCCAAAGGAGGGCCCGTGGGGAACAGACACTGAGCTGGGCCCAAGACCTGAACCCAAAACAGCCCTCCCCCCAGGAGTTCTCCTGCTCCAGGTGTTCACAACTGCTATTGCTATAATGACAATGATCTGACCCCATGAAAAAGGCCCAAGGGTAAGATGTCGAAAAGTCGGGCTCCTAACATTTCATAACACACAAATCCAGCTGCTCAAAGTCCACAGGCCTCAGCTTGGCTGCTTTTCCAGAAAGTAAACTAGAAGCCTCGCACCTGACGACAGCGAAAGGGGCTAAGTCTTCAGAGGAAACGTGTCCGCCTTCTGGGATCAGCCGGAGACTGGGGACTGCCAGGGAGCTGACCCCCTCGTTCTGCATGGGAGTGAACCAAAGCCAGACAGTAAAGTGACATCCCCGAGGCACTCGAGCAGCAACATGAGGAACGGCATTTGAGCCAAGGTCCCCCCTCCACACTCATCCCTCACAAAGTCCAAAGAAATGGGCAGGACGCCACACGAAGGCCCTGGCACTTCCTCCTGCTTCTCAAAGACCCTGCACAGGTAGCAGCCTCCACACTGCTCTTCCCCAGGGCTTTCTTTGCTGGCCATCGTTAATTCTGTGGAAAATCCTGACTTTCTGAGGTGCCCTTGTCCAGATGACCAGAGAGCCAACCCAACAAGACAGCTCCCTTGGACAGCCACGTAACAGAGGCCCCGAGCCACAAAGAACGCCGAGCGGCTGGACTGACTTCGGGCAAAGGCACAGTCCCCTCTCCTGACAACAAGGGTCCGGCTCATTTTAACACTGATATCCTTCCCTTGATTCTGTGCAGCTCAGAATCATAGAACACCAGGCTCTCCTAAGAACTAAAGCCAATGGTCCCCTGCAGGGTGGAGAGAGAGAGAAAGAAGCATGGTGGGCAGGAAGAGGCCGCATGGGAGGTTATCAGAGAGAAAAGACTGGTGAGGAAGGTGGGCTGTTCACATGGGCAGAGGGAGGGCTAAGGGATACATATCCCAGCACTCCACTGGTCCCCAGTGTCAAGAGATGCCCCTAACAAGAAAACCATCTCTATCACCAGGCTTCCCTAGAGCCCTGCAAGCCAGAACTGGGGCAGGAGGCAGGGGCAGGGGCAGGGGGCAGGGGCAGCGAGTCTTCCATCTCCTCTGTGTGGATGCCCCTTGTACACACACAGCTGTCTGCCCCATTAGACCGTGAGCTCCTGTGGCGCAGGGACTCTTGCTGCCTTTCTCTGCATCCTCAGTGGCTGGTCGAGTGACTCATCCAGAACAGGCACTTAATAAATGCTTGCTGACTGGCTAAGCGTGCCAAGGAGGTACTCTTTAGGAATTGAGAGAGGACAACAAAGTAGCCCAGGATCCATCGTACCAAGGAAGGGAGGCCTACATGAGATCATCATCGTTGTCTCTATCAAGAGCTAGCATTTCTCCAGCACTGCTCATGAGGTGCACGAAGCAGTTTATAAAATGATCTTGTTTTGATCCAACCATTCTGGAGAACAATTTGGAATGATGCCCTAAGGGCTATAGAAATGTGCACACCGGGGCAGCTAGGTGGCACAGTGGATAAAGCACCGGCCCTGGATTCAGGAGTACCTGAGTTCAAATCCGGCCTCAGACACTTGACACTTACTAGCTGTGTGACCCTAGGCAAGTCACTTAACCCCCATTGCCCCCACAAACAAACAAACAAACAAACAAACAAAAAAAAGAAATGTGCACACCCTTTGATCCAGCAATAAATAGCACTGCTAGGCTGATATCCCCCAAAAGAGAAAAAGACCTACTTGTACAAAAATATTTCTAGCAGCTCTTTTTGTGGTGGCTAAGAATTGGAAATCAAAGGAATGCCCATCAACTGGGGAATGGCTAAAAAAGCTGTGGTATATGATGGTGATGCTATTAAGAAATGACCAGCAGGAGCAGCTAGGTGGCACAGCAGATAGAACACCGGCCCTGGATTCAGGAGGACCTGAGTTCAAATCCGACCTCAGACACATGACATGTACCAGCTGTGTGACCCTGGGCAAGTCACTTAACTCTCATTCCCCTGTAAAAACAAAACAAACAAGAAATGACAAGCAGGATGATTTCCAAAAGGCCTGGAAAGACTTGTATGAACTGATGTATAGTGAAGTGAGCAGAACCAGGAGAACGCTGTGCACAGAGACAAAAATATTGTTTGATGAAGAACTGTGAATGACTTAACTGTTCTCAATGATACAGTGATCCAAGACAATCCCAAAGGATGAATGATGAAGCACCCTATCCACCTCCAAAGAAAGAACTGATATCGATACAGACTGGAGCATGCTGTTTTCCACTTTTTCTCATTTTTTTCCTTTTATTCAAGTTTTCTTATATAAAATGACTAATATGGTAAAGTTTTACAGAATTGCACATGTATAACCCACAGCTGATTGTTTATCACCTCAAGGAGGAGGGAGGAGAGGGAAGGGAGAGAAGGAGGGATAAAAACTGGAACTCAAAACTTTAAACAAAAATGTTTATTATTTAAATAGACAAATTGGAAGGTTTTTTTAATTATCTCTTTTTATCCAGATCAGGCACTTTGTTCATCAATTATCCAAGTCTTTGGGAGGGGAAAGAGTGAATTTCAAGGGGCGTCCACCTGCAGCTACCTGAAGATGACCCAGCCCAGGCAAAGAAAGTAAACACCCAAGGAACAAGGGCACAGGTTCCTTTCTCTCTTTCCTCACGCCCTCGATCATGGTTCGCCGCTGACTCAGCACTGCCCCATCTGGGGCGCCAACAACCTGATAGGAGCCACTGATATCAGGTAGACCAGAGGCGCAATGAAATTAAAGTTGAGCCACTTCTCAGTAAGCATGTCCACACGCTCTAACATCATGGCACCGGCGTCTGGTCAACAGGTCCCCACTGCTGCTCTGGAAAGGTCAGCTCTTCTCCAAGGCCAGCTGCTTCCCCCGCCTCTCCTTTTCTAGTTCCTGAGGTCCTCGCTTCCAGGGGGGAGCCCTGTGTATTAATTTGGGGGCACCAAGGAGACCCAAAAGAACTAAGAGAGATTCGCGTACCCCAGAGCTTATCGCCTGGCAGTGACTGACCCACAGGAGCCGCCTGAGCCAAGAGATATAAACAACAAAGAGACAAGAACCCAGCACTGAGATGCGGACTGAGAGCAGAACAATCCACACTGGGAGTACCCAGTCAAGCATGGCTCCAAAGGAGCATTTTTGGTTTTCCTTTGAAAGGGGAGAGAAAAAAGGAGCATGGCCAGACCCGTGGGAGAATTTAATCAACCAAGAAATATTAATTGATTAGCACGCCCATCAACACGTATTTATTAACACTTGCTGTGTGCCAAGCACCGGAGACACCAAGAAGCGGCTGAGAGAGGCCCTTCATTGACGAAAGGCAAAAGGCTGCCTTGGACAGGCTCACGCAGCCAGCATGGGCTGGAGGCAGGGCCTGACCCCAAGCCTTCCAGCCCCCCAGGCTGGCTGACTTGGTCAAAAACACCAGGCCAGGCACTGTCTCAGCAGATCTCCCAAGTCCCACTTGGGTTTGTAGGCAACCTGGGGTTCCTAAGAGAGATGGCCTAGCAGAGACTGCCTCAGGCCGAGGTCTTCCAGGTGCCAAGTCAGGTCTCTGACGCCGTATCCCACTAAGTCAAGGGACAGAACCTGGTCACAGCCGGGGCAGTTTTCTAGGACTCTAAACCATGGATGAGTGGCTGATCCGCATCCACCCGGGGAGCTCCCCTAAACAGAATGGAATCATAAGTCCAGACAAAAAATAAAAATAAAAAGCGACTGAGTGAAGCAAACACACAATTTGTTGTGACTCTCAGCAAACACTTTTGTGGGTAGGAATTAAGGCCTGTCTTCTGTGTGACAAAAAAAAAAGTCTCAATGGCATAAAAGTTATAATTTGGTTGGGGATATTGTGGCAATATTTTTTTTTCTTAAATCATAACTTAACTACTTGTATACGATTCTGTTAGGAAGTTGGCAGCATTCTTGCCCTAATTCCAACTATAACAAGTCTTCTCTGTAGGAATAAATTAGAAAGACCCAAGTCCTGACCCCCTATAACCTTAAGTGAGGGAACCAATGCCCCCTCCCATGTCTAAAAGGCTCAAAGTGAGGAACAAAATCCCATCTCCTCCCTCGGTGCCTACCCACCCACCAGGGCTGACCCCTTGGCATCCTCTTCTCTTCCTGACCTTTGCTTCTATAGAAAGTCAGCAATTCTGGCCAACGCCTGGCTGAGGAGCCCGGCACTGAGTGTGTGTCGCTACCGCTGTGTGTGATCTTGGGTGTCCTCAAACGCCCTCATGGTGATTAACCGGATTACTTCTGCCATCCCAGACAGGGGCTTGGGAGGAGGCTGCATTTGTGACTCCATAGATCAGCATGGAAACATGACATCTATCATCACCTCCTCTCCTTTTAGAAGAGGAATGAGACTGAGGGAAGGGGAAAAAATCCCTCTGGGAGGCCATTTCTAATTCACTTTGAAACAGAGGAGAGCATCTGCCTTTCCCACAGGAGCTGATTAATATTTAGTAGATCTGACCCATCCCCCAAACCTCTGGACAAACAGGGAGCTGCAGGGAGCCAGAGAGGCCTGAATGGCAAACCCCCATGTGGGCAAGCACCAACCTTCTGCATTTTTTAGTGAAGAAATTAAGACATCACCAGCAAAATAAACTGGGGGCTCCCATCGTCACCTGCACCAAGCCAACATCATGAGCTGGGACAGCCCCCACAAGCCTCTGATTTAGGGGAGAAGCAACAATCAAAGTCATTGACTACATCCCCACAGAGTTCTCGGCTCCCACAGCTGTCCCTTGGGGCACTCCCTGTCTTTTCTGAGGACACAGGCTGTTCTCCTGTCCAGTGACACAAATGCTGGATTCTCCTCATCAACAACAGCAGGAGTCTAGTGGCTGGAAAGGCCCTGGGTCTGAGAGCGCCTGGTGCAAAGGACATCTCATCTCAACTGAGTATTTCTCAAGTCCCTCCTGTGGCCCTGACGCTGGGCCAGGCCACAGGGACCCAGAGAAGATAAAACCCTCTGTGTCCCCAGGGAACGTACACCTTACACTCCAACGAGCCACCAGGGCTGCACACAGGGAGCCAGAAGGGCCCAGGGACAAAGGAGCCCCGAAGAGGAGGCTCTAAAAGTGGGGAGACCGGCAAAGGATCACAGGCAGAGCCAGGCACAGAAGCTGAGGCTGGACCAAGACCAGGGATTCCAAGAGATCTGGGACAGTGCAAAGAGGCCCCCTGGGAGTCAGAGAACTGGGGTCTGAGGCCTGGCCTGGCAGAGAAGTGAACAGAAAGCACTAGGACAGAACTTGGTCTATACCACCCAGCAAGGGCTCTGCTTCAAATGCCTCTGTGGTTCTTCTGCTTTCTGTGTTCTGAGGAAGCTTCAGTCTGGGGGTTCAGGTGGGGTGTAACGGGGAAGACAGGCCTCCATCATGAAGCATTTAACTGAGAACGCCTACTATGCATCCTGCCCTGTGCTGGGCTCCAGAGATGCGCAGCCCAACCATAGGCATGTGCACGCACTTCAACAGTGCCTGGCTTCAAGAAGAAGAAATGCACAAAGTATATCCAAAAATATGGATTTAAATATGAGAAAATGACAGGGCAGGGCAGTGACAGCTGTGGGGAAGAGGGGAGGGGGCAGCAAGGAGCTGAGCTCTGGAGAGAGCAGAGGAGGGGAGAGGCAGGGGATACGGCCTGAGCAAAAGCCTAGAGGTGGGAGATGGATGGGTCATGTGAAGAAGAGCCCAAAGGTCAGCTTGGTAGAACTGCAAGAAGGAAAACCCGGCGGGGGCCAGCCAAGAGGAGCTGGAAATGCTCACAGTGTTTCTTGGTGAGAGGCAGGAAGGAGAGGCTGAGGGGTCTATAAATCCCCCCCAGCTATAAATCTGCAATCTTATAAAACCACAAGGACTAAGGCTCTCTAGGGCCTGCACTCCCACCGTCTCAGACAGAAAGTGCCCCCGGGGGCTTGGCCAGGGGGAGCACAAAGGCCTCACCAGCAGGAGGAGGAACAGAGGCAGCGTCCAAGAGAGCTCTCCCGTTAAGAACCGCTTTCCAGAACATCCCCTTTTCTGCTGGGGAAAGGTCACCGCTACGCTGTGAGGACAGAAGCATGTGCTCGACGCCCCCCAGCACACACGCACACGCTCTCCCTTACAGACAATTCAGGAAAGGCCTCAGCCAGAGCCCGCCCACCTCCCTGTGGCCCTGAGAGAAATGTTCTCGCAGAACACGGCCCAAAACACCTCCCACGAGCCAACAGGTTCCTGACAACAACAGGCGCTGACATCTCCCATCTGACATCTGGAGAGCCACAAATGAGAGATCGAGAAATTAGGGTTAGGGTTAGGGTCAAACTCAGGGCTGGAACGGGCCTCCAGGACCTCGGGGGCCCAGCCTCTTGTTTTACAGATGAGAAAGCTATAAAACACAGGTTTCAGTGACTTGACCAGGCCTGAGACAGGATTTGAACCCAGGTCCGGCACTGTCTCTTACACTACAGCACCTCTGGGAACAGCTGCAATCAATCAACAGCCTTTATGAAGCCCTCACTACTACATGAGACAACAAGGAAACATTCCTATCAAGGGGTGTCCGCACCCACATAGCTAAGTACCCATGGAACCAGAGAGCTCATTTTGTTGTGTGGGGTCCCTGACTCTGCTGGCATCCTCACTTATGGAAGAGGCTATGGGGGGGGGGGGGAGGTGGTGAACAGAGAGGCGCTTCCTGGCTGCTCCCCCTCGCCATGAGCATGGGCACCCATGTGACCTATCAGGATGCTTTTGTCAAAGAAGTTGTTAAACAACAGTCAAAAAAGTGTCATTTGCCCATGAAATCTGCATCCACCCAAAGCGGGAACAAAAGCTACAGTAATCCGGGTTTCAGAGAACTGCCATGGGGAGGGCAGATGAGGGCAGGACTTATCTCCCAACGCTTCTATTCCGTTACCCCAAAAATCATCTTTTTCTGCCTGTGAAAATCTCCCAAACAGTCACATATAGAAAAGAGCCCGATCAGGACTTGTCCCAGAGCAAGACGGAGCTGCGGCCATTGTCCCAGGGCCTCCTGGAATGTATCGGGATGTCGGGCGCAGCTACAAGGTAACCAGCGTATTCTCTGTGGTTAGAAGGTGCCGCAGATAAGTCTCCAAGACGAACGATGGGTGAGGCATGGCTTCCTAAAAGGATACAGTGTATCCCAACCATGCCGCCGGGACCCACCCAGCATGGGAAGCCACAAATCCTGTCTCAGACACTTCCTAGCTGGGTGACCCTGGGTAAGTCACTTCACCCTGTTCGCCTCAGTTTCCCCATCTGCAAAATGAACAGGAAAAGGAAATGGCAAGCCACTCCAGGATCTTTGCCAAGAAAACCCCATGTGGGGTCACAGAGCATCAGACACGACTGAAACAAATGAACCCCAACAACAGAGTTGTACCAGAACAGTCTCCTCTCAGTGCAAGGCAAGGGCAGCTAGCTCCCAACAAGGGGAAGCACGCCCCATGTGGACCCACGGAGTCTGCAGGGCTGGAAGGGGCTCAGAGGCTAAGGAGTGCAGTCATTACCCGACCGGGTGCCACCTAGCCTCCTTCCAAAGCCTCTGGTCTCAGGAAGCCCAGCACCTCCCGAAGCCCCCCTTGCTTGGAAACAGAAAACAGGCTCCCCAGTGCTGCAGCCCACGAGCTCTGGCCCCTAAGCCAAGTGGGAAGATCATCAGGACAGCCTCCGCAGGCAAGGAGAGAAGCCTGGATCTGGTGTCTAAGCCCCTCGCGAGTCCCTCACCGCTCAGGGGTCTTCTCTCCCAAGCTCCTTCTGGCCACACTGTGGAGGCTCCCTGCACATGGAGCATATTCCCCTTTCTCTCAGCATCCCCTTTTTTACTCTTTGTATACTTGTTATTACATACAGTAAGCGCTTCATAAATGCCTGTTGGCTTGACTAGTCCTTGCTCTGCTTAGGGCAGGGTCCACTTCTTGCCTTTCTTTGCACCCCCCTCCCCACACACGCTGCGGCTGGGGCTTCAGCCACTCCTTAAGAGCTCCATAACACAGAACAACTATCACACGTGCCCTTCTGCCCTGCCCAGCTCCTGGAGGCCAGATTCCAGAAGGCACTTCTCCCTTTGTCCCACAGCACGTGCTCCTTGATGTGAAGTCCTCTTAAGGGCTCTCACTGGCTACACCAGGCAGCCAGAGGAACCACAGCCCCATCTGCTTCTGGAGAACTGGCCAGGCTAGGTGGGCATGGAGGGCTCATCCCTCTATGCTGGGCTGGTGGCCCTCTGTGCCAGGCAGCCCCCTTCCCTCTGTAGCTACCTCAACACCAGTGGGGCTGAGAAAGGGATCAAAACTCCAGCTTTTAGAGCATCTATAAACTCCCTGCCAGCCCTCAAATTCAAGATCCGTGCGCACTCCTGAGGAACCAACTGCCTCAACATGGACATTTCTGCCATTAACGAAGCCAACACAGAACCAAGTCTCCATTAAGTGCAAAGACGGCTCACGGGTCCGCTTTGGGGACGGCACCTTTATTAAATTTCTCCATTTCTCCAGATACAACTTGTAATTCTGGGAACTAACTGGAAACAAAAATGGCAGGGCAGGGGGGGAAAAACAGTGATGTGGTGCGGCTTAGGGGACAGTCACAAAGCCCTGTGTTCCAGTCCCATGGTGACCATGAACAAGTTGTTTAACCTCTCAGTGTCCCGAGTAACTCCTGAAGACTAAATTGTTGAACAGGTGTTGATCTGCACTGGTGAAGGGCCTTTTCTACCCTGGGAGTGCTCTACACAGATGTAACCACGGATCTGATGCCGAGTCAAATAAAAGATTTGAAAAGGGCAGGGCAGGGCAGCTCTTTCACAGGAGATACTTCAAGAAGGTTTCCTACCCTGGGGTCCAGGAGGAGATCTCAAGGGATTCGTTTTCACTAACCTTCCGTTTCCCTTGTACTCCTCAGTTTCATTTTGTGCATTTAAAGACGTTATTCTGAGCGTCCAAGGGCTTGCCCCAAAACACAAAAGCAGGTAAAGAGCCCCTGAAGCAAGGGCTAGAAAGAACCTTACTGACTTCATTCTACAGAAGGGGAAACTGAGGCACAGTCAAGTTTAGCAACTGGCTTGTCACACAGGCAGCGACAGCATTCAAATCCACACCCAGACGAGCTCTATACCCAGCTCTCCCTTAATCAGACTGCAGTGAATCTGGGAAAGACCCACCCTCCCTGGGCACACATACAGGCGAACAGGAAAGGGCTGCCCACACCGTGGAAAATTCTGACAGATCCCTCCAGTACCTGCAGGCAGCCCAGACCAAAGGGACAAGGCCATTTAGAAGGGTCTAGGGTTCCTATGGAGAGGGCAAACAAGAGGAGACCCCCCCCCATTCCTGCCCGCCAGGTCAGCAGAGCTGGAGAGGCTCCAAGGAGGCCCAGAGGACCAGTCTGGCTAACCTCAAAGGGACGCCACTGGACCAGCTATGGCGGCAGCTCAGGGTAAGCACAGGCTGACCAGCTGCTAGGCTACAGACTGGTTCAGCCAGGCAGAGAGAGAAGAGCTGCCCCAAACTGCACCTCCGAGGTTGTAAATTCAGTGTTTAATTCCTGAGATGAACAGGAAGAAGGCTTGAACAAGGAACTGGTCTGGGGGGAATGGCCTGGAGTCCACAAAGGTGTCTGAACCTGGCCTGCAATCCCAGACAAGAGAAATGGGGCTCCCATCGATGCTTACCAAGAAAGGCCAATTCTAACGCAAGCAAGGCTGAAAACCAAAGGGGTCACCAGTTTGGGCCCCAGTCCTGGAATGAGAAGCAACAACCTGAGTGTCCTTATGTCAGCTGATTCGCCCCTAGGGAGCTCAGATCCCTGATCTTTAGAGAATGCTGACGAACCACCTACACATCAAGAATCCCAGCTTATTTCACAGACTTCCCTTTACAGCCTGTATTCTACCCAAAGTGGGCAGCTGGCTGCCCAACCCAGCAGGTCATCTCCGGGTTCTGCCTGCACAGGCTTGGGCCTGAAACACCCTTCTTCTTCCTCATCTCCACCTGGAGCTCTGCTCCAGGGACGCCCCCCAACCCCCAGCAGGCTTTCTGAGCACCCCTCCTTCCCTTGCTGAAAGCATCCTTTCCTTCCTGCTCCCTCCTCCTCCCCTCTTCCTGGAACTCACCAGGAGCTCCTTCCCCCTTTCCCCTGCCCCTCCCCCTCATCATCTCTGAAGGGACCAGATCTTTTGGTTATTGTTGTCTCTCAGTCACCCAGTGACTTTCAATTTAAAAAAATAAACAAATAGGGGAGAGCTAGGTGGCGCAGTGGATAGAGCACCAGCCCTGGAGTCAAGAGTACCTGAGTTCAAATCCGACCTCAGACACTTAACACTCACCAGCTGTGTGACCCTGGGCAAGTCACTTAACCCCAATTGCCTCACTAAAAAAAAAAAAATAAAAAATAAAAAACAACAACAAAAAATAAATAGGGCAGCTAGGTGGCTGCAGTGGAATAAGCACTGGCCCTGTATTCAGGAGGACCCAAGTTCAAATCCGGTCTCTGACACTTGACACTTACTAGCTGTGTGACCCTGGGCAAGTCACTTAACCCTCATTGCCCAGCAAAACAAAAACAAAAACAAAACAAATAAACAAATAAATCATTTACGAAGCCAGTGCTTATTTGAGACTGTAGGACAAAGGGTCTCCACTTTTGGGTCATGGATTCCTTAGGCAGTCCTTGGGCCCCTTCTCAGAATAACAGTTATCTGGTTGGTTGGTTGGTTTTAAATTCATAATTGAAGGAAATGCTCAATTTCATTTGGAGGTTAATGAAAATCAGAGGTCATTTTTTCCCCCTTCAAGTTCAGAGACTTCCTGAAATGTACCCAGGGACCCTGATCCTGGGCTAGGAAGCCTAGACTTTGGGAACACTGAGCTCCTGCCCCCCCCCACCCCCAGGCATTCTAACATTCCAACTGGGAACCAAGCAAGGACTTAATAAATGTCTGTTAAATTAAGGAACTGATACTACAGGGCAAGTTTGCACCAAGCCTCTAACAGGAGGAAACTCTGACCTACTCTCTACCAGTTGCCCATGATGTGATTCCCCTTCTTGGACCCAAAGGAGGGGCTGAGAACACAGAGGATTTTTTTTCCCCCCCAAGAAAATAAAAGGCGTGACCTTTACTATCCACTCTCAGTTCCATGTTTGTCTTCCTGGATGAACAGCTTGGCAAGTGGACACCTCCCCAACTCCCCCCAGCCAAAAATAATAATAAGCTCCCCACTCTGGGAGGCCCCGTAGCTGGCTGCATGTGGCCCAGGTGACCTTCCCGGGTCAGGCAGCACAGCCTCAGCAGCAGACTGCCCACTGGCTGGTATCATCCTGAACTCTCAGGGGCCACCGTAGCCCTAGCAAGCTATCATGGGCAAAACAAAGTTTGATTCTGGTTTGAGGAGGGTACATGCCTCCCTCCTATGGGCACTCCGAGAACACGGACTTCTTTAACCAACCACATGTTTTCAGTCACCTCGTCAGAACCATCCTAGAAAACATGGGGATGCCATCTCTTGACTTGCTTAATTAAGCAGCCAAATGGAAGCGGACTCCTTGATGGTGGGCTTTCCTGAAGGGCTCAGGGAGGAGGAAGCCAGGGTGGTACAATGGGAAGAGCCAGAGGACCTAGATCTGGAGCTTCCTCTGGTACTTAATCCCTGGGTGACCTTGGCCAAAACAGGCCAGGGAACCTGGATGGGCCCCAGGTTTTCATCTGTTACATGACAGGGCGGGGCTAGATGATGTAGGTGTGAGGTCCTGGTTCATCGTAAATATTATGATTCTATGATGCTCCCTTCAAAAATATTCATGACCCAAATACACAATGAAAAGAACATCTTTCCTTCAAATTAATGAAAAAGTCCACGAAAGTCCAACAACTCTTCACATCCAGCGTGGTTTCCAGTGGGACATCTGCCAGGGATTGCCTGAAATGTGTCCTTGGGCAGGATTTAGTCTCCCTGCTGGGGAGCCTAATCTGGAAAATGAGGGAGCTGAACCAGACATCTTCCAGGGCCCCTCTGATCCTATTACTTTGACTGCTCCTCCTCTTTTTGGGTGGGGAGGGGGAGGGAGGAGGGAGCAGGCAAGAAGTGAGGCAAGGCGAGAAACTACAGAGACATCTATTTAATGAGCCCTGGGGGAAAAGAAGGGGATTTGGAGCGAGACAACATGTCCCTTGCTAGCAATGGGCCGGGGCAGATGTCACTTCCCCTGTCTGGGGGGCTCAGTTTCTTCATCTGTAAAATTAAAAAACCACCCTCAAAGACCTTGAAGGGCCCTCCCAGACCTAAAAACCACTTCCACACAGGCCCCAGCTCTTCCAATAAAGGGACCAAAAGTTTCAAACACTTCTTTACAGTCCTTTTCACTTACTGGATATAGCCACGGACTAAAGGTCTGAGCACTAGAGTTCAAATGATGCTGGATGCTGCTGCTGCTGCTTCATACCTGTGAGGCCTTGGACAAGTCACTTTCCTTCTCTCAGGCTCAGAGTTCTCATCTATAAAATGAGGAGGTAGACCAGATATCTGCCAAGGTCCCTTCCACCAGCACAGAGCACAATTGAGACCAAATCATACTCAAGTATCTAAAACCTCCACTGCTGGACACGCAAAGTCCTGTCTATAGAACCCCAAAGAAAGCTGGCTCGGAGTTACCAGATGCTTTCGCTTCCCATCCCCCATGATCCCCAACATCCCTAAAGCCCTAAAAGAACATCTAAGTCCCCCGGCTTCCCTCCTCACAGGACTTGTGATACTTCTGCTGAAGAAGTTCTTTGGGGACCCTGCTTCCTAAGGCCACAATACAGCCAGACGCCACTGGATTTCACTCTGCCGCTGGCCCTGCACAGAGCCCAGAGCTCTCCACCCCATCAGTCTCCTCGGGCTCCTACAGCAAAGTCTTCACAATGCCTGCTGGACACCTCACCTCTTCGGCTGCCCAGGCATAGCTAACACTTCCCTGCCCGCACTCTGGAGGCTGACTTCAAACAAGCCCAGAGTGGCAAACGATAACCCCTCCAAATCAGTGCCCAGTGCCACCTTGCTCAGCTGGAGGGGCTGCGTCACTGTGCCTTACACAACATACTACAGTTCTCTGGATTCTGACACTTTCCTAAGTGGGGAAAGTTCAAAAAAAAACCCTTCAGGTTTTTAGTCCAAAAACCAACCCTCTAATTCCCAGCTGCTTTCTCTATTTTCTCCAGTTCTGGAATTCCCAAGAACCAGAAGACTGGGTAGCACAACCAAAGTGCCCAGGAACCCAGCTCAAGACAGCGAGTTCCTGGCTCTGTAACCAACCTGGGTGAGTAACATTCAGCCTCCAAGGGCTTAAGTTTCACCACATTTGAAATGAAGAGGCTGTACCTCTGAGGTCTTATGAGGCAGGAAGGCTTTGGCTGGGGTGGGCAGGGCAGCTTCCCCCCCCCCTTTAGTCAGGCAGCCCTCAAGGCCAGGCTTCCAGCTCCAAAGAAGGGCAGCCTCTGAGTGGGGGAGACCCCGGCTACCTCTGGCTGACCAGTAGTGACCAATGGGCAAACCAATTAACCTCCCACTGACCCCATGCAAGTCTCAAAGCTTGGCAGCTGCAGGGACCCGGCTGCTCAGCAGTCACTGGGGGGGGACTTTTCCCACCAGGAGGTGCACATTTTATACACACACACACCCACCCCCCCACACACACACCCACCCGACTCCTTGAGGAGACAGACCCAGTTGTGTTCCACACTTGTGTCCCTGGCACCACATACATAAGATTATAAACTCCGGTCAGATTAAATCCCTGCCCAAGGCCGAGGGCGGGGCCGCCTCTGCACACCCTCCCAGGTTCCATGCAGGTGGGCAGTGGGCTGGGCAGAAGGTGCCAGAGTGTTCGTGATCCTCCCGGGAAGATACTTCCGAGCATGCAAAGCACTTCCTTCCTCTCCGTTTCTAATTCGGCCACCATACACAATGACATTTTGGTAGAAAGTCTGATTCCAACAGCTTGGGAAGGCCGTCTGCTTTGCTCATGCGCTTGTGTCTCTCTCTCTCTCTCTCTCTCTCTCTCTCTCTCACACACACACACACACACACACACACACACACACACACACACACACACACACACACCCCAAAATCAAATAGGACCAAAGAAACCTTTCCGACTCGTTTTTTCCTGGCACGGGCGGGTCCTCCCCGACAGTTTTTCCAGTTACTATTCCCAGCCTGGGTTCACCGATCATAGCCCACTCGTGCCCTGGATTCGGCTGCTCCGGAGAGTGTGGCAGCCCCAGACGGCCCATACACGCTGAGAAGCCGCGTGGAAGTGCAGGGGGCTGGCTGGCGTGCTAATGCCCCGGGGATCTGCACACACAGCACCTTCCCACTCGTGTGCCGCCTCCTCCTCATGAATCCGGTGACTTTTCCAGCTGCACATCCCCCTGCCGAGAGCTCCCACAACCGGGTGGCGGGAGGACAGATGGTCCACAGTGCCCAGCCCCCTCCCCACCCTCACTCATCCCACCATCCACCATCCCCAGCGAGCTGGCGAGGCGGCAGAAAGTGGGCTGGCCCAGTCCTGGACCACACAGGCCAACGCACCGCACCCGCCTCCCCTCCCCTCCCCGGGGCCTGAGTCAGCCGGGACGGGCCGAGGAGGGCGATCTGGGGCCTGGCTCCCCCTTCCCCCCGGGAGGCAGCCGCCTTCCCAAAGTCACCGCTCCTCTCCCCGCCTCCCAGGCTGGGCAAGCCTGCCAGCTCCCTCGTCCCTGCCAGCGAGCGCCCAGCCCTCCTGCCCCCGCGGCGGGGGAGCCCGAGCCTCTCCTCGCTCTCACGCACGCCCGGCGCTGCCAGGCTGTGCCAGACCAAGGGGTCCCCCCAGTCTTCCCGAGCGAAGCCTTCCCGCACGCCAGGGGCAAAATGCACCCCACCGTCAGCGGCCACTCTGCCCCCCACTCCGGGGTAATCCCGGCCCCTTCCCCGGGAAGTCAGCCGTCCACACCCCCCACGCAGAGCTCGGGACTATGGGGCGGCGGACGCGGGGAGAAGGCGCCCCAAGCCCGCCCCCCTCGGAGGCGCAGACCTGGCCGGGCCGGACCCCGCCGCCTCCCGGCCCCCAAAGGGAGCCTGGCCCCCGGGGAGGAGAGCACGCGGTCCCGGCCCCCCTCCCCGCCGGCCCCCCAGCCCGGGAAAGCCCCGAAGCAGGCTCCCCGGCGGGGTGAGGGGGTCCCGGCCAGGACGCCGGGGTCGGGCGCTGCCCATCCCAGTTCCCGGAAAGGCCGGGAGCGCCCCCGCCCCCTCCCCGCGGCCCCCGGGGCACAAGGGGCGGGGGAGGGGCGGCCCCCGCGGCGCGGCCCCCCGCGGCGCGGGCACTCACGATGGTGACGCTGGCCTTGCGCAGGTCGCGGTTCTCCTCCTGCAGCGCCTTGCACTTGAGCTTGTACGTCTCCAGCTCGATCTTGAGCACCTTGTTCTCCTGCTGCAGCGACGCCAGCCGGTTGGTGAGCTCCTCCAGGCGGAACGGCGAGATGACAATGCCGCCCGGCTTCCCGCCGCCGCCGGGCCCGGGGCCGCCGCCGCCCGCGCCGCCGCCGCCGCCGCCGCCGCCCGGGCCGCCCGGGGAGCACGACGGCGGCATGGCGGCCGCGCCCCCGCCGCCCCCGGGCCCGCCGGGCCCGCCGCCGCCCCCCGGGCCGCCCGCGCCGTCCGTGTCGCTCTCGCTGGCGCTGTCGGCCATGGCCCGCGGCGGAGGCGCGGCGGGGCCGGGGACCGCGGGCTCGGGCGGGCGGGCGGGCCGGGCGGCGGGGACGAGGAAGCGCGGCGGGAGCCGGGGCCGGGGCTGGGGCCGGGGCCGGAGCCGGGCGCACGCTCGGCGCGGCGGCGGCGGCCGAGGAGAAAGAGCGGAGCGGAGCGCGCGAGCCCGGGACGGCGGGGCCTGCGAACAGAGACCTCGCCCGGGCTCGCGGAGAATTACAGCGGCCGCGGGCACGCCCCCAGGGGCGGGGCACGCCCCCGGGCACGCCCCTCCCGGGCCCGGCCCGCCCCCGCGGCAGCGGGGCCCGAGGGGCGGGGCCGAGCGTGCTCGCGCGCCAGCGGGGAGGGGGGGGAGGGAGGAGGAGGAGAGAGGAGGGGGGAGCGGAGGGGGAGGGGGAGGGGGAGCGGAGGGGGAGGGGGAGGGGGAGCGGAGGATCGGAGGAGGGGAGGAGAAAGGAGGAAAAGGAGGAGGAGGAGGAGGAGGAGGAGGAGAGCGGACCCAGGCCAAGAGCGCCTCCCAGTCTCCTGTGTATTGCCCAGTGATCAGCATAATTCGGTATCCATGCATTCATATGGACATACACAGAGATATGTCTGCGTGTGTACAGATACAAATAAAATGAAGTCAAGGAGCGCTCATTAAGTACTTATCATGTGCTAGGAGTTGGGCCCATCGCGGGGGCAGGAAGACAGTGCGATTTTTAACTACTAATACCTTTAAACTGCACTAAGACTTTTGGGACACTGTGTGTGTGCTGTACATGTTTATATGTACGTGTTGTATGCATGGACATATAGTACACTTATGTGTATACATGTCATCTGTATACGTGGCACATATATGCGATAGATACATATTGAAGTGTGTATATTTCTATGAATATACATATATGTGTGTATGCATTATATATACTTACTGTATATGTACACACATTTGTGCGGATACCTATTGTACATGTGGGTGTGGATCTATAGAGGCACATGTGTACCCAAGCCCACATCTTATTAAGCAATTATAATGTGCTAGGTGGCACTATGACAGGTGATGGAGACAAAGAAATGAAATAGTTGCTGTCTTCAAGAAGCCTGCACTCTAACATATATAATATAGTCACATATGGGTATGTTTTGTATTTACTTAATCATTGACTAAGCACCTACTATGTGCTGGGCTCCCTACTGGGTGCTGGTGACACACATGAAAGATCTCAAACTTGAGGAGCTTTCCTCATACCATCAGTCATTGTTTAATTTGGGGTTTTTTGACGGGTAACTTCAGCAGGGTGCAGAAGTATTGGTAAGAAACTTTCTCACTAGTGTAGATTCATGGTATTTTCTGGCCCTTTGAGGCTTAGAAAGTTACGGGGGGGAGGGGGGGGGAAGGATGCCAAAACATTCAGTGACCTTTATTATACCTAATAAGTGGCCTGGGTAGGACTTAAACCCAGGTCTTCCAGATTCTGAAGCCAGTTCTTTCTCCATTAGGCAACACTTCCTTTTATAGCAATGCACTCTATGTATCGCATGCCTACTGTGCATGTGCTAAGCATTGAAAATACAAAGACAGATATGAAACAAGCCATGACCTCAAAGAACTTTTCTCTGACTATATATTACATAACAAACCCGCACATGCATTTGATGCGAGAAGCGTGTAGCACCTGACACACAGCAGGGACTTAATAAAATGCTTGTTGATTGATTCCTGGGCTTCATGCTGTCCTCAGGAAACTTACAAGGCGTGCAATAAGTACTAGAGTACTCGAGTGCAATGTAACATATATAAATATATGTATGTGTATATATATTTAATTGAACAAATATAAATATACTTGTTACTCAATAGTAAATCAATAAATAAAATGAATCAATCAATAAAATATATAAATAAATATATTTGTTACTAAATAGTAAATAAATAAAATGAATCAATCAATAAATAAAACGAATAAATAAATAAATATATCTGTTACTAGATTGTAACTACTTTTTGTAGGATTATGTGCTATGTGCTGGGGATATTTATTTAATTAAAAAGCCTATATTATAATCTATCTATATATAGTATGTGTGTGTATAAAATAGTTTTTACCAGTTGGTTAGGATAACTGAAAGACGCCAGTTTTTGAAGGACCACCCTTTTGGGGAGGAGACAAACAGTCCGCCCGCTGCACACGTCAGACTGCCTTCGGGGACTCGACTTCCGGGGTGGAGAGAACGAGAGGAGGCCTTTTTGGCCTGCTTGGCGGGACTCCTGACGGTGCGGCACAGACTCTCTCTCTCCAAAGGTGGCCTTTTCGGTTTGGTGAGTTTTTTATAAGGAATATAGACTAAGCTTAGACTTAAGACGATTTGTATTGTGTTTCTACTTTTCTATCCTTCTAATCAACATCACCTTGTGACTACCATAACAATAAATAAAAGGTCTATCTAGAAAACCAAAAGCTTCTTCCATTTACTAGTTTGGGAGATAAATTAAGGGAAAGGTTAAGTAGGGGAGATTTATGAACTAATATCCAATTTTAAATCTCACAGTATAATACATACTATATACATGTATAGTATATATTAGATATCACATGATACTATATGTGTATATGTAGCCTATATAGTAATTAATATAATACTAATTACTATACTATAATATGCTAACTAAATATTACATATTTAATTTTAAAAAAATTTCTTAAGCACCTTTGGACTAGACATTGTGTTAAACACTAGGGATATAAAACCCAAACTTCTTCCCTGGAGAGGGATCATATTCTATTATAGGATGTATTTATACCTATGTAAGGTGTGTGCTACCATATCAGAAATGCTCGTCTACATGGATGGATTGTCTAACTGAGGCTCTCTGGGGGCAGTTATTTCTGGAATCTTGCCCACCTCTCTACAAGAGACATTGCAATTCCTGCCCTTAAGGAAGGTGACCACAAGCCTGAATAGTCCGTTTTCTAGTCTCTGAAACAGGCAGTAAACTGGAATTATATCTAACCCACCACCCTCCTCACTTCCCAAACCCCCACCAATATTGCTGGTTTAGGGGTATCACTCTGGTTCCAAACAAAAAAGCACCCTCAGTCATTCGTAAGGGGGAATGTTATCCCAAGATTACATGCACTTACCTTATACCCTTTCCCACCAAGTGCAGGTTACACAAAAGGTCTTTACAGAGAATGAATAAACCCTTTCATCTCAACGAAACTGCAAACAGAAATTAGAGAAATAATACAGATTAGAATACATATACACAGTGAATGGGCTCAATACATATACACAGTGAATGGGCTCTTCAGATAGAGGAGATGAGATCTCAATAGAGACCCCAGCATTCAGGATGGAAATCAAGGCCATATCTTTTTCTTTTTTTTTTGGGGGGGGGGGTAGGGAAATGAAGGTTAAGTGACTTGCCCAGGGTCACACAGCTAGTAAGTGTCATGTGTCTGAGGCTGGATTTGAACTCAGGTCCTCCTGAATCCAGGGCCAGTACTTTATCCACTGCACCACCTAGCTGCCTCCTCGGCCAGCTCCAGGGCAGCTGAGCGGCGAAGTGGATAGAGCACTGGCTCTGAAGTTGGGAGGGCCTAAGTTCAAATCCAGCCTCTGATATATGACACTTACTAGCTGTGTGACCCTGGGCAAGTCACTTAACTCCAATTGCCTTAAACATCCAGGGCCATATCCAGTCATCCTGCCACTGGACCCAGATGACTCCAGAGAAAAAAGTGACATTGGTGACCTCGCACAGCCCTCCCTCCCTTAAATCTAATTCACTGCAAGTCATGACATCACCTCAAAGTCATGGTTCTTTTCAAGAAGGAAGGACAATGTCTCTCCACAGTAGTAAATTATTATAGTAATCTACTGTTTAATAAACCCAAAGACTCCAGCTTCTGGGATAAGAACTCACTATTTGACAAAACTGTTGGGAATGCTAAAAGATAGTATGGCAGAAACTAGGCATAGACCAACATTTACACCATATACCAAAATAGAGTCAAAATGGGTACATGATTTAGACATAAAGGGTGATACGATAGGCAAATTAGGAAAGGAAGGAATAGTTTACCTCCCAGATCTATGGAGAGGAGAATTTATGACCAAACAAGAGACAGAATATTATTAAATGCAAAATGGATCATTTTGATTACATTAAATTAAAAAGGTTTTGTATAAACAGAGGTATTGCAGCCAAGATTAGAAGGAAAGCAGAAATCTGGGAAACAATTAGCCAATGTTTCTGATAAAGGCCTCATTTCTAAAATATATAGAGAACTGCATCACATTTATAAGAATACAAGTCATTCCCCAATTAAGAAATGGTCAAAGGATATGAACAAGCAGTTTTCTGATGAAGAAATCAAAGCTATCTCTTGCCATATGAAAAAATGTTCTAAATCACTATTGATTAGAGAAGTACAAATTAAAATAACCCTGAGGTACCACCTCACACCTATCAGATTGGCTAATATGACAAAAAAAGGAAAATAATAAATGTTGGAGAAGCTGTGGAAAAATTGGAACACTAATGCATTGTTGGTGGAGTTGTGAACTGATCCAACCATTCTGGAGAGTAATTTGGAACTATGCCCAAAGGGCTATGGGGCTGTGCATACCCATTGACCCAGCAATACCACTACTAGGTCTGTATCCCCGAGATCATAAAAAAGGGAAAAGAACCCACATGTACAAAATTTTTACAGCATCTCTTTTTGTAGTGGCAAAGAATTGGGAATTATGGGGGGAAACCAGGGAATGGCTGAATAAGTTGTGGTAATATGAATGTAATGGAATACTATTGTGCTGTAAGAAATGATGAGCAGGCAGATTTCAGAAAAACCTAGAAAGACTTAAGTGGACTGATGCTGAGTGAAGTGAGCAGAACTAGGAGAACATTATATACAGTAACAGCAACATTATGTAATGATCAGCTGTGATAGACTTTGCTTTGTATTGCTTTTCTCAGCAATACAATGATCCAAGACATTTCCAAGACACATCCAGAAAAAGAATTGTAGAATCAAAATACAGATTGAACCATACTAATTTTACTCTTTCTTTTGTTTTTCTTTCTTGAGGTTTTTCTCTTTTGTTCTAATTTTTCTTGCACAACATGACTAATGTGGAAATATGTTTAATGTGATAGTACATATGTACCCTACATCCAGATTGTTTGCTGTCTTGGGGAGGGGGGAGGAAAGAGAGGGAGGGAAAAAAAATTTGGAACTCAAAATCTTATAAAACAAATGTTGAAAACTATCCTTACATGTAACTGGAAAAATATTAAATACTATTAAGGAAAAACAACAACAACAACAAACTAACTGTCTCTCTTCTTTAAAACTCTTTTAGTAACTCTTCCCCCGATGAGTCCTGGCACACTCAGCATTCTCTCTGCCAGTCTGAAGCACACCGAGTACCTCAGGCTTAGATGGAAATCCAAATTGCACTTGTAACTGATATCTAATTCAGCAAACAAGTTGCTACTGTGTCCCTGGCCTGTAAACGTGAAGTATAGTGGAGGAAGCTGCACTTGGAGTCAGGAGGACTTGGGTTCAAATTCCCCCACTGATGTTTTCTGGTTTTGTGACCCTGAGCGAGTCACTTAACCTCACTCTGTCTCAGTTTCTTCATCTGTAAAATGAGGGAGTTGGACTCTGGTCTCTAAGGTCCCTTCTAGCTCTAGATTTATGATTCTAGGATATATGTGAAGGGTATTATGCTAGACATTAGGATTAAAAAAGAAAAAAGACTGTCCCTGTCTTCAAGGAACATATATTCTTCCAGGGCAGAGTAGGACAGAGGACATACTAACTACCTACAGGGTCTAAATCTCTAATCGGATGCCTAACACAGTTGTTGTTGTTCAGTCATTTCAGTAGTGTCTGACTCGGTGACCACATTTGGGGTTTTCTTGGTAGATACCTCGGTTTGCCATTTCTTTCTCCAGCTCATTTTAAAGGTGAGGAAAATGAGGCAAACAGTTAAGTGACTTGCCCAGGGTCATGCAGCTAGTAAGTATCTAATGTGAAGTAGGGTCTTCCTAATTCTATCCACCTAGCTGCCCCTCCTACACAGTAGGCTTATCAATCTATTCATCCTATTTGGGTAATGCAAGCATTTCCCTATCTTACAGCTGAGGAAACTGAGGCCCAGGAAGGACAAGAGATCCTGCTAGTAAGGGACGTGACCCTTCATTTTTCCTCATGAAATTAAACACAAATTTTTAAGAGCTTAAGAGCAAAATCACTTAACATTTTTTTCAATCAGATCACAGATGGGAAGAGTCCTGGATTTGGCTTCAAAAGACCTGGATTCCAATCCTGCTTCTTTTCTCATCTGTAAAATGAGTGTCGGACTAAATGACATTGAAGGTCTCTTGGAGCTCAGTATCTGTGATCCCTTCGGGTACTAAAGAAGTATTGAGGTGACGATCTTTAAGGACCTGGATGTCACAGATTCCCAGGTAACCCAAAAGTTTTATAAAATGCAGGAAGCCAGGACTAGTGGGCCAAGGGATCCGTGCCACTAGGTGATAGGCATGTCAACTGCAAACAAAGCCACATTTTCCTCTAGCTTCAAAACCCGGCTGTGAAACTGAGCAGACTTGTTTCATTATCGGAGCTTAGTCAACTGAAAAAACAAACATTCTATCAGAAAGCCGGATGAAATCGGGGGAGCCCCTGCCCTCCGGCTCTCTCTGTCTTCTCGGTCTCGGTCTCTCTCTCTCTCTCTCTCTCTCTCTCTCTCTCTCTCTCTCTCTCTCTCTCTCTCTCTCTCTCTCTCTCTCTCTCTCTGCGTGTGTCTCCCAGCCCCACTTAGATGTTTAAAGGGTGTGCACAATGTTAACCAGGGGAAAGACGTGGCTTTCATCTCCCCTAAATTTCCTCTATTAAACCAAGCCATCACTAACAGTGGGCTGGAAAGCCCGAAGAATGTTGTAAATGACATCACCTCTAACCAAGATGGCTGCTTGCAGCAGACAGCTTCCAAATGCCAATGGCAATTAAAGCCTTCCTCCCACCCACCCCCTCTCTGCCCCCGCCCTTCTCTAGAGCCGGTTACTGTGCAGGGCTGGTGAATTTACGAGATCCCACGTGGTCGTGGTGGGTCCTGCTCTCAGGGGCCCCAGCCAGCCTGCTCCTCGGCACCTGTGCTGTGGGCGGATCTGCCTGCCTGCCTCCTCCTCCCCCTCCTCCTCCCCCCCCCACCCCCTTTGCTTGCCCCTGTCCCCTGTGCCTTGGAAACACACACAGATCGATCCCCTGTCCAGCCTCATTGCATTCCTCTCTGGGACCTGGTAGCTCAGCTTTTTAACTTGGGACGGGCTTCAGAAACCCCAGCTGGCTGATCAGGCCAGAGAGAAGCGTGGCCTGGCCGAGGAGCGGAGAGATCAGGGCCTCGGGCAAGGCACCTGGGGGAGCCCAGACATCCTGTTCCTCCCCAGTGGTCCAGATTCCAGCAGGTCATAGCAGCCCAGCCTCGTTGTTTCCAAGCGTAGCCCTGGCATCTGGGGGCTCCCACATGCTGAGATCCTTCCTTGCTTCTTTCCTTCCTTCCTTTCTTCCTTCCTAGTCCTCTTTCTCCCCCATCCCTCTCTCCCCTTCTCCCTCTCCTCCTCTCTCTCCCTCTCTCTCCCCATCTCTTTTTTCTGTCTCCCCTCTCCCCTGACAGAGCATGGACCAAACTAGCTCTCTTACAGCTGGATGACCTGGCAGCCCTCGCTAGCAAAGCGCTGGACTGCAAGAGAGTCAGCCGAGGGGAGGAGATTCTGTGGCCTGGCTCTCTTAAAGGGACCACATCAGGAAAGGTTTCAGAGAAGAAATCCTAGCTCAGAACCCAATGTCTTGGTTTGGCTTTCCCAGCCTGGAGTAATCACAGTTCCTGAGAAATTGGAGGGGGCAGGAAGCCGAGGGAGGAGACAACCTCCTGCCTGTCTCTTGTTTCTCTGCTGATACTGAGGGGAATAGACTCCTAGGATACTTTCCCCCACTGGGGTTTCTATCATTGTTGCATAGCAGAAGGAAGACTTGCTGGGTTTTCTGTTCCCTACAAAAGCAATCCCCCTTATAACCCAGACCCGGACTCCCAACACTGGGGGTGTAACAGAAGCACAATGGAAACAGAGGCCGTAAAAGGAACGATCTCATTAGAAAGCCCCCTTCTAGGCTTTGCTGGGGAAATGAATAAGAAGCAGCCCCCAGCCCCTGTGACCCTTAGGAAGCCTCATTCCATTGGAGAATCTCTGACAATCCAGCTGTGCCCCAATTTCCAACTGTAAGAATATTATGAGCCCCAGGGAAAGAATGGCTGTGGCCCGGTCAGGGGGCACGAAACCTCTTTTTCTTTCTAATGCCAGGTCTGCTACTCATTTACTTCATGACCCTGGGGCCTTGGCTGTCTCATCAGTAAAAGGAGAATAAAGATTGTAAATAACAGGGAAGTTTTGTGGCTAAAATTTTTTAATGGCTATAAATAAACCACTATATAAAGCCTACCTATTGCTAACATCCGAGTCATTCTGGGGTGGCTTCATTAAAACAGTGGGCAATCCCAGGGCCTACCAAGGCTATTTAGAAGGAAATTGGAATAAACCAAGTAGAACTGGCTTTTGTTAAAATTACCCCAGCTACAAACCCTTAATCACCCCATAAATGTGAGCCATTACAGGTCCTTGTTATTGTGATATTATCACAATAGTTTGTGGTATTTGTCTCTTTAGCACACTTTCCATTTCTAAGCTCACTCTAAAGACCAGATCCAGGGAACTAATTCCAGCAGCCTTAGGCAGGGTGGGCTCTTTCAAAGGGCCTCTCTCTAGGCACTCACGTCTTGAATGAGACCTCTTTGAATCCGCAAGCTTACTCATGCCAATTAGCATGGGCAGGGGCCGGGGAAACTTTTCTAGTTTGGAATCTTTCCCTGCTAAGCCATGGGAGAGTAGTCGCCCATCAATCTCACCACCTCAGAATTACCTTCACCTAAGTAGACACCAAAAGACAATCCCATCCCCAAAACTCTGGAGACACCAAGTTGTTCTGGCTTTTTCCTATGATTAATGGAGACATTTCATCCCATCCTTTCTCCCCTTTCCCTACTACTCTTCCCTTTTCCCTTTCCTTTTCTCCTTCCTTTCTTTCCTTCTCCATTGCTTTTCACCCTTCCTTCCTTATCCTCTCCTCTTTCTTCTTTTCTTGCTGGGGGGGGGGGATGTCCTTGAGAACTGGACTCTTCATTTTTTGCCCTTGGGCCTGACACATTGTAGTCACTTGATGAATGCTTGTTGAGTTAAATTGAATTTTCCCTTTTTCAGTCAACCAATAGGCTTGTAGCTATCACCTACTCTATGCCAACCGTTAGATTTGGTGTTTAGGATACAAGGACGAAAAACAGAAATAATCTCTCAAGAACCTCCTGTTGACTGGGGGCAGCTAGGTGGCACAGTGGATAGAGCCCTGGAGTCAGGAGGACCTGAGTTCAAATCTGGCCTCAGACACTTAACACTTCCTAGCTGTGTGACCCTGGGCAAGTCACTTAACCCCAATTGCCTCACTAAAAAAAAAAAAAGAACCTCCTGTTGAATGTAGAATCTAGCATTTGGAGCACAGGGCCTGGAATGTAGGTGCTCAATAAATGGCTGTTAAGTGACTGTCCTCAAGAAAGTTCTTTCAGATGAAATCACATGTAACCCTAGAGGCATAAAGTAAATAAAAGTTATGGGGGGGTGGGGGAGACAATGGCACCTGGGGGATCAGGAAAGGCCTGTGAATTCCGGTTTTTCTTTCCTCATTTTGTTCTCCCTTTTCTCTCTTCTCCCCCCACTTCTCTCCCTCTTCCCCATAGGGCCAAGACATCACAACTGCAAAATTAATCACATGGTCAAGGTGGGTCATCTTTTCTCCTCTAATCTTTTTTTTTTTTTTTAGTGAGGCAATTGGGGTTAAGTGACTTGCCCAGGGTCACACAGCTAGGAAGTGTTAAATGTCTGAGGCCAGATTTGAACTCAGGTACTCCTGACTCCAGGGCCGGTGCTCTATCCACTGCGCCACCTCGCTGCCCCCCTCCCCTAATCTTGATAAACTTTCTTTTCCCCTCAGATTTTGAAGGGCCCTCAGGACTAGACCTTTAAGTCCAAGCTTTGCCCACAAACCACAGATTTAAGGAAATCAGGCTGGGCACAAGATATGTTGAGGAGAAGCTGACTAAAGCATGACTTGGTCTGAAAATAGGGGCTAACACTGAAAAACAAATTCTAGCCAATGTCGCCATGACCCCAGCAGCAGTGAAACAGATTTATGACCATTTGGAAAATCTTTTTTTTTTTTGGGTGGTGGTTGTTTTTTAAATTTCGAGATTTTTTGGAAGCTCATTTCACCCAAAGTAAAGGGCATGACTTTGTCTGCTGGGGCAGAGATATTCCAGGCAGAATTTAAGAGGCTGTGGCCAATAAGCATTTGGGTTCTACTCTACGCAGCCTCTGGTATTTGAGTAATCCACTCATCCTGCCTCCGAAAGGGCTGGGTTTGGAGACAGAGTGAACCTAGGTGCAAAGCTTCTCTGTTTCCTCATCTGTAAAATGAGGCCTTTAGGCTTTGTAACCTTTACAATCTCTTCTAACTCTAAATCTGTGGTCTGATTTCAGAAAGGAGACCACCTTTCTAACAGGTGGGTATTTCTTGATTCTTAAATGCTTAAGGGGAGAAGGAGGAGGAGGGAGCTAAGAGCACTGATTTTGCTTTCCCAGTGCCAAGGGATGGCAAAGATGATGTTCAGAAATCGAGATTAACAGCTCTTTCTGTTCCCTGAATAAAGGCAGCCCCTGAGACTCAAAATCCCTATTAAGAGTCTATTTATCCCACCCTGTAGGGGCTGGACCCCTGAGTGACTTTCATCCAGAGATCAGCCCATTTCCTTATTCCCACAGGGCCAGAGTTTGAGTCACTGCTCTTGTCTGGAAGGATCACATCAGGACAATCACCGGGGATTTTGTCCCCTCTAAGAAACTCTAGGCTCAAATGGAGAATTGAATTTTCAGCAAGCATTTCTCTCCCAGCTCCGTGTCCCCCCCCCCTCCCCTTCCCCTCCGTGGCGTCTTTTCAGATGAGCACTTTATTGACTAATTGGAGTGTCATGTGTAGGCTTCCCCTTCATCATTAGGCCCTTTGATAGCATTTTTGTGAAAGGGGGAACTGTGGCCGTACCTCTTGTTCTCCGTTCCAGCATTGTGTCGGGGCCTACCTTCCCACCTCCTTAAATCTGGTTAATGAAACGAAGCTCTTTTCTGTTTGGTGCTGATTGTGTCTGCCCCTCTACACCCGGTCATTCGCACAAGAAGATTGGGAGACATTTCTTTGAAGTTTTCCTCTGGAGTGAAGGGTTTCTTTCCCTCCCCTAACCCCCAATTTGGAAGTAAATGAGGAAGCCTAGAGAGAAGCCCTGGCCTGAAGCCCTGAAGCCCTGGTCAGAAGCGCTTGGGTTCAATCGATGTCCTCTCTGGGCTCCTGAGGGCAGCATTCTATTAAGGATCTAGCCTGACCCCCTCATTGTGCCGCCATGCTTACACAGCCCGAGGGGAGAACTAAGAATTCTGGGGATCAGCGGTACCCAGCCTATGACCCCCATGGTTATACAGGGGTCCAATCCGATCCCACCCAGTCTCATCCAGTAAGTCATGATGAAGGGAGGCTGTGTTGCTCAGCGGAGAGTATTGGATCTGGGTTCAGAGAACCTCTCTGGGCCTCAGTTTCCTCAACTGCCGGAGGGAAAAGAAGGGAGTAAGACAGGATGGAACCTGTAGGCCCTGACACAATGACCTCTAAAATCCCTTCTGACTCTGAATCGGATTTTGGGAAGAAATGGGGGGGGGCAGCTGGGTGGTGTGAATAAAGCACTGGCCCTGGATTCTGGAGGACCCGAGTTCAAATCTGCCCTCAGACACTTGACCCTGACTAGCTGTGTGACCCTGGGCAAGTCAAACCCTCATTGCCCTGCAAAACAAACAAAAAACAATAAAATTCAGAGAGGAGCAAGAGTGGAACTTCAGAGGAACCTCCTAGCTCTTAATCTGTGATCCTACTATGCGCAAAAGACTTTCCTACAGCTAGGAATATACGGGCAAAAGAGGAAAAATAGCCCGCGCCCTCAAGGAGCAGATAGACGGGATACAACAGGTAAACAGAACAGTAGAGGTAGGGGTTTTCAAGTTTGGAAAGAGTGGAGAACACAAGAGGCTTCCCCTTAGCCTCAGGCGGGGCAGCTAGGTGGCTCAGTGGATAAAGTACTGGCCCTGGATTCAGGAGGACCTGAGTTCAAATCCCGACTCAGACACTTGATACTTACTAGCTGTGTGACCCTGGGCAAGTCACTTAACCCCAATTGCCTCACCAACCCTCCCCCCACAAAAAAAACAAAATTAGCCTCAGGCTCCCTGAGCAGAGCTGCTGGGGTGGGGGGCAGGGGGACCTCTGAGCCAGGCTAAATGAAAAGCCCCAGGCCCTGGGCGTGGCATGTGCACATCAAAGAGGCTCACGAAAAAACTGGAGGGATGCCGGGCCCCAGCTCTCAGCGCAGGCAGCACAAGGCAGGCCCTGGGGCAGGGGGGGGGGGAAGGGCAGTTTCACCTGAGAAGGTTAATAAAAAGAGACGCTGGGAGTTCGCTACAAGACAGAGTTGGGGGTTTTCAGGGTTCGCTGCTACGGTACAGAGAGGAGATGGAGAGAGAGCTAGCTAGAAGCCAGAGAGACGCCAGAGGAGCGAGGACGCTAAGAGGTTTTTCAGGGGGCTCGACAAAGTGAAGGGTGAGCAAAGCAGTGAAAGGAGCTCAGGGGAGCTGGAGTGAAGGAGGAAAAGAGTTAGAAGACTGAGAGGGAAGGAAGGTAGTGACTGAAAGAGAAAGTGCAAGAAGACTGAGAAAGTTGGAGAGGACTGAAGGCAAACCTGTCCGGGCGTGGGGCGGCTGCAGTCCACAGCGCAGCCGCCAGCACACCCATAGGCGAGAGGTGGCAGAAAGTTTAAAAAGCTGACAGGTCGTATTTTACTTTTGTTATCCTTGTTTCGACATTGAACTCTAAATTTATTCACCTAAATAAACCCCATATTTGCTTTAATTAATTAAAAGAGGCATTTTATTCCTTTTTTTCTTATCAGTTTGAGAGGCAGTGGGGGAAGGAACAGGCCCTAGCAGACTGGCTTAGGAAATTAATAGCAGTCAGATAGCCAGCCAGTCAAAAGTCAACAGATTAGGCCCAGTTAGTAAAAATAATATTCTTACATTTGAAAGGCGACCTCGAAGGGACTTATGGCCCAATTATAATTTTTCTAAAACTTATAATTTTTCATATAGCCCACAGTTATAAAATTTACAGATTAAGTTAAATTAATTTTTTTTTACACCTGGGAGGAGATACTCAAGATAATCCTTGAAGGGAACCAGGGATTCTTAAAGGCAGAGGTGAGACTTTGTAATTAAGTAAACATGCCTTCTCTAGACTGGAGAAATAATGCCTTGGGGCTACCCATAATCCATCTATAGATCTGTGGTGATTAGAGCTGGGAGGAACCAAGGAGGGAGACACTGAGGCCAAAATAAGTTAAGTGACTTGTCCAAGGTAGGATTCGAATCCAAATTCTGTAATTCTAAATTTAGCACTCTTTCCAATACTTACTTTTATGTGTTTGTATCTCTAACTATATCTCTATTATATATATATATAGAGAGAGAGAGAGATCTATACACATATATATGTTTATATGTACACATATATATGTATGCATATATACACATATATACACACTGAAGATGGAGTGCCAGGCCTGAGGTCAGGAAGACATCTTCCTGATATCAAATCTGGCCTCAGATACTTACTAGCAGTGTGACCCTGGGCAAGTCATTTAACCCTGTTTGGCTCAGTTTCTTCATCTTCATGTAAAATGAGCTGGAGAAGGAAATGGTAGACAACTCTAATATCTGGTAAGAAAATCCCAAATGGGTCAAAAAGAGTTAGTCATGGGGGCAGCTAGGTGGCACAGTGGATAGAGCACGGGTCCTGGATTCAGGAGGACCTGAGTTCAAATCCGGCCTCAGACCCTTAACACTTACTAGCTGTGTGACCCTGGGCAAGTCACTTAACCCCAATTGCCTAAAAAAAAAGTCACAAATGAAATTACTAAACAGTAGTATGCATATATATATATATATACACATATAAACATATGTATATATACACACACACATATAAACATATGTGTATATATGCCTTAAAGTACTATGTGGGGGCAGCTAGGTGGCACAGTGGATAGAGCACCACCCCTGGATTCAGGAGGACCTGAGTTCAAATGTGCCCTCAGACACTTTACACACTTGCTAGCTGTGTGACCCTGGACAAGTCACTTAACCCCAATTGCCTCACCAAAAAAAAAAAAAGTACTATGTGAACCCTAATTAGTATTTGCAGCTAGATCACACGGTGGATAAAGTGTTGGCCTTAGAAGTCAGAAGTCCTTCAGACACTTACTGCTGTTTGTCCTTGGGCAAGTCACTGGGACCCAGGTTCCTCATCTATAAAATGTGTATTAATCACACCTACCTCACAGGGTTTTTCTGAGGATTAAATAAGGTAATATTTATAAAGTGCTTTGTAAGCTTCAAAGCACATAGAATGCCAGCTATTACGATTCGTATTCACGCGTGTTCATTTACAGGTATTATTGAATTCCTTGGGAGGCTTTTATCCTGACATATTGTAAAGAAAGAGGGAGATGTGATTCTCATTCCTCGCGACTCACTTGATGTAGTCTCAAGGTTTGGTGATTTTATGATGAGGTTTCAATGTGACAACAAAGTATTAAACTAACTAAAATTTCAGCCACACCTGCGATCCATTAAAAAAGAAAGAAGGAACAGGAGGAAAGAGAAAAGGAGAGAAAGAAAAGAGAGAAAAACCTCTCTGATTGAGTCTGAAAGAAACAATGGGATTGAATGAGCAAATTAGCCATCTTCCCCCCTCCCCCATTTAAAACAGATTTGAGAGAGTGCAGGCTCAGAGAGTTTTGAGAAAGGGGCCCCTGGGGGGTGGGGGAGAGAGGAGGGATTTCTCTCCTCCACCCAATCCCCCCCCCACCTTGTACCATTTAGTAATTTAGCCAGAAGGACATGCCTTTACCAGCAGTTTGAGGGTGTGATTGAGAGTTGGAACCAGAGTCCAGGAACCAGAGACAGATTCCTAAAGCGGGGCAGATGAGAAAGGCAGTCACTTACAGAAGGAAACAGCTTGGAGGGATGGGATCCCCCACGGCACAGAAGAGAGCTAGCTATGGACCTATGAGAGAGCCAGCCCTGGCAATAGAGATTTGAGCCATGGAGAAGATCCCACTACGGGAACCTAGGGTATCAATCTATCCAGCAGAGAGACTACAACTAAGGGGAACTGTGTGAGGACTCTGTGAAGAGAGAAGAGGCTTCACACCTGTGGATATCAGGTGTTGTCAGTTGCCCTTGCAACAGTGAATGAACCCATGGAGCTTTGTCTATCTGTGGGAAAGCACGCCTCCGATTTATGGGGACAATGTTTTATAATTAATATGCTTACTCTGCCATCTCAGTAAATGCATTTGCTCAGAGGTGACTGTGTTTACTGCAAACACACTGCTAGGAGTTCATAAGCCATGAGCATGCATGGAAGCCCATAGGGGAGCATTCCCCCTCCTCAAACCTTGAGGTAGCAGTTCTCTCTGGATGCACAGCTCCTGAGTGTGAATTCAAGTCCGGAGAGGGCACTACATGTATGAATTGGTTGATTGATTGGTACACATCATATGGGATTCCAAGACATTTTTTTTGGTGAGGCAATTGGGGTTAAGTGACTTGCCCAGGGTCACACAGCTAGTAAGTGTTAAGTGTCTGAGGCCGGATTTGAACTCAGGTCCTCCTGAATCCAGGGCCGGTGCTCTATCCACTGTGCCATCTAGCTGCCCCAAGACACTTTTTAAAAAGAGATCCTTGTGATTGGAAAGACCCTTGTCTAAATGATTCCATCTGACCTACCCTCTAGTCCACCAACTATGAGGTTTGATTTACCTTAGACATCTCCTCGATTCTTGTTTCGGTTACATAGACTGTTGGGATTTCAAAAATGCTTTTCTCATTCATCTGACAACAATGGAATGACCACTAGAATTGAAGGCCAAAACCTTTAGTTTGAGTGCCGGCTCCACCACTGACCACCCAATGGTCCGGCCAAATCCAAGTTCATTCCTCGGGGCCTCAGTACCCTCATCTATTTAATCAGAAAACAGAACAGAGTGTGGTAGAAAGAAAATTGAATTTGGAGTCAGGCCCTGGATAGGAATCACTCATCTGTTATTTATCATTTATGTAACCTTGGGAAATCATTGTGGTGATTTATGTGGGGGCACTAAGGACACATCCAGAAGGTGCTTAAAAAGAATTGTCAACCATTATGAAGTCCTGGGCAAAAAACTGAAGACCATTGGGATGCAGGTTGGGTTTTCCTCACTATTGTTAATTGAAGGAAGACGATGAAAAAGAGAAAATTCAATCTTAAGTAAACAACTAGGACTGTGGCATCTAAGAATGGGATCTGAGGGGCAGCTAAGTGGTGCAGTGGATAAAGCACCGGGCCTGGATTCAGGAGGACCCGAGTTCAAATCTGAACTCAGACACTTGACACTTACTAGCTGTGTGGCCCTGGGCAAGTCACTTAACCCTCATTGCCCCCCACAAAAACAACAACAACAACAACAAAGAATGGGATCTGAGTTCCTGGGCCCTGTCTTACAATATAGAGATGACAAATTCCTGGCCATAGATGAAGTTGATCCAACTAAGAAACTAGCTAAGTAAGAATGTATTTGTTTCATATGTAACCTATATCTGATTGGTTATTGCCTTGCAGGGGGCGGGGGGGGGGGGGAAGGAGAGGGGGAATAGGGATAGAATTTGGAACTCAAAACTTTAAATAAAAATGTTTATTATTATTATCAAAAATAAATAAAGGATTGAAGTAAATAAATGTTTAAAAAGAATGTATTTGCTTGATGCCTTGCCAATTGAACCTAAAGAGCTTTAAACGAAAAAGATCAGAGGAAGGGGAAGATTGACTATAACCTCCTAGTTATATACCACAGAGAGTTTCCGCAAAGAAGAAAGAAGCCGATGTTCCCAGAAATTTATGGGAGACAAAAATCCAAGAAATGAGATGGAAGTAAAACTCGTGGTTATAAATACCCAAAGTTTAGGCAACAAACAAGAAGAACTAGGTGTCTTAATAAAAAGACAGATTTGACCTCAGGAGGTCAAACCCTTGATTGGTCAAGAATGTTGCAGGGGTATATTTTATTTTCAAGAAACAGGACAGGTTGTTTTTTAAAAAGGGGAGAGGGTGGGGCAGCTAGATGGCGCAGTGGATAAAGCACCGGCCCTAGATTCAGGAGTACCTGAGTTCAAATCCGGCCTCAGACACTTAACACTTACTAGCTGTGTGACCCTGGGCAAGTCACTTAACCCCAATTGCCTCACTAAAAAAAAAAAAAAAAAAGGGGAGAGGACGGAGGCATGGGATTAGCTCTCTCTACTAAGATAGAGTCATGGGAGGAAATCCAGTAATCAGAGGAGGGAATCCCAATGGAGAGTATTTCATTGATTGTCAATGGAGGGGAAAAGAAAAAGGAAAGGCTATTGGAATATTATACCAGGCCACCAGAGTGGAAGAGAGTTTGTGAAATAGATCATGAGCCTAGCATAGATAGGGTAGGGGGTGGGGGGAACTGCATTTTATCCAAACACCTGCTGTAGTTCTATCAAAAGCAGAGCAATTACCGACTCCTGGAATTGTCTTAGTGATAATTTCACCTTTCAAAAGCGGAGGAAGAGGAGGAGGATAGAGGCACCAAGGAGAGCAAATTGTATTCTGAATCTGATTGTCACTAATAAGGGAGAACTGGTTGCTGGGGTAGAAATGATGGGAGTCAGAGCAGCTAGGTGGCACAGTGGATAGAGCACTGACCCTGGAGTCAGGAGGACCTGAATTCAAATCTGGCCTCAGACATTTAACACTTACTAGCTGTGTGACCCTGGGCAAGTCACTTAACCCCAATTGCCTCACCAAAAATTTAATTTAATTTAATTAAAAAAAAAAAAAGAAATGATGGGAGTCCTGGGGGGAAGTGACCACCCTCTTCTGGAACTTATGCCAGAGAAGAAGAAATGTGTCTGTAGCCTGTCATACACTTGAGATTTCAGGAAATCAGATTCCAAATTATTCAGAGGAAAGATAGGCAGGGTCCCAAGGATTAAAAGGCTTCAGGGGAAGTCAGCCCAGAAGGGATAGGAAAGGCTTATGTGTGAAATTCTGAAAATACAAAAAGAAACAACTCCACTGGGAGGGAAAAACTGGGTATTTGTCTGAAGAGTCTGGTGGGGATATTGGCTGTTGTCCTTCGTTCTTGAAGCAGACCAAAATGACATCACTATGTTAGAGTCAAGTTACAGTGTGTCCCACTGTGGCTGACCAGACCAATATGAGCTCAGAATGCTCTACCACCACAGGTCGGGCACAAATAATCCCATGTGAACATTTGGGTTGGATTCTCTAAATTTATGCATTTTATGTTTCCTTTGAGCTACTTCAGTTCTACTTTGCTCATAGAGCACAGCGCCTTCTCTGATGAAGGCACGCCATGCTGGACAGTCCCGTGCCAGTGTCTCCCATGTCATGCATGGGAGGGACCTAGAGAGTGTCCTCAAGAGAGACCTAGAGAGTGTCCTTATATAGCTTTTTCTGACCACCAAGTGAACACTTGCCTTCTGTGAGTTCTCCATAGAACAGTCTTTTAGGCAAGTGTGCATTTGACATTCAAACAACATGGCCAGCCCATCAGAGTTGTGCTCTCTGCCGTAGAGTTTGAATGGTTTAGCTAGAGAGAGGACCTCAGTGTCTGTTATCTTATCCTGCCAGGTGATCTTCAGAGCCCAGCTCTGTAGACCTTCAGTCTGGTAGTCATTCTGTTTTTGTTTTTCAGGGCAATGGGGGTTAAGTGACTTGCCCAGGGTCACACAGCTAGTAAGTGTCAAGTGTCTGAGGCTGGATTTGAACTCAGGTACTCCTGAATCCAGGGCCAGTGCTCTATCCACTGTGCCACCTAGCTGCCCCTCTGGTAGTCATTCTAATACTTCTTGTCTCCCACACTTTCCTTTGGAGCCTCCCAAACACTGAGCTAGCTCTGGCATTGTGTGCATCAACTTCCTTATCAATGTGTACATCCCTGGAAAGAATAGTGCCAAGGTAAGTAAACTTATCCACAGTATTCAAAACTTCTCCATTTGCTGTAACTAATGGTTCCATGGATGGGTGGTGTGGTGCTGGCTAATGGAGCACCTGTGATTTCTTGGTGTAGATCATTAAGCCAAAATTAGCACAAGCAACATAGAACTGATCCATATTTTGTAAAATCTCAGCTTCAGAGGCTGCATTGAGTGCACAATCATATGTAAATAAAAAATCATGCACTAACACTCCCTCTACTTTAGTCTTAGCTTGTAGCCTTTTCAAGTTGAAGAATTTATCACCAGCATGGTAGTTGACCTTGATACTGTGTTTGTCCTCATTGAAGAAGGCATTTGACAACATGGCTGAAAACATCATGCTAAATAGCATGGGAATACCCTTTGACCCAGCAATACCCCTACTAGATCTATATGCCAAAGAGATCATAAAAAAGGGAAAAGGACCCACATGCACAAAAATATTTATAGCAGCACTTTTTGTGGCATCAAAGAATTGGAAAGCAAGGGAATGCCCATCAGTTGGGGAATGACTAAACAAGTTGTAGTATATGAATATAATGCAATACTATTGTGCTGTAAGAAATGATAAGCAGGCACATTTCAGAAAAACGTGGAAAGACTTGCATGAACTGTTGCTGAGTGAAATGAATAGAAACAGAAAAACATTGTACACAGTATCAACAACCTTGTGTGATGATCAAATGTGATAGATTTGGCTCTTCTCAGCAATACAGTAATCCAAGACAATGCTAAAAGACTTATGGTGGAAAGTGCTCTCCACATCCAGAAAAAGAACTATGGAGTCTGAATACAGATTGAAGCATACTATTTTCACTTTTGTTGTTGCTTTTTTGTTATTGTTCTTGTTTATTCTTTTTAACTTTTTCCTTTTTGTTCTGATCCTTCTCTTACAACATGACTAATGTGGAAATGTGTTTAACATGATTGCAATGTATAACCTATATCAGATGGCTTGCTGGCCTTGGGAGGCTGGAGGGAAGGGAGGGTAGGAGAAAAATTTGGAACTCAAAAAAATATCTTTACATGGAATTGGGAAAAAACCAAAACAAAACAAAACAAATAATTAAATAATGAAACAAACAAATTAATAAATGGATGGACGGTCAAATAAATAAATGAATGAATGAATGAATAAACAAATAAATAGATAGCATGGGAGCAAGCACATAGCCCTGTTCCACTCCATTGGTGACTGAGAAAGTGCAAGAGCATTGTCTATTATCCAGAACCCAGGTAAGCATGCCTTCATGAAATTGATGTATAATACTGATGAACTTTTCTGGACAACCACATTTTGACATAATTTTCCATAAGCCCTTACGATTGACAGTATCAAAGGCTTCGGTCAGGTCTACAAACATTGTGTACCGAGTCTGGTGGGAATGTACAGGAAGCACAAGAACCAGCTTAGATTTTTAAAAAGAAATGCCCCAAAGATGAAAGCAAGGCCAGGGAATGAGTAGAAGAGTGTCATCATACTGTAAAAACCATGTCACAACGGCTAAAGAGCAGGCTGAATCTGAGCTGGCGAGCAAAGCTAAAAATAACAAAGAAGGTTGGTTTATTTGCTTGGTTTTTGCTATTTGAGGAGAAAAAGCAAGACCAAAGAAGGGATAGGACCTTTTCTTGGGGATACATGGGATAACATAAAGAAAAGAAAAAGAAGGCAGAGCTGTTTTATTTTCATTCAGTTTCTGTTTTCTCTGCAAAGAAGAATGACCTTGACACTGGAGAGAACAAAACTGGAAAGAATAACAGAGTTGATGCCCACGGTAAGACAGAAGACAGTAAGATTCTCATAAGATCAAGCACCCTGGCCCAGATGAACTTGAAGCTAAGAGAACTGGCAGATGTGATGATGAGCCACTTTCAGGGATATTCAAAAGTTCATGGGAGGGGGCAGCTAGGTGGCGCAGTGGATAAAGCACTGGCCCTGGATTCAGGAGTTCCTGAGTTCAAATCCGGCCCCAGACACTTGACAGTTAACACTTACTAGCTGTGTGACCCTGGGCAAGTCACTTAACCCCAATTGCCTCACTAAAAAAACAAAACAAAACAAAAGTTCATGGGAAATGGGAGAGGTGCCACAATGCTGGAGAAGGTCAAACGTGGCATCGATTGTCAAAAAGGGGAAGAGACCAGCATCTGCTGACTAGAGGCCAGTGGGTATGGATTTCAACCCCTGGGAAATTCTGGAGCAGATCATTAAACAGATGGTTATGAGCACCCTAGAAAAGAAAGAAGCTGTGATTACAAAGAGTCAAGATGGCTTTATCTAGAACAGATCTCATTAACTTAACCATTCCCATTTTTGACAGGATTACTAAACTAGCAAATGAATAAAATTCTGTGGGTCCAGTTCACCTAGACTGCAGCAAAAAAAAAAAAACATTTGGGGGGGGAGGCAATTGGGGTTAAGTGACTTGCCCATGGTCACACAGCTAGTAAGATGTCAAGTATCTGAGGCTGGATTTGAACTCAGGTCCTCCTGACTCCAGGGCTGGCACTCTATCCACTGTGCCACCTAGCTACCCCTCAAAATTTTTGATAAAGTATCTCATGCTACTCTTGTGGAGAAGATAAAGAGATGTGGCCTAGACAACAAAACAACCAAATGGATTAAGAACTCATTTGATAAGCCCGGATGCACAACTACTGAAATGAAATTCAGTTGGGGGGAAATGTAAAGTCTTACACCCAGGTACAAAAAAATCCACTTCACAAGTACAAGATGGAAGAGCCGATCTGACAAAGAGCCAGCGGCCTGTGAGCTCAATGAGTCAGGCAGGGGGTAAGGCAGCCGAAGAAGGTATTACGATTTGAGGTAACATTAAAAGGAGCAGGGCTTCCAGGAAAAAGGAGGCGTCTTTGTGAGAGCTCATCCTGAGGCCCGCATTCAGTTCTTGGTGCCAAGATTTAAGAAGGACATTGATAAACTGGGCAGTATCCAGAGGAGGGAGCCAAAATGGAGACAAGCCTGCATCTATGATACACGAAGAAGCATTGAAGGCACTAAGCCTGTTTAGCTTGAAATAGAAAGGACTCACTGGGAGTATTACAGCTATTTTCAAGTATTGAAAGGGCCATCACATAGACGAGGGACTGATTTATTCTGTTTGGCCCTAAGAAGTTACCAAGAGGCCAATTTAAACCTTTCCTTCCAATCAGAGATGGCCAACATGGGAATGGGTTACTTAAAGAGATAAGGATAGGGGGGCAGCTAGGTGGCCCAATGGATAAAGCATCAGCCCTGGATTCAGGAGGACCTGAGTTCAAATTTGACCTCAGACACTTAACACTTACTAGCTGTGTGACCCTGGGCAAGTCACTTAACCCCTATTACCCTGGGCAAACAAAAAAAAAAAGAGAGAGAGAGAGAGAGAGAGAAAGAGCAGACAATCACTCACCAGGCATATTGTAGTGGTGATTCTTTTCTTTTAATGGGTTGGACTAGCTGCCTACAGAAGAACCTTCCAATCCTCAGATTTTGTGATCTATAAAGTCACCAACTTTTATGAGTCTCACTAGACATCTGTAAAGGGGGTGCATCGGACAAAGGTGGGGCTTCTTCACATATTTTTTGGTGTGTATCATATACCCTGTAGCAGTCTAGTGAAACTTACAAACTCTGCAGTAAATGCACAAAACACACAGGATTGCAAAGAAACCAATTCTCATGTTTAAATGTACTTATCAAAATGCATATTTTTTAAAAACAAGATCACAGTGCCCAGGATAAGAACCTGGATACTGGATGATTTCTTTTTTTTTTTTTTTTTTTTGCGGGGCAATGGGGGTTAAGTGACTTGCCCAGGGTCACACAGCTAGTTAAGTGTCAAGTGTCTGAGGCCGGATTTGAACTCAGGTACTCCTGAATCCAGGGCCGGTGCTTTATCCACTGCGCCACCTAGCCGCCCCCCCCGATACTGGATGATTTCTAAGGTCTCTTTCTAAACCTATAACCCTATGATTACATGATGACTTCTCTTCCAAATTAAAAAAAGAAAATCTATGATTCTACCAGGATAACCTTGTGTAAGTCACTTCTACCTGGGCCTCAGTGGCTTCATCAGGAAAATGGGGGAGTTGGCAGCTCTATCAATACTAGTCCTATATTTCAAAGAGACCAAAAAAAAAGAGGAAAAGAATCCATATGAACAAAAATACTTGTAGCAGCTCTTTTTGTATAGTAAAGAACTAGGAACTAAGGGGAAAATGGTTGAACAAATTATGGTGTATGAATATGAGGGAATATTACACTATAAGAAATGGTGAGGGGGCAGCTAGATGGTGCAGTGGATAGAGCACTGGCCCTGAATTCAGGAGTACCTGAGTTCAAATCCGGCCTCAGACACTTAACACTTACTAGCTGTGTGACCCTGGGCAAGTCACTTAACCCCAATTGCCTCACACACAAAAAATTAATAAAAAAAAAAAGAAATGGTGAAAGGGACAGTTAAAAAGGAAACCTAGGAAGAATTGTATGAACTGATACAGAGTGAAATAAGCAGAACCAGGAAAACAATTTATACAATGGTCACATTGTACAGACAACTAACTTCAAAAGACAGCTTTGAAAATTGAAGGTTGAATTTATTATATATTTAAAGAATAATTAAGTTGTACATAATCAAGATTCACAATTGATATGCAGATTTATTTTATGTCCTATTTTGTGTATGGAAATGCTCAGGGTTTTGTTTTTGTTTTTTAGTTTGTTGAGTTTCATTTCTTTTTAATTTAAAATTTAATGAGAGGGTTGAACCAGATGACTTCAAGGGTCCCTTCTAGCTGTAAGCTGATTCAGTGACTATCTACATCTTTCTATAGTTACTGAAAACCATGGAACCTTAACTGCTACTAGTTTGGGATAAAAAGGTTCTGATACAGCACCCCTCTGGGGCTAATTCTCTACCTCCTATACATATTGCTGGGCTGGAGAACTCCTGAAGAGTTCTAGGAGTAACCATGAGGATCTAGAGTTTCTAGAACTATCAATCATGAGTCCCCAAGTGGAGAATGTCCCTTTAACAATCAACCTGTTGACATTAATTTTCTTTTTTTTTTGCAGGGCAATGAGGGTTAAGTGTCTTGCCCAGGGTCACACAGCTAGTAAGTGTCAAGTGTCTGAGGCTGGATTTGAACTCAGGTCCTCCTGAATCCAGGGCTGGTACTTTATCCACTGCACCACCTAGCTGCCCCCAACACATTATTATCTTTTTACAGAAGGGATTTACTAAGAAGGCATTGCAACAAAATGTTGACACAAGACATTCCTTCCCAACTCAAGGGGTACACTCTTCCTTTGCACAAAAAAGTCCCTGTGGAGAGTAGGGTTCAATTCTAAGGAGGATGGTAATGAGGTATGTGCACAGAGGACACTTGTGACAAAGGAATATTTTTGGAGACCTGGCCCAGGAAGTCCTTTTCACCCTTCCTGGAGTCCTAATGCAGGATGTGGTGGTGTTGATAGGTGAGTTGCTCTGCTGTTTGGATGCCTCCCTACAATCTCTGCCAATCTTGCAGTGCCCAAGGGGCACATCCATCTCCAGTTTGCTGCTCGGTCACCTTCTGATGCTTGTGGCCACTTGCTTCAGTGGGACTATGGAATCTAGTTGCTGGAGGGATTTCTGATGGGCCCTGGATCTCCCTTTGCTCATAGGGCATTCACCTGGCTGCCTGATAAGTCCTATTTTGGAGTACTTAGTCACTGAGAGTCAGAAAAGAAATGGAGGCATTGGGTATTCATGGACGCATGGCATCCAGGTAGGATAAATTCACTGCCTGGAGGCTCAAAGTAGTCTTTCTTCCTTGAAATTCTCAAGGAAATAGGCTGAGAGATATGTTAGCTGTATCTTTTCTATTCACCCTTATGCTTACCTCAGCAACTCCTGAGTCATCAATTAGGTCTTCTGGCTCTGCAGCCAGCCCTGAGTCATCATGCTCAGAAAATGCCCTGCAAGTGTCCACAGGGTCCTTTGACTGAAACAAAGTGGAGGATATCTGCACATCCCCAAAGTTCTGCCCCTCCTGTCCCCATTAGTCAGTATATCTCATTGCCCTGACATCTGGGGAAGGACACTTCTTTCCCACACAGAAAACATCTCCTTGGCTTCGTGGTTCCCTGTAACACCTGCCCACAGACGGTGACACCTTCTTCCAGATATGAAGCAGGCATTGCTGATCCTGAGGTTGGAAGCCTTCCCCGTAGCTATGACAACTGGGGGAAAAAGTTGTCACCCCTCAGCATGGAAACACTGGTGGCCTTGTTTCTGTAATCTCACAAACTTGTAAGGATACTGTTAAAGGTCGTCATTTCTCCATTAGCAGCAAGTATACATTTGAAAAACCCACCTTCCTTAGGTTATATCAGGAAGTCATTTCCTCAGAAGAATGACCTCATTGACATTGCTATAATACTTTTACGTTGGCAAAGCACTTTAGAAATACATCTCGGGGGCAGCTAGATGGTGCAGTGGATGGAGCACCCGCCCTGGATTCAGGAGTACCTGAGTTCAGATCCGGCCTCAGACACTTGCTGGCTGTGTGACCCTGGGCAAGTCACTTAACCCCAATTGCCCGCAAAAAAAAAAAATAATAAATTCATCTCATTTGATCCTCACAACGACTCAGGATGGTGGGTGTTATTAGGATCACCATTTTACATAAGGAGAAACTGAGACAGGCAGAGGTCAAGTGACTTATGCAGGGTCACATGGCTAGTAAAGTACCTGAGAAGCCCCATTCAAATTCACTTTTCCCAGACTCCTTCTGCTTGGCTTCTCCAACCCCACCGGAATACTAGACATGAGACACTTAACATTTCTGGAGCAGGAAGGAAGGGGAGGGAGGGGCAGGAAACACACTAAAAACCCAAGAAAACAGAGCAGTAAAATCCCAACAAAGCCATTTACTTATAATTTCTGTGCTTTTGGTCTTGGGCCCAGGACACTTAAAAACCCTGCCCCAAGTGGACATTATGAGTCTCTGCTTCCAAATGAATTGTTTAGAACCTGTGCTACCTGCCTTGGGCCTGGAGTCTGGATGGAATTTTTATTGTGTTGAGGGCCTAATTATACTGTAGCCACCAATTTCTGGCTGTGGATAGATTAATATGGTTTTCTCCCAACCTGTGCAGAGGATTTCCCCCACGGCTCTTTATGAGATTCGGCCCCCCCCCCAAAAAAAAGGTGTGTAGGGGCAGGGGGAGGGCACAGAATCTATTTTATTGGCCTGTTAAAGGCCTGAACACACAACCCTTTTATAGGGAATCAATCTGCATTGTCTTAGCCCCAGCTTGCACCAACAAAGCCAACAGATTTTTCAGTTCTTAATAACGTGTGGGTAAACACACACACAACAACAACATATAATGTTTTCAGCAGGTTTGTTATAATGAGTTATTAGCCATTTAATTGCTGCTTTGTGGAAATGGTTTTTGTTGCTGGGTAAGGTGACTTCCTGACTTCATTCTTCTTTAACGACAATAATTATGGAAATAAATTGCTTTTTTTTTTCAGTAATAGGAAGAATATGCTGTTTTCCCTCATTTTCTTCTGAGGAAGGGAGATAGAAGAGATGGTAGTTGTTCGCATGAATGTGGTACAGTAGCTATGTTAATCTCACTTGACTCTCCTAACTGCTCCATGAGGTGGGTGCTGTTATTATGCTCATTTTACAGATAGGGAAACTGAGGCAGACAGTGGTGAAGTGACTTGGCCAAGGTCATGCAGATGGAAAGTGTTTTGAGGTAGGGAATCTGATGCAGGGCTTCCTGATAACCAGTCCACAGCTCTGTTCCCTACATTGTGTTATCTATGATGCTCTGTAGAAAGAGGCATTAGGGGATCCAGGAAATGATCTCTTATTTCACATGGTGGAAACTCCCACCACACCTTTTCCAAAGTCAGTGTTTAAGCCACCACTGGTTCCCTGAGCTACCAGCTGGTGCTGTCCACTGTCCCGGAAGCCCTATGTGTCACCATGTTTGAGCCAACACAGAGGTAGATAGGCACACAGCAGCCTCATGCCTGGGGGAGGTAGCCAGCTGATCCTCTTGCCTCTGAAATCTCTCCATGGGCTAAGCTACTTGGCTCGGGAAGCAGTCAAACTGCTTTCGTGGTCACTCTGCCCCAGCTGGGGTAGCTCCAGGTATGTCTAAGGGCAAAGGATGTGCACCATGACACGGTAGCACAGCAAGTCTTTGTCTAAGATGAGGCACATTCTTGAGGATACAAATGTGATTAACAACAAGAGCAGCCAAAGAATCTTTGAATACATCTTTCTTAGCCTTGAGGCAGTATGATAAGGTGGAAGAAGCCTTCCCATTGAATTGCAGACCTGTTACTTATTAACAGTATGACCTCGCTGTAAGAAACGATGAACAGGAGGAGTTCAGAGAAACCTGGAGGGTCTTGTGTGGGCTGATGATGAGTGAGATGAGCAGAACCAGAAGAACATTGTACACAGTATCATCAACATTGAGTGGTGATCTACTGTGATGGACTATATTCTTCTCACCAATGCAATGGTACAGAAGAGTTCCAGGGAACTCATGATAGAAGAGGATCTCCAAATCCAGGGGAAAAAAAAAAGAACTGTGGAGTATAGATGCTGAATGAACCATACTATTTCTTTTGTTTTTGGTGCTGATGTTTTTCTATTTTGAGGTTTTTCGTCATTGCTCTGGTTTTTCTCTTATAACATGACTAATGCAGAAATATGTTTAATGTTATTATATATATATATAACCTATATCAGATTATCTGCTGTCTAGGGGAGGGGGGAGGGAGGGAAGGGAGGGAGGGAAAAAAATCTGAAATTCTGAAATTGGAAAGCTTTTATAAACAAAAGTTGAGAACTATCTTTACATGTAACAGGAAAAAAATAAAATACTTTATTAATTTTTTAAAAAACAGTATGACCTTGGTGAGGTCCCTTGACTTGTTTCCTAATATGTAAAATAAGGGTATCCTACTAAGGAGTCTCTAAGATCCCTTCTGCTTCCATATCCTCAGCATGACCAGGGGGGCTAGGTGTCAGTGGACCCAGATTCAAATCCTGGCTTGACCACCTACTATCTCAGTTTGCCCCATGATAGTGCCTTTCCTCTCACAATACCTCCCATTATATTTATATTTTTATATACATATACATAGAGAGACTAGGTATATGTATATATATATCTACTACATAGATGTATATGTATTTATGGGTCTATCTATACTATAGATCTATCTATGTATCAATGTATCTATCTATCCATCTATTTGTCTATCCACCCATTCATTCATGCATCCATCCATCCATCCATCCACCCATCCATCCAAACTCTCTAGCTTGTGTACAGTTATAGATTATCTATGTATTTGGTTAGTCACACACTGTCTCCTTCATTCCAAGGTGAGCTGAGGGTTGGAACCATGTTTTTTCTTTCTCTGCTTCCTAGTCCTTGGTGCCTAATGAGGGTTTAATAAATGTTGATTGACCTTTGGATTGACTGTGACTAAGTCATTTATTTAACCTTTTGGAGCCTCAGTTTCCTTAGCAGAAAAGAGAACTGGATCAGGACTCATAAGACTCTTGTTCAGATCTTGGATCTGCTGCTTCCTTGTGTGATGCTGGCAAATCAGCTCAGTTTTCTGAGCCTCAGTTTCCTCATTTGTAAAATCCCAGGGCTGAACCTGACCTCTTAGGTCCCTTTTAGCTCCAAATTAGCTTTATGATCCTTTGATCTGACTCTGTGCAAGGCAATACGCTATAACTTAGGAATAGGGACAAAATCGGAAACTGATCTCTGCCTTTAAGTAGCTCATATCTCATAGGTGGGATACAATAGGTAAACAGAGAAACAGAGACATGACTCTTTGAGGATGGAGAGAGGGTTAGCAATTGGGGGAAATCACAAAAGGTTTCCCTTAGGAGGCTGTACCCCAGCTGAAGACTGAAGGAAACTATGAAACGCTCCATTTTTAAGGACCCTTCCAATTCCAACTCAATGATTCTAGCATCCCTTCTGGCCTGTTGTACGACCTGTTCAATCATATCTGCTGATATTGATTTCATGGTGTCTTATTGGTGATTTCCATTTCCCTTCCTATGGTTTGCAGAAGGACCCCTTTGCCTCTTAGAACTCACTCAATCATCCAGTCAACAAACATCTAAATTAAGTGCTTGCAATGTTCCAGGCAGTGGGGTCCCTTCTGGTTCTAGATGTGTGACCCCCTGATAACTATGCTAACTGCTGGAGCTACAATGACAGAAGGAAACATTTATTTCTCTCAGGTGCTTTACATTTCTAATGGAGGAGACCATAGGAACATAAATAGGTCTATATATCTGATGTAAACAAAGTGAGTACCAGGTAGTTTGGACATTTAACAATGCTTAGGCACCATTGTTCATTCCTCTGGGGAATGTAAATGAATCAATGCTGCTTGCTTGAAAATGTATATATGCTCACTACATTTCTCCATAACTCTATTCATCATCGAAGCCTTTTCTCCCATGTTGAAATCTCTGTATATTGGAAATTTACTTCTTCCTTCTTCATAATAGAATCTGAGTTAGGGTTTATATTTAGAATCCCAAGGCAAAGGCTAGAAGACCCTACATTGAAGCTGATTCTTGCTTTGGAGGACAGTCCAAGGTCATGTTTTTGGCAATTGCCAGACAGTTTAAAGGCAGAGATCTTTCTTGAGAAAACTCATGTCCATGAGAATTGTCTTCTTGTTGTTGAGTCATTTTTTTCAGTTGTGCTTAACTCTTCATGACCCCATTTGGGGTTTTCTTGGCAAAGGTACTGGAGTGGTTTGCCATTTCCTTCTCCAGCCTATTTTACAGATGAGGAAACTGAGGCAAACAGGGTTAAGTGACTTGCCTGGAACCACCCAGTTAGTGAACGTCTGAGGCTGTATTTAAATTCTGGTCTTCCTGATTCCAGGCCTGGCACTCTATCCACCAGGCCACCTTGCTGCCTCAGAAATACATAAATTGATATGTAAATGCCCTCTTCAGAACCTGAAGTGGATCATCTGTTTCCCTTTCTTATTTCCTCTTTCCCATTTCTATTTCCATAAAGCCTCAGACAGGATGTCAGTGCTTTTTGTTGTTGTTTTGTTTTTGGTGAGACAGTTGGGGTTAAGTGACTTGCCCAGGGTCACACAGCTAGTAAGTGTTAAGTGTCTGAGGTCGGATTTGAACTCAAGTCCTCCTGAATACAAGGCTGGTGCTCTATCCACTCATGTCAGTGCTTTTTATAAATAATAAATGGCCTTGATGCAAAGATATAGTTGCCTTCTCTCTTTTCTTCATGCTATGGACACTCCTGTTTAAAGACTCCACCCTTGAGAAAATTTTTCCACCTACTAGCAGAAGGAACACCAGGATCCAAATGTTTAGTATATTTCCTAAATTGCCTTATCTGTGAAAAATCCTTCAGGGCAGGACTTTTGCTAAGGAGCTTCTGCACTTAAGTAAGCACTCAACTATCAACTATTAAGTGCCATCAATTAATTGATTCAAAAGAAGACACACACACACACACACACACACACACACAGAGTGACATAGGCACAAAAGGGAGTTGCTACCTAGGTTGGTGTGGACACTTAGAGAGAGGAGTGTGAGCAGAGGATGGGAAATACACTCACCAATGAGTCCTTTTGTTTCATAGATTGGATGGGTCTAGATTTAGAACTAAATGAAGCCAATGTATTCTGGCAGTAGGGAAAAAAAAGACAACTTTTATCTTGAGAGGAGCCTCGGATGAGTTTTGTTTTGCTTTGTTTTTTTCCAGTGTGGACAACTGGCCAGATGATTTGATGTGTATTCTCCACACGCATTAATTTCCTATGGTACTTCTTGGGCAGCTGGCATTCCCAAAGAATTTTTGAAGAAGTACAAGGGGGAGGGAGTTAATGGAAAGAGCAATGGATTTCAGGTCAGAGGTCCTGAATTCAAATCCTGTTCTTTTTACTTACTATAGATATTAGCATATCCATGGTCCTCCAAGGTTTGCAAAACTCACGATATGTCTTTCAATCTCCACCACAGTCCTGTGTGGCTTCAACAAATCATGTAACCTCCTTAATTCTCAGTTTCCATGTCTGTAAAACTGAGATAATAATAATTACAGGCCTTCCCTATCAGGGGCCTTCTTTCCAGTGAGATAATGTTTGCTCAGCATTATATAACCACCAGGCATTGTTATTATTGATGGAAGAAGCTTCTAACCTTGGAATCACAAGACTTGGGGTTGAACCTTGATCCTGGGTGGCGTGTGACTTTGGAAAAGTCACTTCTCTAAGTCTCAGCTTCTTTATGTGTAAAATGGGACTGCAGATACTTGAATTATATTCCTTTATTTATTTATTATTATTTTTTAAAATGGGGCAAGGAGGGTTAAGTGACTTGCCCAGGGTCACACAGCTAGTGTCAAGTGTCTGAGGCCGGATTTGAACTCAGGTCCTCTTGAATCCAGGGCCAGTTCTTTATCCACTGTGCCACCTAGCTGCCCCAATTATCTGTCTTTATGAGAGTTACTGTGAGGATACAATAAGAAAATGTGCTTGTTCATTTAAAAAATACCCAATACCTTGTAAATGTTAAAGAACTATATAAATGTGAGATAGATGCACACGTGTACTGGCATGGGGGAGGGGGGGAGCCTTTAGGCAAGTCACATCCATTCTCCAGGCCACCACTGCCTCATCTCATGAGCTCGAGGTTTTCAGCCATGTTGTCAAATGTCCTCAATGAGGACAAACACGGCATCAAGGTCAACTACTGCCCTGATAGTAAATTCTTCAACTTGAAATGGCTACAAGCCAAGACTAAAGTGTAGGATGTTTTGGTGCATGATTTTTTTGTTTGCAGAATTGAAGTAGTTCCAAAAAAAGGTGAGATGCACAAATTTAGAGAATCCAGTGCCTGATCTGTGGTAGAACATTCCGAGGTCATATTGGTCTGATCAGCCACAGTCGGACACACTGTAAGTTGACCCTAACATAGTGATGTCATTTTGGTCCTCTTCAAGAATGAGGGACAACAACCAACCATATCCTTATCTCTAAGATGAGAAGGCTGCACCAGATGATTCCCTTTAAGGAAGGCTCCTTGGAGCCCTAAATCCTGTCATCACATGGGAATTCTGTTTGAGTTAATCTGCCTGAGGTCATCCTGAGGCTGCTGGGAACCACCTGCCCCTCTGTACTACAGTTTCTCCAAGTGCCCTGAGAACTTTCAACAAGAATGAGATTTCTATATTTCCCCCCATGGAGGGCTTGCCTTCTCCCACCCTCTTGTCCCCATTCCCCTGCTCCTATTCCAGTGGACACAGTGAAAGGAAGAAGGGACAGTGTTGCATGGGCTCTGATCTGTCTTGACTCTGCATAGCTCAAGATCTGGCTGGTTCTGCTATTTACCTCCCACATAACCTTAGTTATGTACTTACCCTCTCTGGGGCTGTTTCCTCATCTGTGCGTTAGTAAGAGCAGGTAGAGTAGATAAATTCTAAGGTCCCTTCCAGCTATAAATGTATGATCTTTGAATATGTGATTTGTTGTCGTTGAGTTGTTTCAGTTGTGTCTGACTCTTTGCGACCCCATTTGGGGTTTTCTTGGCGAAAATATTCGAGTCTCCTTCTCCAGCTCATTTTACAGATGAGGAAACTGAGGCAAACAGGATTATATGACTTACCCAGGATCATACAACTAGTAAATATCTGAAGCTGGATTTGAACTCATGAAGATGAGCCTTCCTGATTCCAAGCCCAGTGCCAGTTAGGTGCCCATCATACATAATAGTTTCTCCTAAATGTCACAGGTTCTAAAATTCTTTTTATAGATAATTTAAAATTATTAATTTAAAAACTATAATAGAGGGGGCAGCTAGGTGGTGCAGTGGCTAAGGCACCAGCCCTGAATTCAGGAGGACCTGAGTTCAAATCCAATCTCAGACACTTGACACTTACTAGCTGTGTGACCCTGGGCAAGTCACTTAATCCTCACTGCCCTGCAAAAAAAAAAGGAAAGGAAAAAAAAACTATAATAGAGAGAAAACTGGTCGTTCAAAAGGGCTCAGTCATTGATAGTTGAGAGAAAAGAATAGCCTACCCCTCTCCTTGTTATTATCCAGCCCCTTGTTTAGATGCATATGGAATCAGCCTATGCTAGGACCATAGATTTAGAACTAGAAAGGACCTTAGAGGTCATCTGGCTCAACTCTCTCATTTTACACGTGAAGAAACTGAGGACAGGAGATATAAAGTGACTTGCCCAAGGTCACACCTCTAGTAAATGACAGAAATAAGATTTGAATTCAGGTCCTCTGAGTCGGGTATAGCATCCTTTCCCCTGTACCACACTGTCTCCCTTATGTTGCATGAACACAAGGCCCTTCGCCATCTCTTGTGTCCAAGCCCTCTCCAGCTGCTCAATAGTATAGAAGGCTTTGGAGCATTGCTATGGTCAAAGGATTTATCACCCTAAAGCCAGTCTGGCAACAGCGACCAATAGCATTGAACTTAGCTGGGTCGATTGGATGCTAGACCTTCTCTGGCCCATTTTGGAAGCCCTTCCATCTGGGCATTACCTGCCTTTTGAGGACCCAAGGTGGCCATCACACAGTGGCAGCACATCCCAGGAGAGGACCAGTGGCCTTGCCTAGCCATCCTCACCGGGCTCCATTTTGGGAAATCGACACAAATTCCACACCGGCTTTGTTTGATGTTCTTGTTTTTCAGGAACTGGAACTATTTTCAAAATGCCTTCACTTTCCACAAAGATGAGAAGGGCACGAGTGCCTCTCCTGGCACAGAGCCGTGTCCCGGTATGGCTTCTGTTGGGGTTTTCTTGGACAGCAGTGCTGGGGAAGCAGGAGCACCAGGTGGTTACCATGGCGACCGACTATGAGCCAACGCATATCCCTCCCTCAGAGAAGAGCTTGGTCTGTTCTGAAGATGGGAAAGATCCCTGGATTTCTCCCAGGTTGAGGTGTCCTGATCCCCTGTGTTCCAGGCTCCTTCCCAAAGTGATTGGGCACCTCTGACTTAGTAGGTCTACTACTGCCCTTGTACCCCATGTTGGTCAAAGAGAGAGGGAGGAAGAGAAGGAAAAAGCATTCACTGAGTGTCTGCTATGTGCAAAGTGCTTTACGAATTTTATCTCCTTGGATCCTCACAGCAACTTGTAACGTAAGTAGTATTATTATCCCCATTTATAGATGAGGGAACTGAGGCAAACAGGGTGAAGTGACTTGCCTGGGGTCACACAGCTAGTAAGTGTCTGAAGCCAGATATGAACCCAGGAAGATGAGTCTTCCTGACTCGAGACCCAGCACTCTATCCACTGCACCATCTAGCTAACCTTATTTCATAATACTCCCTTTTAAATACCTTGCCTTATTGTTAATATTAGTAATAATATCAATAATAGTACTGGGGAACATTGACATAATGCTTTAAGTTTCACAAAGCACATTATCTTCCCTGATCCTCACAACAGTCCTGTCATGTGAGCATTGTGGGCTGCCTTTTTAAAGACCCAGTACTGTGCTTTCAATGGTATGGGGAAGTCCTGGTGTGAGAACTCCCTCCATGGATATAGATAAGCAGCTGTTTTTACGTTATAGTCAGAGAGTGGACTAGGGCACAGAGAGGTCAAGTAGTTTTCTCAATCAATCCATGAATGTTTATTAAGTGCCTTCTCTATGCTAGGCACTGTGCCCAGAGGTCACAGAGCCAGTATGAGCAAGAGCTCAGATCTTTCTGGACCTCTGGCCAATAAAAGTGGCATCGGCTGCTTCTCACCTAAATATGGAATGGGGTGCTAGTGCGAGAGGCCATAAAGTACTGGGAGTCGTGCACTGGACCTGGAGACCAAGTTCAGATGGTTACCAGCTTGTGGGACCACTTTCCTATGGTCTCTGTTTCTTCATCTGTAAAATGGGGGTGATAATAATAAAGTATGGGGAGCTACATTTACTAGGTCATGAAAGCTCATGCCTCGCAAAACTTAAAAATCACTGTTTAGATCCCAATTATTCTTATGCCTATTTTGTAAATGAAGAATCAAGCTCAGTGAGGTTCAATGGCTAACAATGACCAGGGGCAGAAATGGAACCCAGATCTGTACTGATCCCCATCCTCAGCCAGACACTCTCAGAGAAGACTATGAGCTGTTCTCGGAAAGCAGCCTGCCACCTCCCATTTGCATACACTTGAACCAGATATCAGCTGTGTCCCTAAGGCTCCTTATCTAAGCCTGTCTGAATGTTCTTCCCTCAGGGCTCATCTCAGGTGTCACCTGGCCATCGAAGCTTTCTTTGATTGACTTAGCTGAAAGCATTCTCTTTGCTCTAATTTCCTAAGAGCACATGACCTGTTTCTCTCTCTCTCTGTCTCTCTCTGTCTCTGTCTCTGTCTCTCTCCTTCCTTCCTTTCTTCATTCATTCAACAGGCTCCAATGAAGCATAGCTATGTAACAAGGGGGCTGGGGATACCAAAATTAATAGATAAGAAAATAAGATAAGGGAATGCAAAATGGATGAAAGGTATATGAAAAGTAAATACAGGGGGCAGCTAGATGGCGCAGTGGTTAAGCACCAACCCTGGATTCAGGAGTACCTGAGTTCAAATCCGGCCTCAGACACTTGACACTTACTAGCTGTGTGACCGTGGGCAAGTCACTTTACCTCCGTTGCCTGCAAAAAAAAAAAATTATAAAAAAAAAAAGTAAATGCAAACTAATTTCACAGAAAAAGAATACTAAAAAGTCAGGGGTTCTGGAAAGACTTTGTGGAAAAGGAGGTATCTGAGCCTTGAGTGGTAATAAGACTTCTAAGAGCTGGGTGAAGTGGGGAGAGGTAGGAGGTGATTCTAAGTCATGGGGGTCAACCTGTGCAGAGGCATCACATCTTACCTTGTTCAGCCTTGAGTAGAGGAGTCCCCCTCTCACCTATTAGTCCTCTGCTCAAGTTTGAGGTATTCTTTGGGTGCAACTAAAAACCAGGACTCAAAAGCCCCCACCAGTGGGCCAGAGGATAAAATAAGTTAAAAGCAAAGGCATTTAATAAGACAAATAGCAATAAAAGATTAGCCCCCCCCCCCAAACTGGGGCACATTTTCCCACAAATACATTCACCACCAGTGGGAAGAATGGATACACAGAAGGCCCACACAGTGGGACACACGTGCAGGAACAAGTGAGTCTAGGGCACATGGCTAAAGAGATGCCAATGTCTGGTGAAGCCATTGCACTGCCTCTGCTGCCTCCTGTACAATGAAGTGCTACACTTGCACTTCCTGATCCCTGCTGGGTATGAGGTTGTACCTCTGCGTCTTCATCTCTGTGATACTACCTACTAGGCTTCAGCTTGAGTCTTTAACTGGAGTGCTACCTCTTCTCCATAAGAGAAGGAATGGGCTCTGCTATCCTTTTTTTTTTTTTTTTAGTGAGGCAATTGGGGTTAAGTGACTTACCCAGGGTCACACAGCTAGGAAGTGTTAAGTGTCTGACGCTGGATTTGAACTCAGGTACTCCTGATTCCAGGGCCAGTGCTCTATCCACTGCGCCACCTAGCTGCCCCATTGCTATCCTTCTTAGGTGAGAGCCCACAGGTTGTTTTAGCTCTTTTAGAATGGGAGGGAACAACTAGCTGACTAATTAGAGCCCATAAGTATTCAGTTTGTCTTCGGACTTCTTCTACGAACAGCCCCTTCATCCTTTTCCACAGCCCCTGTTTGACTTAAGGTTACAAAGTCACCAAAAAAAAAAAAAAAGGGGGGGGGGGAAGGGGGAAGCTAGATGGTGCAGTGGTAAAGCACCCACCCTGGATTCAGAAGTACCTGAGTTCAAATCTGGCCTCAGACACTTGGCACTTACTAGTTGTGTGACCCTGGGCAAGTCACTTAACCCCAATTGCCTCACCAAAAAAAAAAAAAAAAAGGTTACAAAGTCACTTTGGGGGCCCTAAACAAGTTTTTGGCTCTGGTTAGTTCCTGATAGTTAACCTGCATTTTCCACTTCCCGTAAATACTCTCAAGGATACCTTTCAGCAATCTGAAAAGTCCCCTTCTCCTTCCTTCCATGCAGATGAAAGGGGGGAGAGAAGCAAGAAAAAAATAATAATAGCTAGTATTTATATAGTGCTTTAAGGTTTGCAAAGCCCTTTCCAAATCTCATTTTTACCCTTACAATAACCCTGAGAGGCAGATGCAATTGCTATCTGCATTTGACAGATGAGGAAACTGAGGCATACAGGGTTAAGTGAGATGAGGTGAAGTCCCTACAAGCCCATCTCCATATGTTTCATTTTATTTCAAATCCCTACTTTCACATGAAGTTTCAGAAGCAAAAAAACCCTCCGGAGCATTGAGCTGCCTTTGTATATTTTTTTGTATCCAAGACATATCCTGGCTCTTTGAGAGGGACTCTTTTTTTCTCCATTGTATTTCCAGCACCTACCAAGGTGTCTTGCACATAGAGGAGGACACTCGATAGATGGTTGGTTCAATCTGATTAGCTGCCAGGACCCATCCAAGCAGAGGGAACACAGCTGCAGGTGTGGGGGGAAGCTGCAACTGCCTCAGAACGGTTGGGTTGGACGTCTCTGCACTAGGGCACCCAGCAGGGCTGCTTGGGCTTCTCTAGGTTAAATCACAGAATTCCCGTTTTGCCACAGTCTCCTCCTTAAAAGAATCACTGCACTCCTGATCTTACCCTTGGGCATTTTGCCCAAGGAATCTCTGGGAGGGAAAACCAATGATTTCTGCAAACTTGCTTAGGAAATGACGGAAAAAACTGGAATTATTGACAGGCAGGAGAAACAATGTTCTCCTACCTCCCCTCCCACGGCCCACCCACTAACCTCTGCAAGAAGTTCTCCCTGCCTCATTAGGTCTCCAATCATTGATTTCTCCCAGACCTATCAAATGCAAACAGGTGGTTGGGTGGCCTAATGGATAGAGGGGCAGGGTTTGTGGCCAGGAATCCCCAAGTTCAAATTCAGCTTCATACACTTACTAGCTGCGTGACCCTGGGCAAATCACCCAACCTTTCTGTGCTTCAGTTTCCTCATTTGTAAAATGGGGATAATACTAGCATTTCCCTCCCAGGGTTGTTGTGAGGGTCACATGGGATCATATTCGTAGTGTGCTTAGCACAGGACATAGTAAACATGAGGTTCCGGGGGCTATTTCACCATGGTCTTAGGATCCACTCCCCGAAGTCCGCACTAGAATGAATCGGAGAGGAGGGGCTGGGGCATGATCCTAAAATCATGAACTTTGGCAACTTAATTAAGGGGAAACTTCTCAGGGTATTGTTTCTCAGAGGCAGAGACTATTTCATTTATGTCCTTGCATTTCCAGAACTTAGCACTGCATATTTGTTAGTTGGTTGTATCAGAAGACCTGAGTTCAAGTTCTGGTTTTGTCACTCATCCTCTTTGTGATCTTGAACAAGTCACTCTTTGGGCCTCACAGTTTCGTCATCTGTCAATGAGGTTTGGACTAGCTGAATTCTCATAACTTTTCCAATGTCAAAATCTCTGGAGCAGCTAGGTGGCGCAGTGGATACAGCACCGGCCCTGGATTCAGGAGGACCTGAGTTCAAATCTAGCCTCAGACACTTGATACTTAGTAGCTGTGTGACCCTGGGCAAGTCACTTAACTCCCATTGCCCCACAAAAAAAAAATCTCACAAAATCTCTGATATGGTAGAAAAGTGGATACCAGGAGATGGTAGGGATTTAAATATAAACCAATTATAGGCTGCTGGAGCCTAACAGACCTTGTAATACAAAGCAGGGACTGAGGTTTTCCATGTATTCTTCCATCCAAGGAATTTCCCATAAGGCTGTGTAATTTTTTATCCATTTAGGTGATGATGTTTGAAAGCTGGTTGAGTGCCTACTATCAAGGAGACCATTGTCTTGGGAAGGGAAACATTTGCTCACCAGTTCCCATCCAAGTTTTAACACATTAGAAAGCTGTAGAAAAATCATGCATGATGGGGTAAGTTACTTGAAGGAGATAAAGGGAAAAAATTTAAGCAAGTTTTTCTTTTGACTGTAACTAAAAGAGGCAATGTGGTCATGGAGTCAGGAAGACCTGGATTCAAATCCTGCCTGACAGCTTCATGCCCCTGGGCTGTGTCTGAGAGGGAATGGGGGAAAAGAGGAAGAGGACTGGATCTGGAGTCAGAATAGCTACTCTGAATCCCAGCCCTGCCTCTCACTACCTCTGTGACCGTAGACAAGTCATTTTTTACCTTTCCTGGGTTTCTCATCTATAAAATGAGGAGGGTCTGCCAGATAGCTTCTGGGACTCCAAGTCCATGACATTGTCTATAAGACAGGTTACAGGGGGAAGCGAGGTAGTGCAGTGGATAAAGCACCGACCCTGGATTCAGGAGGACCTGAGTTCAAATCTGGCCTCAGACACTTGACACTTACTAGCTATGTGACCTTGGGCAAGTCACTTAACCCTCATTGCCCCACACACAAAAAATACAGGTTACAATCTGTATTAGTGGACAGAGTTCCCACACTGGGAGTTTTCCTACTTGGCCAAAATGATAACACTTTTATTTATTCATGCATCAATTAAAATAATTGACAAGTACTAATGAATATACAGTGGAAGCATTCAAAACAAAACAAAACAAAAACCCTGCATAAATGTGAATGAATTTTATAGCTAAAAAATTGGGGGTCTGGCAGTTAGAAGTTTCTCATGTCATCACATAGAGAACAAGATGACTTTCCCCCTCTGAAGGCCGAATCTGATCTTTTCTATGATAAATTAGACAGGGAATAAAAAGGCGGTCCATCATCTAGACATCCCTTCTATTCTCAGACTGTTATACAAAGTACAGACTCCCCACTGAGCCTGACCACAATCCTCCAACTATGCTGGTCATTTCAGCCCCAACATTCCCAAGACTTGTCTCTCAGGGGGCTTCTGCTTCGCCTTGGCAGATGGCTGAGTTGCCAGTCAGCGCCATCCGGCCCCCAAGAATGCACCATCCTAGATAGGATGCCAAGCACCAGCACAGACAGGAGAGCAAACAGCCTTGAGCAAGGAAGGCGGATCCACTGGGGTGCAGGGAACAGGTCGAGATATTTTCGGATCTGTAGTTCATACATTTTAATCCCTATTCTGATCTTGTGTTGAAAAACCTGTTGGACTGGAATGGTTTGGAAGATGGAGAGGAAGGGCTGGCTGGGCAATCTTTGCGTTGGTTTCCCGGGCTCACTACTCTGTCATCAGGCTGTTTTGTCCCCTTGCTACAAGGGGCATGTGTTTGAATGGCCAGATTTCTGGACCCTTCACAGTCACACTGACCAGGCCCGTCCCACACCACTGGAGAGATGACCTCACTCTTCCTCTGGGAGGGACAGCAACGGAGAGGGGAGGAGAGAAAGTGAGCAGCAGGCATGATTAAATCAAGTTGTCGGGGAGGAGAGTGGAGAAGGAACAAGTTTGCATCCTCCCTGGCTTTAATTCTGTTTTTCTGTTTGTTTGTTTTTTGGTGAGGCAATTGGGGTTAAGTGACTTGCCCAGGGTCACACAGTTAGTAAGTGTTAAGCGTCTGAGGTCAGATTTGAACTCAGATCCTCCTGACTCCAGGGCCGGTGCTCTATCCACTGAGCCACCTAACTGATGCCCTGGCTTTAATTCTAAACCACTTTCTTAAAATCTGCTTTTCTACCTTTCTAGATTTCAGTTTAAAATATTTTTTGAAAAATTAATTCTAGTCATTCTGCAAGGCATTTGTTTGTGGTTTGGCTTGATGTGCTCGATCATTCATTCTCTTTGGCAACAGCTATCGGGTAGTTGGAAAGTCAATTTGCGGGGAGAGGGCAGCTGTATGATGCAGTGGTTATAGAGGACTGGGTCTGGAGTCAGGAAGACTCATCTTCCTGAGTTCAAATCCAGCCTAAGACACTTACTGCCTGTGTGACGCTGGGCAAGTCACTTCACCCTGTTTGCCTCAGTTTCCTCATCTGTAAAATGAGCTGGAGAAGGAAATGGCAAACTGTAGCAGTCTCTTTGCCAAGAAAACCCCAAATGGGGTCACAGAGAGTTGGATACAACAAAAACAACAGCATTTTACCTACGATATACAGAACTGTTTCAAGGAGCCTTTTTCCCCTGGGGTGTTAGTTGTTGGGGGAGTGATGGGTGGTGTAGAAGACTCTCCAGTGGGAAGTTGGGGTAGACTGTGGTTGAGGGAGGCACAGTAGCAACACGGATCACAGCCTGACCACAAGCACAGTCATTCTGGGAGATGGGGCATCCTGTCCTCCAGAAGAGGCTGTGATGGGGGAGGGACAGGTGAGCTGTTGGGGGAAGTAAGTAAACCCCGCTGGATGATGAGAAGCCCCATTTGCCTTGGCCTGGGCATCGCTCTGAAGCTGCACTAAGCTTTGTGCTGCCTGGAATGCTTTGAGTCCTGGCTTCACCAACACTGAGTTTCCAAAACCCCAGGAGGCTGCCAACACTCCCAAGTGTCATAACTTAGAATGTACAAAGAAATCAAACAACCAAGTGCCAGGTGCTTCACAAATATGATCTCATCCAATCCTTACAACAACCCAGGAATGTGAGTGCTGTTATCATCCTCATTGTACATTTGAGGAAAATGAAGCAAATAGCAATTAAGTGACTCACTTAGGGTAACACAGTCAGCACATGTTTGAAACAGGATTTGAACTCAGATCTTCCTGATTCCAAGCCTAGTGCTCTGGTACAGTTACAGACTTCTTTGATCTAGCATCTTGTATCCTGGCTTCTGGTGCAGTGGAAATATGACTGACAGAAGACCCAGGTCCAAATCCCACTTCTATCATTTACTACCTGTATGACCTTGGGTAAGTCATTAATCTTCTTTGGAGATCAGTGTTCTCATCTATAAAATGAGGAGGACGGATTGATGGCCTCTAAGGTCCCCTCCAAGATCAAATCAAATATTTAGTTATAGTGAATTGTGTACACTTGAAAAAAAAAGATGAATTTAGTAAAACCTGATAAAGGGATGGGCAGGCCTCCTTTTTCAGAGTTTTTTTAAAAAAGACTTTGATCATATTAAACTTTTTTTTTTTTGCAGGGCATTTATAAGGGCTAAGTGACTTGCCCAGGGTCACACAGCTAGTAAGTGTCAAGTGTCTGAGGCTGGATTTGAACTCAGGTCCTCCTGAATCCAGGGTCCATGCTCTATCCACTGTTCCACCTAGCTGCCCCTCCATATTAAACTTTTAAAAATCAATTTCTGTAGAGACACGTTCTGATTGGAAGTAACTGGAACTGGTTTATTTGACCTCTCTGAGTCCTACTTTCCTCAACTAGAAAATGAAGCATGTGGACTTATCTTGGTGGGCCCTTAACCCTGCGGGCTGTATTGGTGGACAAGTGGTATGGCTAAGTAAACATTCCCTATGCTGAAAAGCTCTGTTCCAATATTTCTGGACCTAGGGAGGAGGAAAAGAAGGCAGAGAAGGGGGAAAAGGAAAAAGAGGAGGAACCGGAGAAGGCAGAGAAGGAAGAAGAAGAGGAGAAGGAGAAAGGAGGTAGAAAAAGAAAAGAAAGAAGAAAAGAGGAGAAGGAGCAAGAGGAGGGGGAAAGAAGGAGGAGGAAGAAGAAGAAGAGGAGGGAAGTGTGGGTTTCAGTTGAAAAACAGCCAAGGGCTTTTGATGGCTTTAAGTGTTTCATCCAGGGTACCATCAGCTCAGATGCTGATAGGAGATAAAACTTGAATCACTCAGATTTGTGAGGATCGGGTTCTGATTGCCTAACTCCTTTGCCAAGAGCTGATTTCCCCCCTTGCTTGTTTCCACTCCCTCTGCCTTCTCCCACCTGTTCCTTTTTCCAACCCCAAAGTTCCCTTTCACTCTCAAGGCTTCCTGTGGAATAAAATCCCACAATGCAATCATCTGTCTGACCTGCCAGATTGTGCCGAGAATCAACACTTCCTCATTAAAAGACTGAAGGCTGGCCTACTTAAAAGGTGAGATGCAAATGACTAAATTTAGGAACTTGCAAAGCACCCCTGGGGACAGATAGCCATCTCTGTTCCTGTTGCACAACCCCCTGCCACCCTCTTCAAACCACCATGGCCGCAGCCAATAAACCTGCTACCCTGGGAGGGGCTGGCTGGGGAAAAGAAACCTGGGCTGTTTTTTTAGAACATTTACAGGTTCACAATTTGCAGGGCAGCTAGGGGGCGCCATAGTGCATAGAACAACAAGCCTGGAGTCAGGAAGACTCATCCTCCTGAGTTCAAATCCAGTCTCAGACTTTTACTAGCTGTGTGACCCTGGGCAAGTCGTTTCACCCTGTTTGCTTCAGTTTCCTCATCTATAAAATGAGCTGGAAAAGGAAATGGCAACCACTCCAGTATCTCTGCCAAGAAAACCCCAAATCGGGTCACAAAGATACACATCTGAGATGACTCAACAACAAAGGTTCACAAGTAGAAGAATGAAAAAATATTATGAAATGGAGATGCAATCCTAGTCGAAGGGAATTGATTCTGCATGCCGTCTGCTGGACAGAACTAGCTGGAGCCACCGTCCCAAAATCTTTCCCCATCCTGCCTCGCATTTTTTCACTCCATTTTGTTACCCTGACTTCGTTTTTTCTATGGAGAAGAGCAGTTGGGTCTCTTTTGGAGAGAGAGAGAGAGAGAGAGAGAGAGAGAGCGCGAGCATGTAGATCAGAGCTCCTTAACCTTTTTCCACCCCGACCCCATCCCTTTTCACCTGAGAAAATTTTCCATGACCCTGGGTATATAGATACATAAAATAGGTAGACAAATCAAACATTTACTGCCAATTTTTTTACAACCCCTACATTCAGTCAGGCAAGCCCATATAGGGTCTTGACCCACAGTTTAAGAAGCTTTGATCTAGACTAAGCTAATGGGCTATTAGTCCTTCAAACATTAGTTTAAATTAGTTGAATCCAATTCTTTTTCTAGAAACTCTAGTTTGAGGGAAAGGGAAGAAAAGAGGAGTCAGGGTGCTGTGATAGCACAGTGGATGTGGTCTCAAAGAGGACCTGTGTTTGAATTCTGCTTTGGACTCATCATGTCACCCTGGGTAATTCCCTTCTCTGGGGCTCCAATTTCTTCATCTCTTAAGCAAAGGGGATGAACCAATGACTCTCTGAGGTCCTTTCCAGGTCTATACTGATGATCCTTTGAGCTCAATGTCACCTCTCCCCCTGAACCTTGCACATAGTAGGTCCACATACATGTTTGTTGACTCGAACTGAAAGATTAATATTACAACAAATTATGGCAGCTAGAGACTTTATTTGTCCTTAATTAGATATTTACTATAAACATTCCTTCCATAGCTCAGGGATCTTCTTTTAAAGCTCAGCTCAAGAGCAACCTCCCACACAAGACCCTTCCTGATCCCCCCACAGGCCAGTGCCTCCTCTGCAAAATGACCTGTTGATTTTGTCAATGTTTTGTCCATATGTGCAGTGTGATGTGCCTCTCCTAACAGAATGTAATGTCCTCTGGGGCTGGGATTGTTTCCTTTCATCTTTGTATCTCCAGAACCTGAAATACTGCCTAGCACTTAGTAGGTGCTTAATAAACAATTGGTGATCTTGACTGCTGGTGGATGTTTCTTCAGCCTTGCTATGACCTATGGTTGGGCATGGAGAAATGCCTTGGCCAAAACCCAGCTGCAACCTGGTGGTGAGCTTCTCTTAATTTAACCAGGCTGGTCCTCAGATGTCAGACACATTGACAATCACTAAGATTGCCTGAGCCTGACATACCCAAGTTCCCAGGGAAGGTATTGGGGGAGGCCTTGGATTTGACATCAGAGGCCCAAGGTTCAAATTCAGCTCTACTAATTACCACCTGTGTGGCCTTAAGCTTAGCTCCCTCCAAGAGGCTTACCTCCAGATTGGCTGCAGGTGGTGAATCAGACCAAGGCAACCTTGCCTTCTTGTACTCACTTCCTCATCTGCAAAATGAGGGGAATCGATTAGATTGAATCTAAGGTCCTCTTTGGGATTGGGGAGGGCTTCCATGCTAAAGTCGGGAATTTGCATTGTATCCCTTAGGTGAGAAGGAGTCATTGAAGCGTCAGTTGCTGGGGAGGAACATGGTGAGATAAGGTTTAGGAACATCGGTTTGTCAGCTGTGTGAAGGCTGGAGTGGAGAAGGGGAGGGAAGGAGAACTAGAAGACTCGGGAGGTTCTTGCAATAGTCCAGGCAAGAGGGGACAGGAGCCTGACCTTGCGAAGTGGCCCCATGAGTAGAGAGAATAGGACATAAGGGGATGCTGGACACAGTAAGTATGGGGTAGGGATGGGCTTACAAAACAGGAGGCTCCCTGTGGGATGGGATCCTCTTCTACAAATAACCCACTCTATCAGCTGCCTTGTGCCTTCAGTTCCCTCCATTAAGTTCCAGTCTTGCCTCTCCAACTGCCTTTCAGGCACTTCAAACTGGATGCTCAGTAGATATCTTAAACTCTTATTTTATTTCTTCCTAAATCCTCCCTCCCTCCTACTGTATTACCACTATCTTCCCAGTCCCTCAGGCTCACAACCTAGGAGTCACCTGGACCCCTCCCTGTCTCTCATCCTCCCCTATTCAATGTGGTGCCAAGGACTGTCGATTTCACCTTTGCAACATCTCTCAAATATGCCTCTTCTCTCCTCTGAGAACCCCACCCTGGTGCAGACCCTCATCACCTCATACCTAGATACCGCCACAGCTGCTGGTGGGCATGGCTACCTCTAGTCACTCCCCACTCCAATACATCCTCCCTTCAGTCTCCAAAGTGATTTTCCTAAAGCACAAGTGTGACCATACATATCACCCTCCTCCTCAATAAACTTCACTGGCTCCGCATTGCTTCTAACATCAAATAGAACATCCTTTTTGGTCTCCAAACCCTTCATAATCTACTTCCCCCTATAGGACCCCTTCCCCACCTTTCCAGTTTTCTTCTTCAGTGTCTGGAATGTTCTCTCTCCTCATCTCCATTTACTGACTCCCCCCACTCCTTCTTTCAAGTCCCAGAACTAAAATCCTATCCTCCACAGGAAGCCTTTCCCAACCCTCCTTAATTCTAGTGCCTTCCTTTTGTTAATTATTTCCTTTTTATCCTGTGTAGGGTTTACTTGTCTCCCACTTTAGATTGTGAGCTCTTTGAGAACTGACTGACTTAGGGTCTCAAAGGTAACTGTTCAAATGGAAATTTACCTTCCAAAAAGCAGAGCAGCTTAAATCCTTACCAGCCATTAACACCCCAACTTAAGAGAATTCATAGATCATAGATTCTGTGATCTAGAACTATAAGGGACCTCAGAACCCCTCATTTTAGAGCTAAGGAAATTGAGACCCACGGAGATTGAGTGACGTGCCCAAGGATACAAAAGTAGCAAATATCAGAGATAGGATTTGAATCTAGGTCCCATGACTCCAGACCGTGTTCTTTTCCCAGCATTCTACCTTTCAGTCACTTAGCAGGGCATATGTAACAGGTAAAGATTAGACAGCGATAAGAGGGAAGAAGAGTATCATAGATTTAGAGATAAGAGAAACCTTAGATATAACAACAATAACAACATTTACAAACTGCTGGGAAAACTGGAAAAAAAGTATGGCAGAAACTAGGTATAGACCAATGTCTCGTACCATATACCAAGGTCAAAATGGGTCTGTGATTCAGATATAAAGGGTGATACTATAAGTAAATTAGGGGGGCATGGAATCATTTAACTCTCAGATCTATGGAGAAGGGAAGGATTTGTGACCAAACAAAAGACAGAAAGCATTATTACAAGATGTAAAATGTATAGTTTTGATTGAATTAAATTAAAAAGGTTTTGCACAAACAAAACCAATGTAGCCAGAATTAGAAGAAAAGTAGAAAACTGGGGAAATATCTTTACAGCAAGTTTTTCTGTCAAAGGCCTGAGTCAAGTTTATAAGAATGCAAGTCATTCCCCAGTTGATAAATGATCAAAGGACATGAACAAGCAGTTTTCAGACAAAGAAATTAAAGCTATCAATAGTTATATGAAAAAATGCTCTGAATCACTATTGATTAGAGAAATGCAAATTAAAACAACTCTGAGGCACCACCTCACACCTATCAGATTGGCTAATATGGCAGAAAAGGAAAAATTTTAAATGTTGGAAAGGATGTGGGAAAACTGGGACACCAAAATGCACTATTGGTGGAGTTGTAAACTGATCCAACTATTCTAGAAAGTAATTTGGAGACATGCCCAAGAGGTTATAAAGCTGTGCACACCTTTTGATCCAATAATACCACTACTAGGTCTGTATCCCAAAGAAATTTAAAAGAAAACAAAAAGGACCTATAAGGTACAAAAATATTTATAGCAGCTCTCTTTGTAGTGGAAAAGAATTGGAAATTGAGGGGATGCTTATCAGTTGGGGAATGGCTAAAAAGCTGTGGTGTATGGTTGTGATAGAATATTATTGTGATATAAGAAATGACAAGCAGGATGATTTTAGAAAAACCTGGAAAGACTTATATGAATGGATGTAAAATGAAGTGAGTAGAACCAGAAGAACATTGTACGCAGTAACAGCAATATTGTAAGATGAACAATTGTGAATGACTTAGCTATTTTCTTTTTTTTTTTTTTTGCGGGGCAATGGGGGTTAAGTGACTTGCCCAGGGTCACACAGCCAGTAAGTGTCAAGTGTCTGAGGCCGAATTTGAACTCAGGAACTCCTGAATCCAGGGCCGGTACTTTATCCACTGCGCCACCTAGCCGCCCCCAGACTTAGCTATTTTCAACAATACAAGACTCTACGACAATCCCAAAGGACTCATGATAAAAAGTGCTATCCAGGGGCAGCTAGGTGGCGCAATGGATAAAGCACCGGCCCTGAATTCAGGAGTACCTGAGTTCAAATCTGGCCTCAGACACTTGACACTTACTAGCTGTGTGACCCTGGGCAAGTCACTTAACCCCCATTGCCCTGCCCCCCCCCAAAAAAGTGCTATCCACATCCAGAGAAAGAACTGATGTTGTCCGAATACAGACTGAAGCATGCTACTTCTCTCTCTCTCTCTCTCTCTCTCTCTCTCTCTCTCTCTCTCTCTCTCTCTCTCTCTCCTTTCTTTTTCCTAGCTTACTTGCTTGACCAAAATGACTAATATGGAAATGTTTTCCATGATAGCACATGTATAATCTATATTAGATTGCTTACCATCTCAGGGAGGGGGAAGGGAGGAATAGAATTTGCAACTCTAAATGTAAAAACAGCAAATGTTAAAAACTGTTTTTACATGTAATTGGAGAAAAATAAAATATTACCCAAAAAAAATCCAGACAGAGAGTTTAAGTGACTTGCCTGGGGTCACAAAGCTAGTTAGTGTCTAAGACTGGATTTGAACTCAAATCTTTCCGACTTTAAGTCCAACAGGCTCTCTACTACCCCGTCGGGTGTCCTGGATACCAGCCCCTCCCCCCTCTTCCCCTTTAGAATGGGATAGCCGACTGAGTACAGAACTAAGGTCAGAATCATTGAATGGATCCTGATCCTTCCAGCTGTATCATCTTAGGCAAGTCAAATCTGCATTTGTCTCAGTCTCCTCGGCAGTAAAAAGAGAATAGTAACAATGCCTAAGAACCCAATGACTAGAAAAATCACCGTGACTGGAACAGAGTGAATGTCACAGCTATTACAGTCATCCCTTCTACATCTCGACTTTCCGCATCGAGGTTTTGATATATATTGCGGGTTGGCATAAGAAATTAAATGGGGGGCAGCTAGGTGGCGCAGTGGATAGAGCACTGGCCCTGAAGTCAGGAGTACCTGAGTTCAAATCCAGCCTCAGACACTTAACACTTACTAGCTGTGTGACCCTGGGCAAGTCACTTAACCCCAATTGCCTCACGAAAAAAAAAAAAGAAAAGAAAAAAGAAATTAAATGGGAATTTGGGGGGAGTTTTGTGGAAGCTGCAGACGACAAGCAAAGGAAGGCAGACAATACAGAAAACATTTAGAAACTCAGAAAGGCATAAATCATATGTATAGCATTGTATAATCTCAACCCCAATTTTACAATAAGGTTCTGTAAACACCCCATAAAAGGAAAAAAAATTCAGACTTCTTTTCTGGTACAAAGGGAGCGCCCAAACATTTTATGCAGATGTTCCAGATTGTGGGGGCACGGCATCCCTAGCCCCCCTCCCTTCTCCCCCTGCAATGTGAAAGGGAGAACTACTATTTCTGATCATTCCTCCTGACCTCCCCCGATTGGAACCACTGGCTCTTCTCAAGTCTTTCCTCATGCCCCCTACCCCACAAAGTCTTTTCTGATCCCTAGATTATTAGGGTTTGCCCAAAGTTGTTAATTCTCCCTCCCAAATTCCTTTGTATTGACTTCATATGTTTTTTATATGTGCTTGTCTATGTACAGGTTATTGGCTGTCCCCTCACCCCTGTCCTGCAATAGGAAGTGCCGGGTAAGGGGTCGCCCAGACAGATGTGGAGGGAAGTGGTGCCTCCCCCACCCCCACCCCCATCTGGCCTCTGGGCATCCCTACCTATAAACCCTGTTCCATTCTTAGACCCTGCCCTGGCTGTAAACTGTGTCATTCTCTTTTCCAACCTGCAATCTCCTCTGCCAAAAAGATTCCCTTTCCTCTCTGAGACACTCACCCTTGAATCTGCAGTTGGTGCCAATGTCTGCCTGGAGAAGGCCTGGGGGCATTTTTTACCAATGACACAGAGTGTCTGAAAGCGAAGACTTCTCCCTCGGTGCCTGCCCATTTATGAGAAATAGGGAGTGAAGAAAGGCCCACTCTGAAGGCGTCTACGTGAAGTCAGCTCCAAGTCGGCTTCTCCTGCCAAGATCCTGGTTTGGCAGCTTCTCTTCCAACAAAGAAAACAGCTTGGAGGGGAAATGGGGCCCTACAGCCTCAGAGAACATTAATCCTCTTTATTAACATTTAAGAAAGTATGAACCCCTGGTCTCAGACTTTCTTCCCCATCAGTTTTATTTTAAATTCAGTCATTTCTGATTTGAGGGGGAGACTAGAATTTCTTCACTTAGTTTTCCAAATGGGGGAAAAAACCCAACCCTAACCCTATAGAGTCCGGCTTAAAAGGATTAAGCCTATTCATTCACTTATTCATTCATTCATTCTTCAAGTATTTATTAAGTGCCTAATAATAGCAATAATAGCTAGCATTTATCTGTCCATTTAAGGTTTGCAAAGAGTTAACAAATATAGGTGAGATTCTCACAACAATCTGGGGAAGTAGGTGCTATAATTATCCCTCTTTTTACAGATGAAAGTAAGAGAATGCAAGAGATTAAGTGACATGTCCAGGGTCAAACAGCTAGTAAGTATCTGAGGCTGGATTTGAACCTAGGTCTTCCTGACTCTATTTCCCACACTCTAGTCACTGAGCTGCCAGGCACCATTGGAGACAATGGCAAAAACAAGATATCCTTATCCTGGAGAAATGTACTCTAGTTTTCATCTGTGAGTAGTCAGAGAAAGGCACCTGAGGCAAATAATTATCTTTATCCACCCTTCAGCCCCCTCTCTGTCCTCCCCTCCCTGGCCCCTTCATATGCAAATACAGGTGGGAGCCACAGGAAAGGCCTCATGGGATAGCATATGCAGGGGACAGACAGCTCGAAGGCTAGTTTGGCTAGATGGTGGGGAGGGATATAACATGCAATAAACCTAGTAAATAAAGAAGACAGAATTCAGATTCCAAGGTATGTGTTAGAGACAAATGGAGTCTCTGGAAGTGGATGAACCAATTCTATTTTG